>NW_024581126.1:3138907-3261243 GCF_017639235.1 Corvus kubaryi | reverse complement strand
CCCCTCGGGGCGCGCCGAGCTTCCCGCGGATGAACCACCGTCCGGGATGCAGGAGGCGGGCGGCGGCTTGTCCTGTAGGGAAGCGGTTGGGACTTACGACTCCCGGCGGCGATCCGCGGCGGGGGATGGATGCGGAGCAGGCGGCTGCCGCGCCCCTCCGCGCCCGGCCGCACCCGCGCAGCGCGCCCAGCGCCGGGCTCCCGGCTGCGGGCCGGGCCGGGCAGCGCTCCCCGCCTCCGCCGGCCTGCGGGGATCCCCCCAGGAACGAGGAGGAGACGGCCCCCGCGGGACCCCTCGGAGGGACAGGGCCGGGACCCACACCCGGCACCAGCCCCGCTCCCCCGAGGGCCACTCCGTCCCCCGGCTCTCCGTGGTCACTCGTGACCGGGTTCTCCCCAGCACGGCCCTGTGTCCTAGCGGGAAAAATGCTGAGGTCCTGCCCAAGCGGGAAAGGTCCCCTGCGGGATGCGGGTGGGTGAAGAGGCACAACACACGGGGCACATCGTGGAGCAAGGACTTGAGTTTGGGCTGGGTTTTCCAGGGTGCCCAGAGACAGCGTGACCTGATGGGGCTGGTGGGGCAGCGTTCGGATTTGTGCCATCTGGTCCCCGCTAGGTCATTACTGGGCAAAAAAAGAGGGAGTCGGGAGAGGGCTCACCTGAGCACGGACCCAAACTTCCCGCTCCTGTCGTGACCCCCCAAAAAGCAAATGAAACTGCGAAGCGTTTTCCCCCATGTCGTGGTGCGCTTTGTCCGAGGAGATGCTGACCTGGCCCGGCCCGCCGAACATCCCCCGGGAGCAGAAGGAAATCCCGGCTCTCACTGAAAACTGTCGGGTCCCACTCGAGGGGCGACTCCAACTCTTACACAAATATTTTCCACCCCCGTTTCTTTAGTCTGAGCGGGATTATGCTGGGTTCGAGGTGACCGACAGTAGAAGTGCAGGGAATACAGCACCGCGGCTTTCCCGGCCGTCGCTGGGGACAGAGAAAAAGGACTTTCCCCCCAAAACCTCGAGTTCCAACCTGGGAAAAAATAACTAATATTCCAAGGCGACCTTTCCATTTGCTGTAATTACTGCCAAACTCATTCCTCTAAATTAAATGCTGCAAGTGATTTGAATCCTCGTAACGCAAAACCCAAGTTCCATCGAATTAGTTGTAGCCTGCCTGCTTTCCCCAGTGACTGCATCTATTAACGTTATAATCTCAAACACCATTTTTTATGTAACACTATTGTTAGTAAATCAACTCCTCAGGTCCACAGAGACGCTGACCTCTGTCAATTCAGTGAAAGTGTAATTATCTCCCCGAATCTTGGACAGATTTAAGAGATTACATTTCAACTAAATCTATATCAATGCTAATTTTTTTCCAGACTCCAGGTGCTAGGCACTCCGAAATGGTGTTTCTGCCCAGCAGAATGGGTTACAAAGAGGAGAGGGCTTGCTGTGTAGAGGGCCGAAAGAAATGAAGCCCCACATAAAATTACACCTATTTTTTGCTACAAAACCTGGTTCTTGTATGGCAAAGTTAAACAAAGCAGCTATGCTAAATTAGCGTTAAATAAAGGCTAGTTTAATGCTCGGTTACAGTCAACTGGTGTATATTTGATGGCTAATTGTCTATCAAAATTAAAGAGAAAAGAACAAATGATTCGTTATAAGAAGGTGTTAAAAGCTTCGACAAAAGGACATTTCACAAATATAATATCTGTGGATGGCGAATTGTCCTTTTGAAGCTTTTTTAATGTACTAAAGGCCTGGGACTCCCTAGATATGAATAATGGGGGAAAACGCGCCCTTTTATTCCAAAAGAGCCTCTTTTAAACCAGTCGCTCTAATAAACCGGCAAGGACAATATTCCGGGAGGAACGGGAACCGCGTTGCTGTGATTTCCGACGGCCACTTAAATAAATAATGCCCCGGCAGTAAAAAGGCATTTAAATGTTATTTGGTTTGCGCTTAAAGAGACCTAAGCGCCTTCCCGGCGGAGAGCAGCTCTCACTTGCAAATCAACCCATATCAGCAGGAAGAAAAGAGTATTTGTAGGGCTTCGGGGACGGGGATGGGGACGGATCCTGCCTCGGGTGCCCCGCGGCCAGGCGAGGTGAGAGGCCGCCCGCCCCGCATTTATTGCTTTATTCAGAGTAATGGGTCAGGAAATATTCCACGGGGAGGGGAGCGAGACGGGGAGAGCCGCGAAAATAAGAGGGAAAAAGTGGTAAAGCCAACCAACCAAAACCTCCTGTGTGAAGTTAATTCAAGAGGATGGCGGCGAAGCGGGCGCTGGGGCAGGGTCAGCCCCGCCGGCTCCGCGGGCGCGGAGCCCTGCGCAGCCGCTTCGCGCAGGGAGGGAGCGGGTCCGCGCCCCCGCGGACGGCGTGCGGGAGAGCCGCAGTATGCAAAAAAGCCCCGGCTAAATCATGCAGCAAGAACGACAAACCGTCTGGAAAATGGACCCATAGAGCTGCAAGAATGTACTTTTTTATCTTTGACAACTTGTGTCCTAAAGAAACTATCTTGAAGATAATTGAAATGATTACAATTCATTGCTGCCTTACTTTGAGTAGGAACAGTCAAATAATGAAATCTTAGTAATACAGCAAAAATTTAATTTACATTACACCACTGCTCGAGGTTTCCCTTTTTCTCTCCCCCCTTTTTTATGCCTAGCTTCCCCTGGAAATTTTGCGCTCACACATAATTCTGCACTTTGTTGCATTATTCATATTTTCGGGGTTATTTCCCATCTCCTCCCGCCCTTTCTCCTTTAGTAATGGTCTCTGGAACTTCCAGATGTGGGTGCGGGGAATCTTCTGGAAGGAGATATCCCAAGAGGCTGGGGAGGGATCCTCAAACCAAGTCCAGCCAGGCCAGGGTGGGTGCTGCAGCCCGAGAGGAGGTTTTGGCTAACCACCCCCTCCCACAACCACCTCTGGTGATGATCGAGGGCTGGGCAGGCACAGCACCCCCCATCAGGGTTTATCTCACTCAGGGCAGCAGTGATAATTCATTTTTGGAAACTGTTCTGGGACTCAGTCCCTGTGGGTTTTAAAAATTATTATTATTATTATTATTATTATTATTATTACTGCTGTTACTACCATTTTGATACCACGATTATTATTGTTACTGCGATTTCTTGCTATTTTCACCAGAAAAATATTTCCCAGAAGCTGTAGGGTGTCCCTAGTGATGCCGGGGGTTTGATTGAGGTGTTTTTTGCCAGAGCTTCGGGCTGGAGGAGGGCACCAGGGCTCACCCACCCAGGGA
Organism: Corvus kubaryi; assembly: GCF_017639235.1. NCBI lineage: Eukaryota > Metazoa > Chordata > Aves > Passeriformes > Corvidae > Corvus > Corvus kubaryi. The sequence goes on along the minus strand of NW_024581126.1, from coordinate 3,257,969 downwards.
AATGTGATGGAGCCAGGGAGACCCTCTGCCCCACGGTCCCCCAGTGTCCCTCTGGCTGTCCCCAGCCTCTCTGGCAGTTGTTGGCAGTGCTGCTGCCCAGGATGCCTGAGCCCCTTTGCAGCCTCTCACCTCACAGATTGTGCAGGAGGCAGCTTGCCTTTTAATCCAAGTCAGAAATGGACCAGGATACATCCTCAATGCAACTAACTCTTTCTAAAAAAAAGACCATCTGGTAATTGTCTTCCTTTAGATCTTCCCTTAATTATGCTTTTAATTAAAGATGGTTCAAGGCATTGGACCACATGAAGGGCAGTAATTACAAATTACATTACAAACCCAACAGATGTAGCTCTATCTGCTGGGAAAAGGTACCGGAATAAAATTTGACTAAACTTTAGGATAAATTAATCCGCTGCCTTGAGAACAGAAGCACATTTTTTATTATGCAGACTCTAGCCAGGATTTAAGTTCTCTGTCATGATTGTTTTCATATTTCTTTGACATCTATTGATTTGGAGGCAGCTGCAAGGCTTTGTCACAAGAGAGAAGAGCAGTCACAATATATTAGCTTGATGGCATAACTCGAATATGAGTAGGAAGGATAGAAACATGACAGGGAGCCACGTGACTGAGTGATGGGTCTCCAACAAAATAAAGAAATTAATTTTTAATAAAAAGCTTTAAAAATACCACAGCTAGTGCAACAGCAAGGGGAATGACAGAACTTGTTAATTATCGAGCATTGGAGCCTCTGAAATTTACCCCTAAAGACTAAGGGGGGGGATGGGCTCTTAATTCCCAGTCAGGACTTGTGCACTGAGCAGAATTCACAAGAAGCTCAGCCCCTGTGCTCTGGGCTGGAGCCCACCCTGCCATGGCAGCCAGGCCTGGCCTGGGGAACTCGGGGCACTGTGGCAGGGCTCCTCTCCCCCGACAGGCGCTGGGAATGAGCATCCCGTTCTGCCCAGGATCTGCTCCAAGGCAAAGCTCCCAACCCTGAGTGGAGTTTAGGCAAAGCCCCCTCGGTTAGCAGATGCAAAGCAATGCAGACCCCATAGCCTCTGTAAAGAGGGACGGCAGTGCAGGCTCAAAGATTTCCAGGGGCAATATCGCCTCACTAATCTGTGGTCACTGATGGCTCTGGATATGCTACTTAAAATGCATCTTGTGGGGCTGCAGGAATACAGGCATAGGAAATCTTAAAATGACCTGGTTTGCAGGGGCTGGCTGGCACATTGGGAGGCGATCAAGAGACTATGGGTGTAAGGTTTTACAAAACCCAGTTCTGGTTCAGTGGATAAAGACATCATTGATGATGATCAAGGGACTGTTTTTAAGTCTATCTTCAGTTCAAAGAATGCGCCTCTCCTGCACTTTGCCAAAATCCTGTGCTAAGTGTATAACTGGGAGCTCAAAGTATTTGAGCAGGTTTGGGCAAGGTAACAGAATTTCCCTGTCTGAGGGAGGCTGTTTGTTAAAAGCAGTCATTGAAGGCAAGCTGGGGAGCGGGGACAGCAAGGATTCACATGTCAGACGCTCCATCAGACCATTAAAAAGAAATTAAGTTGGGACGTTTCGTCTTCCCCTCTCCCAACTCCACCTCTGTAGAAAAAGCACAACAAAAATCCAGCCAGCACCTGAATGTGGGGGGTGTCTCCCCTTCAAGCCACAACACAGTCTGTGATGCCTTCAGTGTCTCTTGAAGGTGAGACTGGACACGGGAGGCCTTGGGGGTGAGGCTGCTCGGAGTTACCCCTGCCACTGCTTGCACTGCACCCCCGAGACCTCAGTGACCGTGGGAGCAGCAGCTGGGCAGCCCCAGTGGTCAACACGAGGGGTTGTATCACCTCTCTGCCTTCCCTCACACACACACACAAGCAGGGATGCTCTTCCCACCCTGTCTCATCCTTGATTTCCAGCGTGCCTCTGCTTAGCTGGGCATGACAGGACCTGGCCCAGCTGCTTGCAGCCCCCGAAGATGCCGCAGCACAACCCAAGGGCAGACCAATGCACACGCACATCCCTTGCACCCGACCTCAGCTGTGTGTTCACACTTCCACACACCCTCTCTTAATAGTGTCACAGTTTTTTCCTTCTGAGGAGTGCTTGCCCCATGAACATCTAACCCATTTCCTTACCAGTTCCTGGATTTCCTCCTGCATGTGGTGAAAGAACAGGAGCAGATTCTCCTGGCTTCTTGTGGCCCTCGTGTCAGGAAGGTAGTTATTTGGACAGGCTCTCGGCATGCCTCTGAATCAGCTGACTCAGGGCTCCCAGTAATGCTGTGATTTATGATTGCCCAGTGTCAGTAGGTAGGGTCACACGAGCCAGTGTGCAACACATTACAGTTCCTACACTCTCGTTTCATTTCAAAATGAACAAACATAACGCTCCTTTATTTGTTCAAATTTTAGCCCTGTGTTTTGCTATCATTTCCCACTTTCTGGAAGTGACCCTGATGACACAATTCCATTATCCAAAAAGCAAAATAATTTCAGGTTTAAAAATGACCTATATTATCCAGGAAAACCTGTGTATATAAGGTAATTGGTCAATGTAAGATTACAGATACTGCTGAAAAGCTCACACTGCTTATTTATAGAGAACTTTTGGAACATATTTGCATATCAGCAAAAAAACCCTTCTGCCCCAAATTGCAATAGTGTTTTTAGATCAGGTGCCATATAGAATATAAATTTAAATATATTAATATTTAATATTAATACCTGTATTTATATTATACATATGTTATATACATATACATACATAAAAATACATTTAAACAAACCCATATACAGAATATATTTATATACTATATAGACAGTGCAAAAATACACTCTAGATTTTTATAATAATTTCTTTGTGATTTAATTGCTCTGCCATGGCCCTATGTGTCGCCATTCAGAAAGGATGCAACATGTTACCAAACAAATGTTTCTTTGTGAAATATGTGAAAGACTACAGATGTTTCACTGATCTGCTGGGTAAATCTCAGTGCCTTTTTGGTGACGTGGTCTGCACTTGTTTACACAGCAAGTAAGCAAGTGAGGCGTGCTTTTCTCTGAGCTGCAAGGCTTGCCAGATATAAAGCTGAAGCCACATATACAGCTCTGGCTTTCACAGGTCTGATCCAATGCTCGCTGATGGGATGGACAAATTCCCAGGTCCATGTGATACGGTCACTAGGCTGAAATCACAGCTCATACAGGGCATGATGATGTTTATGTCAATAACTGAATATCACAGGTTTTGTTTCTATTCTTCTTTTGTGATCTATACTAAGCACATTTTTTCCCTGTTACAGTCTAAAATAGAGCTATTTCTTGAAAAATGAGATTTCTTATAGCTATTTAGTGTAGAGAATGTACAGTCTTCTGAAGTAATTACATGTTCCTGGGTTTCTGCCTGGTGCATTGGGTAGGGACTGAAAGCAGAGAGCAGCTGAAGTGTGTGGAGGAGCCTGTGTCTTTAACAGCACCTCTCACAGCACGGTTGCTATTCACGTGTGAATCGTAGCTCATGCAGTAATGATGGAGCATAAACTCACAGTTTCAGAGGTGTAGAGTAGAAGCAATAATGTTTTTTGGTGCAGGAGAGCTTATTCCTTGGAGTTTCTCTGAGCTGATGTCTGCAGAGGGTCATGAGTTGGGAATGTCCGCGTGATTCTCAGCAGCCAAGCCTAGCCTAGCAGGTCAGTCTAAGTGAACAGAAAATCCTCCTGTAAGGCTGCCGTGGACCTCGTGAAGCCCATGTTTTCAAAATGTGTCTAGATAGAATATTGTATTTTTTCTCCAGTTTTAGAGACAGATTGTCTCGGTTACATATTGTCATAACAAGCAAAGGGTGAGGAAATACTCCAAGCAGAACAGAAGCAAATTTAACACTTCCAAAAAGCACTGAAAATTACTTTCCTGGGCATGGTGATGTAAGGTTTTAAGGTGTAATATTTTGTAGTTCAGTCCTGGTTAGATTTTTGTGTGAATCTTTGTATGCAGGGCATAACTTGCTCAGCGGTAGCAAATGCATCCGTGGCGGGTCAGATACCGCAGACTTTACTTGGAGCCTGGAAAACTGTCGGTTCTGCACCTCTACCAGCAGGTTATTTCCAGTTAGGTTTGGGAACAGATGAAAATCTGGGTAAAAGAAGAATATATACTGATATATTCATCTTACAATAAGTGGGGAAAGCTTGAAGGTGCTGTGTCATTTGGAAGGACAGAAATAGCCTCTGATGACAATATTCAGGGTTCTTCTGGGAATTCCCAGTAATACTAGGTCATATCTATTACATGGCTTTTCCATGTAATACCCAAATACTTCCCTTGTCTGTGTGTGCATTAAATCTTATAGACTAGCTGAAACCTCAACATTTCTTAATATAATCCTAATTTTTATTTCCTGATTAGTTTAAAACCGAGAAGTTGGAGTTATTACTAGGAATTTCTCCCTATTTTCTTTAGCAAATAACTCAGTCGTTCTTAGCCAGTGAGTTGCAAATCTTTGCTTGTAAACATTTGCAGTGCATAGAAGTCGAGTTATATAAAACATTGTGTTAGTGTGTACATTTGAAGGACCCTGAGTGTGTGCATTCACACACCTACAGACACGGCCCCTCAAATTTCTGGGTCTCTCAGAAATAGAATCTCTCTTTTTGTTACAAGGACACATTTATCTGTTTATAATCTGCTTTGGGGCAAGCATGTCAAAGGGATAAGACACACATGTAAATTCCAGATAAAGATACATCAGGACAGGAATTTTTCTGTATGTCCGTTCTTACAAATAAGACTTACTGATTGGCACTGAGAGCAAAATGCTTCCTTCACATCCCCAGGTCACCAAACCCCACCAGGAACAGTAGCTAAGCTTGTACAATACAAGTGGATTCCAAAACAAGGCAAATTTGGAGCAAAGCACAAAAGCTGACAAATATTGAAACCATTCCCCTTTTCTTCTCTTAGAAAAAAAAAAAAAATTAAAACGTTGGTGTGTCTGCAATTGTCTGGCTGTTAATTAGTGGTGTGCACCAGAGTTGGGTTTGGAAGGACCCACACATGGACCTGAGCCTGCCCAGCTGGGCAGCAGCAGAGCTCTCTCTGCTTACATTCACTCTTACATGGTTTCCCCAATGAAATCAGAAATCCTAAAGCAAACCCCGTCACTCAGGGACAATGTATAGATTTGTCACAGTCCTCGGAGGACTGAGAATCCTAAAATCAATGGCTGGATTACACTGAGTCTTATCTGTAGAGGTCTCATCTGCAATAGATAAAGTATTGATAGGTTGCTTCATTTACTGAAGCATTTTGGATCTCCATGTGGGAAGGCACGGTGCAGCAGTAATTGCATTTTCTGGTGTGAGAAATGCTTCTTAAGGAAGCCAAAGCCAAGGCATTTGATGGGCTGTGAATTGCTGCTGCCTCCTGCCACATGTCTGAGCATACATTTGATTATGATATTGCTGCGCTACACATTTTTGCAATAGCAACAATGCCCTGCTGATTCAGGCACTGGGATGCAGACACATGTACATATATGTGAGAGTGTGTGTGTGTGTGTGGGAGGTGTCTTCCCTGCAGATGTACCTTTCAAGTTTTTGGTGCTGCTGTTTCACCACCCAAATCTCCAGGTACACATACCCAGTTAATACTAAGTATTGTGATGTGAAAAATCCCCATAATATTCAGATTAGTGGGACTATTAAGACATTAAAAAAATCAGAAATCTAATACTTTACGTTACATTTTATGAGCTGTAGCTCTTTGCCAGTAATAGCAGGAGTTTGGGGAGTAAGGGGGTTGTGGCCTGGGTATAAATTTCTTGTAGATAAGATATTGTTAATTACAGAGAGCTAGAGGATGCAGAGCAGTGAGCCGGTGCTACACGCTTCAAACAGAGATCTGTATTGATTTAATAAGGTGTGATTAATACTAACCATGTCTGGTAGAACTGTGCACCAGCCCAAAGCCAGATTTACACCTAGATGTGAAAATCAGAGACTAAAGATGTGCAGGAGACAGCTGAGTCTCTCTGAGGCTGATGGAAGTTTACCTACTGCTCTTCCCTTTCCTGTCTGTTGCTCGGTGCTTTTCTGCAGATGTCACTTACTCGACCGACAATCTGCAGGTACCAGGGAAGAGATGTGACTCAGATATTGCAGATTCTGCACTTGCATGTCCAGGTTTTCCAGACAATCGTGTGTTTTTCTTAGGTTTTTTTTCATGAAGGCCCTGTATCCCGCGTGATTTCTCTATGAGTCACATTCTGAATCCCCCTATTCAAACAAAAATCTCCCTTTTACTGTCTGATTTTGACTAACAGCCATAACATCCTCAGAGGGTTGTTTCAGAATCTGCTGCACTGTTTGTGCACACACACAGAGTTTGCATGCATAAATAAGAGTGTCCCAGGCTCTTAAATTCATGAGGGTGCAATGGAAGACCAGACATATCAGTAGGTGTTGAAATTCTTTGATAATCAGGAATTTACAGCAGCCTTTATTGATTTTTTTTCCTGGTCTTCAGCCATGCTCTTGGGGATGTATATTGCACATAGCCATGTTCTTTGCATATTTGGAGGAGCAAATTAAACATTTGTGTTGCATGCACATCTCTTGCAGCCTATGCCTGAAGCAAGATAAAAAAGGATCTAAAATTAAGGGAATATTACATTCCCCTTAAAAATACCCAAAAAATGAAGCTGATACAAATAATGTGTATTATAGTAAATAGGTAGAACCAAATTCACTACTTTTAAATACCACTCTGGCCGTTTCAGTTTGAGTCAAACCAAACCACTGGAAAAAGCCGTGGTAAAGGGAGGAACCATCAGTGAGGAAGAATAGACGTTAAAAGAGTAAAGTGCAATGAGAAGAAACCCAATATTGACAGATCATGTAGAGCAGAAGGAGATGGGGTAGAAAAACGCAGTCAAACACAGACAGAAATATGCTGTTTAGCAGGAGGGAGCAGCTACAGAAGCCAGCTCCAGTTTGCGCGATTTGACCCTCCCTACAGCACAAGGAAAGCTCTCTGTAACGCAGGAAACTTTCCAGAGCCCCAAATCCTTGAGGGGGAAAGACACAAAGGGAAAAAAATGCAGAGCCACCCGTGGCCTCAAAGCCACGTACAGCCCTCCAAACAGGAGCTTCCTCAGGGGTCCCACAGATCGAGCTCAGCTTGTTTTGGGCATGAGGTGCCCGCCACCCACCCCAGCCTGAGTGTGGCACCAAACCCACAGCTGCCTCCGACAGCTCAAGGATGGCCCAGCCAGGCTTTTAGGCAATTTCTTTGTAATTTGTCCCTTATGCAGACAGTGTTTGCCAGAGTTTTCTGATAGTCCTTGAGGGGCCTTCTACAGACCCCGCTCCTTGAAGTATTCCACAAGGGATTTCACTGTGGTTCTGCATCTCCCTGCTGCACGCAGAGCTAAGGGTCCACCTGAATCTTTGCAGGCTCAGGGGTCTCTGTGTAATTTTAAAGCAACATCCAGGAATGGAACTGACTTTTGTTTAAGAAAAAAATAATGGATACATGGTTATGGTAACAACAGAGCAACACTACCCTTGCATTAGAGAGCTTAGAAATAAATTGGACATGGTTAGGTTTGATATGCTGTTTTGTAAATGACTTTGGTCTTGTGTTGCACAAAACAATTTTATTTTACTGATATGGGATACTCCAAAGTAATAAATATTCTCTAAGTATTTGGCACTTGCTTAATACTAGTAATTTGTGTTGATTGTGTGCACTCTGTATTTTACCACTATTCAGTCATCTATAAATCAATCACCTGAGGAAATTCACTGAAAAAGCTGCAGAAATGCATTTCTGAGCACAAATCTGTCATGCAGTAGAACACTGAAGTTTTATTAAGTGGATTTTACCTCCAAGAATAAAACACTGCACACACTCACTTTGCTCATTTTTAATTATATTTTATTGCCCAGCAAAGCATATCCACAGATATTCTCAAGTATATTGAGAGCTGGTGTTGTGGCAGAGCAGGTCTGCACCTGTGTCTGGGGTGTCACTGGAAACTGGACGTGCAGGCTCCCACACGGCAGCAGAAGCTGGTTGATAACAGCAGTTTATTTAGGCTGCTTCAGTGCATATCAGATGCAGCAAAAAACCTCTTCCAGCTTGTGCATAAATGGTAAAAATACAGAAAAATATCACTCTGGCAGCAGCTGTTTCCAACCATTAACGCCACGGTCTCAGTCGTTCTGAAAGGCTCTGTGGCGGTGGGTTCATAATATGGATTAAAAGCTAGAAACAGGCAGTGTTAAACAGCACAGCTGTACTCTCCCAAGCACAAACCAAGGCATCAAATACAGGAAAACACAATGTTGCACTCCGAGCATTTTTTTTCATCAAGGCAAGCAGGTGTTTGTAAATGTTCAGTGTGCAGGACCTGCTTGAAACACTCGTGCCCGATATTCAGAGGCTTTGTGCCCCTGCACCGGGATGGGAAAAGGCTCTGGATCAGGCTCTGCTTGCCCCTGGAAGCTGCTAAGCACTGGTAATTTTCAGTTGCTGTGAAAGCTTGACATATGTGTATATATATGTATATATATCTATAAAAATAAATTATATATTATATGAAAGTGTAGTGGAGAAAAGCAAGAGCCCAGGTGCTGACTCAAAACTGCAAGTGATCTCCTATTTTCACTTGTATCTGCAGAATATTATCAAAATATGAGCTGCACAGTGCAATGGGAGAGGGAATTGGTCTTTGAGATCTTAGATTAATGAATGATTTCCTCTGACAACAAGAAAACCTACCACACCTCCAACTTTAGGAAGAGTCAATGTAAGCACAGAAATCCCCACCAGCGTCTGCCCTGAAACCAACTTCTTAACTTTAGGATCACTTTTATCCGAGTTTCTTACACTTCAGCAAAATGCAGCAGAGCTTGATAAATTCATTTTGCAAGAGAAAGTCTGCTACAACTTGTTTGCTTTCTGGGTTTGAAGTGAGGATGCAGTGCAAAGCATTCCTAAAAAAAAAAAAATTCACTGCAGTTAAACTACGTTTTACAGGGACTGGCACACCATGGTACACACTGGCAGATATCAGTGTTGGTTAATAAGCAGTGTTGTTAAAAATCCTTGAGCACATTTCAGGCGCAGTTCAGTTGTTTGAGCTCGCAGATTTTGCCTTCTCAGGCAAGCAAAATGATTTTATTTTGTAAGATTTTTTTGAAGGCAAGTTTACAAATAGTGTTTGAATAACAAGAAATTATTATTAGAAACGAATGTATTCTGTCAGGACCCTGAAATTATAAATACGCATTGAAGTGGATCACTCAGCTTAATCTCCGGTATCTTTGACTTCACTAAGTAGGTCAGACCAGCAGCAAATGCAGATGTCATAAAATAAGGTTAAAAATTTAAGCAAAAATACAGAAAATGAGCTATCCCCAAACTCAGCAACTCAAAGAATATTGAAAAGCCCTCAAACCTGTTCTCAGGTGAGAAATGATATTTGCAGAAGGTCTAAGTACAATTTGCTTTTGCAAACACCTACTCAGAGACAGCTGCTGGTGGCAGAGGCCATCTAAGGAGAAACGAGATTATATATGAGTTCCTTAGGACTCTGTCCTTATTTTGCACAGGGGGTTGTCTGCAGACAGTGAGACGGCTCGGACAGGACAGACACATGTCCTTGAAGTCTCATCCTGAGCTGCAGATCTGCTCTTGAACAGCAGGAGCCACCCCAGCCATCCCGGGAAAAGGTGCTTGGGGCTCGGGTCTGATTCAGGCTACCAAATGCTATGAGGAGCTTCACAGAAAATTACTTTCTATGTGGATGCTGCACAAAAATATCCCGAAAATACCCTGTCCCTGCTGCCAGGCCTTTGGGTTGCGGTAACCGAGGCGGGGTCTGGGATGCAAGGCGGCTCTGAGGCTGTGCCCAGCCTGGTAGGGGGCAGAAGTCACGCCCCAGCCTCGAACGGACAGGGTGTGGCCAGGGTGGGCACGTTCTGAGATATGCCCCGGGCTGGCATGCGTCAGGATGTGAGCAGGGATGGCATGTGCCATGACGTGGGTGAGAGCAGCAACTGCCCAGGGGCAGGGCTAGGGCTGGGGCTGGGAGGGGGACAGAGCGATACCAGAGTCACAGAGGTGACTGGAGTGAGGTCCCCAGGTCACCTCGGTCTGCCAGCCCCCACGGGCACAGGGGTGCAGTCTGGGCACTGCCCTTTCCGTGGGAGTTCCTGGGTGCTGCAGGGCACTTCTGCAAGGTGGCATGTGGGCAGGTGGCACCAGCCGTGGCTGCTTGGAGGCATCACTGATGGGGAACACGAGGGTGGTGCCAGGAATTAATAAGCACAAATAATTTGTAAAGAGATTTAGGCCATGGAGCCACTGACTCAAACCTGAGAGGGTCTGGACAGGGAGAAAAGGGCAGGGAGAAATGAACACTGGGCCTGGGGACACGATGCTGTCAGAATTGGCCATGGTGGCTGCTGGCCCTGCTGCCCCATCTTGCCTTCTGAAATGGTTCATCAGTGCCTTTCATTAAATTGTGGAAAGACAATAAAAATAGCACATTTTGGGGATTTCCTTTCCAGTCAGATGGACTGGAAATGTGTATCTGAAGGAAAACCGAGGTGCCCACAGAAGAGCCTGACCCTGGGAGCCAGACTCCAAACAACAGCAAGTATCACCTGCCTATTGAAAGCCTGTCAGGGGCGCTGGCAGCTTGGGTAGAGGCTGGCATTGTGCCAGAGTGCCACCTGGTTCCGGGAGCATCCTGGTGCTTCACACGGGGTTTCCTCAAACTTTCAGCTTCCTGTGCTATAGAGGTTGAGGAGGTGTGGGAATTGCTGACATGGGATGCTGATGTGGGATGTTGATGTGCAGTGAGGGAGCTGGGATGCATCCTGCTCAGGTGGTGCCATAACCTGAGGCTGGCCATTGCTTCCTGAGGTTGGGGGAGACCTTCGGGCAGGGTGCCCCAAACCGGGACTGAGCCTGCAGTGTCACAGTGGGCGCCACGGGCTGGGTGCTGGCAGCAGTGAGCCCTTCCTGGGGCCTGGCTGTGCCTGATCCTCTGCCCTGAGCCCAGGACGGTGTCACTGCGGCGGGAGGCAGCGTGAGCCCGGGACGCCCAGCCTGTCACCCTGGCTCAGTCCCGCTGTCGCCTGCCAAGCGAGCGGCACAGAGGAGCCAGAGGATAATGCGCAGCATTGTGCTCTCCCAGCACCTTTCCTTCCCCCTTCCACAATCTCACCATTGTGCGCCTTTTATCGCTGTTAAACTCCAGATGAACATCAAAGGGAAAGAAGTTCATCAAAACAGGGGCGAAACAAAAGGCTTTTAAGGCGCGGTGAGGGTGCACCAAGCCCAGCAGAGGCAGAAGAGTTCACGCTCGGTGCAGACACCCCCTCAGCGGGGCTGCTCGGACGGCAGGGAGAGCGCCCGGCGGCCCCGCTGCCGTCCCGCAGCCGCGCTCCTTGCGGGAGCTGCTGGAGCGCGTCCCCCGCGATGCCGGCGCTGCCGTGCGGGGCTGCCGCAGCCGGCCGGGCCACCGGCCTGCGGAGCAGCCAGCGAGGGGCTGGGAGCCATGCCTTATTCATCCCAGCGAGCGGCACTTGCTGCCCAAAGTATAAATACTGAATGCTGTTTGCTAATGAAGTGCTCTCTAATGACAGCTGGGAGGCTTTGGTTTTCCCCAGGAATAAACGCTGGGAACTCAAATAGCCAGGAATAGTTTTGCAGCTCACAATCCTGTTAACAGACTATAAACTGTGCAAAATGTACCGGCCGCCGGAGAATTGTAAGTTCTGGTTGCAGCTCATGCACAAGTTCATTTTTTTGTGACTAAAAAGCAAAAAAAAACACCTAGGGGGAGATGGGGAGAGGGAAGGGCTGGTTATGAGATTAGCGCTTCTTGCCAGGGGAAGGCAGAGTGGGTCTCCTTAGGAAGATGTCCATTAGCTAGTCACGTTCCAAGAATGAGCCCCACGTCTGCTCCAAAGTGCCTGACGTGGGACAAAAACCAGTTGGTGATGTCAATGGGATTTTGGTCGCAGAAATAAATATTTATTATTTACTTGATTACTTGCCTTTTTCCCTTAAATAAGAATTTTTTGTTGTTGTTAAGGCAAGTTTACATCTTCCCATTTTCCATTCAGTAACTGTTCCAGTACAGTGAGAGAAAACACAACAAAATGGAGCAGAAAGTGAAAAATGTTTCAGCCCGCAGTTAAAAGGGTGAAAAAAACTCATAGTCTTGGAGAAAATAAAGGACGATTTTTTTCAAATATCTATGGAGAAATACACTGATTATAGATTTGAGGAACTAGATCATGAAAAAGAAAGAGAATGTCTCCCATTTTCCAGTCTTGCAATCACAGACCATGCCAAATTCCAGCTGAAGTGATGCTCATTTTGTGCCAGAGAGACAGCATATGGCACAAAGCAATTTTCATTCCCAGCTCCAGGTAAAAAGTTTGTTACCATGGGCTTACATGGGCATTGATTTATTCAACCAAAAAGTGGAAACCTGAGGATGATGGGCTGTAAGGTCTGTTTTCGTGGGTAGTGCTTTCTTTGTTAAACCCATAAGGTGAAATGTTTGGTGGGCAGAATGATACCTTTATCTGAAAAACCACCCCTGTTATTAGTAGTCAGAAAAATAGAAAGCAGCAAATATAAATAAATATCAGAGAAGGAGAAAAAAATCCTCTTAAAGTCTCGTAAGATCAAGGCCAGCCATGCTCTCTCCACTATCTTATTTTCAAAAGTGACCCATGCAGGGAATGTACATGTCAAAGAAATCCATGGGCTGAGGTATTAAGTGGTGTGATCCAGACAAAGGATATTTTTATAAGTCCATATAATGCTGAACACAAAGATAATCCACAGCTACAGAAAGCCTGCAGGTTGCTACAAAACCCCCAAGAAATCCTCTGCAAGAAGGGGTAAACAATTAACACAAATTTTAAATCAATGTGCTGTCACCTTAATAGCCAGCGAAGTCAGCTAAGATGGGTGTAATATGATGAGACAGTTTAATTCTTGTTATGACATTAGCTGCAGACTTTTACAACAGCTGAAAATGCTGGAGTGAGAAGAGTTTCCAATTATCACTGAGCTCCAATACACAGCTCTGGATTAGACTGAGGCATGAACAAGGACTCCTCAGCCTGGAAAGCAACATGGAGCAGAGGCCGCGGAAGTTTCCAGTGGAGGTATTTTCCCTTCTCCCCTCTTGCTGATACACTCCTGAAAAGGTTTATTTCAGATAAAATAAGCCCCCATTTTTAAGAGATTTGCAGTGAAACCAGCTCCTAGGCTGTGTGTGCTACAGTATTACATACCATAAATCTCTACATCCAGGAGGTGAACCGAGCCATTCTGAAACGATTCTGTTTTCCCAGCATTAAGCTTCAAAAAATTAAAAGTCACCCAGGCTTGAAGGCAGATAGACAGGTAATAAGCCATGACAGCACTTCACGGGAATCCGCAGGAATAGGCAAGTAGGCCTGGGTGTCAGCCATATAAATATGATCATGAGACCCAAAGCTCTGAGTAATGCCGCCAAGTGTGAGCATGTCCGTGTTAAGGCAAGCGGGCTGTGAACAGGAGCCTGAGGCAGCGGCGGGTTTAGCTGAGGGCCCGCCGGCTGGGGAGGCTGCACCCCTTCCCCAGAGAAGGGCTAAGGGCCTGGAAATGCAAATCCCTGAGCCGGGAACGGGCTGCAATTCCCACACCAGCAAGAAGGCTCTCCTTCGGGGTAACACAGCTGCGCTCACTGGCAGGGGATTTTGGGTTTTGTGGTTTGGGACAGTTTTGCCCCAGTTGTATTTCATAGCATGTTTTTGATCTTTTTTTTTGTTGTTGTTAATTTCACAAGAACAACACTCCTCCTGACCCTTACTTACACAGGAAAATGTCATAACAAATCATCCACCTCTTCCATAGCTTTTATCCAACTCTTAGGGGCAATTGCAAACATGAGAAGTAGCTGGGTGGTTTGAAATAGTGATTCTTTAATCCAAAAATGTCCCATTGCTTGTGTCACATTGCTCTGCCTTTTTCAATATTGCTTTTGAAAAAGTCATGTCACTGTTTCCTATTCAGATCATAATGAGAGAAATCATCTCGTCAGGCTTCTTGTACAATCCTTCTGGGTTTCCTCCCTGTTATTTCCCGCAGCTGGGAATATAGGCTTTGGAAAGGAGAAAAGTAGACGGGTGAGAGGATAACTGGGAAAAGCCCTACCCTGAGCTGGAAAAGGCCTTTGCTGAAAAATAAGTTATAATTCACTAAAAGGCCTTTTCTACTCTCATGAAAGCCCCATGAGTGCTCCACATTGACTGATTACATCCCAGAAGTCCCCCCTGCTTCCAGGTTGGGTAAGGCTTTGCTGAAAAATAAGTCATCTCTCTCTAAAATGCTTTTTCCCATTCTTTTAAAAGCCCCGTGAGTGTTTGCAGAAGTCACCTCGGGTAGCCTGGACCTCAGGGAGCAGCAAGGGTCCTGCAGCCTGGGGCACTGTCTGGCAGCAGGCAAGGAAAGAGAGGATGTCACAGAGGGAGAAAAGCTGGCACTACACTCAAACTCCCCAAATCCTAGCTGGAGAGACCTGTCTGAAATCAGTCCTTGTTTTTTCTTGTTCAACACTCTTTATTTGGCAACTCATTTTTAAAAAGGTTGACCTGAAAAGTTGCTGTGTCATGCAGTACCTTATTCTGCATGGTAAGGTAAGATAATTCCTCATTAAAATGGTTGGCTTCGAACTTCCTCCCCTCCCTGGGGAATGAATAAATAAATAAATACACTTAAATATGTCCTGGATATGCTTTCTCTGCTATTTCCAAAGCAGAGAGGGAAGCTCTGGGTCTGGCATGCATCATCCTCTCCCAGCTGTTCCAGGGACTAAATGGCAGCTGAGGGGTGGTTGTAGGGTGGTCGAGAGGCACTGAGGGGCGTCTTGGGGACACCTGTGTCCCTTGCAGGTGACCTGTGTCCTACAAAGCACTCCTGACCTGCTTGGATCTGTGCTCAGCCCCTTCGGATGCTGTTTCCCTACCCTGGTGCCACATGCCAAACTCTTAGTTCAGGTTGTCACTTGCTGTCTGCTCCTCTCCCAGAAATTCACCTCCAGCTTTTTTATTTCACGATGCCGAATCCCTGGAATGAAAAGGGGATTTCATGCCTTTATATGGAATTGCAAACCTGTATTAAGCCTCCAAAGATGTTTTTGTCAAAAAATCTCAACAGCTGCCAACTTCCCTAAATCCCAAACTATCGTTACACATTTAGTCTTAGACAGGGGATTTTTCTGGATCTTCCCTCCTGACCCAGTGATAAAGCCAAGTTGATTTGAGATTGAAGATTCATTTATCTCTCCTTGGCAATTATCTCTATTACTGCCCACAATCCTTCCCAATCTTTTTAAACAACATCCTGCTATTAAAGCCACTTGGCAAGCATATAAAGCCCTGGGATAAGTTAACCATGCACAAAATATCCCACTTGGGGAAGGATCCAGCTATAAAAATAAATGGTTTACGTTCCGAAGGCCATGGTTCAGGATGGGTATTCTTCATTTGTGAAGAGAGGTCATCATTGCTGACAATAAAATTATGTAGGACCTGATCCTCCCCCACTGAGCTCAATAGCAAAATCCCTCCTGATTTCAATGGTGTTTTCCGGGGTCAGTCTCCGGGAAAGCCGACATTCCACAAAGTTGCTGAAAATCTATAATTGGATATATTAAGAGTGCTTTCAAAGAGATGTCAGATTTGGAGGCTTAGTGTAAACTGTGCTGCAAAGGGGATCATTTCGTATAACCCAATCAACAAAGCTTTTTTTTTCGGTGTTACTTTTCTGCTTGATCCCTGATGACGGAAAAGCTGAGCTCTGGAGACTCACCACCAGCACAGAGGAAGTGCTGGGAGCCTGGTCGGAGCGTGAGCCACCCTCTGGTGGGAAAGATCCTGCCAAGTGACCTGGTGGGAGCTGTGAGGGGTGTAATCCTGCAAGTGTTTGATCCAGTGGCTTTGCTTACACTACGGAGGTAACTCGTGCGTGTAAGTACTGGAATACTGAGCCCTTATTTTCATGGTGTTGCTGGTCTCCTGTCACAACACATCTCTTTGGGAGATATGATTGAGAGTTTTGATGAATTTTGCTGTGCCTTATATGTCTATATTTAGTAAAATGCAGCTTAGCTTGTTTCTTTGGAACAAGATATGGATTTATCCCCCAAATGCATTTTTTTTTAAATCACGGGCTGTACTTCAAAGTGTTCTTTAACGCCACTTTGGAAACGCTCACTGGTAGCTCTTTAGGAACTGGAAATCTTCCATTTCTACTTACATGGTGCTTTTCTGGCTGATGAGCATCGTTTTCCCTTTGGTTCTCACGCAGAGAAAGGGCCACTTGGCACATGGCAGCTGTGCTGGGCAGGGTAGGCACAGGGACTGCAGCCTCAGGAGATGGACACCGATATTCCTGAGGGGTTCCACTGTTGTGGGACCTCAGGGAAGGGACACCAGGGTGGGGTTTGCTCCAGGTTGCTTCACCCTTGCAGCAGCCTCATTTGTAAACTTGTGCGGGTCATCTCCTCTCCAATGTCCCTGTGCCAATGGGTGTGCAGCTGGGGACAGGGAGACACTCGCAGCTCCTACAGGTGATGCTGCCATTGGGACCTGCAGGTCCCCTCTGTGGTTCAGCCAGGTCCCCTCTGTGGTTCAGCCAGGTCCCCTCTGTGGTTCAGTCACACTTTCCCATTGCATCTCTTTCCCTACAGTGTTCATGGAGCAGTCCTCCACAGGGCAACAGGCCCAAAGTCTGCTCCTCAGCCCCAGAGCGCTTGATTGTTTCTTCCCTTTCCTTTTCAGTAAAAGCTGAAATTCAGTAGAAGCTGATGAGACCACCATGGAGAAATGCTGGTTCACCACACTGGCTAGTACCAGCTTGATCTGGCTCCAGCTCCAGGATGTGCAGCCTACAGACACAGTAAAGAAAAGAAATATTCTGAAAAGGATGAGTCAGCTGGAGGCCAGTGGGGAGAGGATGTGGGATCTGACTGGAATTAAAAAAGTTATGAGGCTACACGTTGTTTAGAGCTCTGCCAGGGGAGAAACTCAAACACGCGAAACGCTTTGTCATCTGGCATAATTATGTTACTTTGCTGATTAGCTGGTAAACTCTTTTCAAAATGCTTTTAGACAATAGTAAGTTCATGAAATATAAAAACTTCCTGCTGACACCACAGGCAAAGACCTGCTTTACATGTTATTGCAAACTGTCTTCCCCAGAACCCCACTAGAGTGTTGAACAGCCATGAAATTGTTTTTTAGTACATATTAGATGATTTACCCATTAAAACAGTTGAGGTATCTTCACACCTTCACTTCTGTGCTGTAAGCTGATGTGAGCTGTGAGTACACCCACACTGCCAGTGCACTCTGGATTTCTCAGCTTGATTTTCCGTATGTTGCACTGATTGGGACACCAGCAGTTTTGCATAGAGCTTCTTCACTCACTCCTCCGGCCAGGTACCAACACATCCTTCCTGGCTCTTCTGGGAAGCAGTGCCCAGCATTTGTGTAATTTGCAAAGCAGATAACTTTTGAAGATTTGAAGTTTTGGCCGTAAGGTTCTTTGAACAAATAATGCCAGAATTACTTCTGTTTGTTGTGTGGAAATGTATACATCCCATTCCCCCTTTATAAAGAGCTGATCTACCCAGTCCTACTTCCCAGCCTGGTGGGGAGAGTCCGAGCTCATTTGTGGAGCACCTCCAAGCAGGGGGTTGGGAAGGAAATGCTGCTGACACAGGCTGTGACTGGCTATCCTTTACAATTGTGTCATGTCTGCCTTTCCCGCATTCCTTCATCTTTCCTTCATTGAACCTGGTCATTCACAGGGATGCTGACGTAAACTGTGTAACTGGTCACGGGACAGATGGGTGTGCACAGGTGAGCACAAAGCCCAGCTGATTGCTGCCTCCTCTTGAAGGAACAGGTCCCTGTCTCAAGTGGGGATAAATGAGCCACCAGTTCAATCAGACTAAACCAGAACAGGTAATTTCCCTGAGTTATCTCCTGTAATCTTTAGTGGGAAGCAGGGAAGTATCGGCAGTGTTTTATTGCTCTCACTGACATGGTGTGAGAGGTTATTCCCCAGCTGTCTGGGATGGTTAGCAAAGGGCCTGAAGTGGGCTCAGAGCCATTAGCACCTTTCACTGAGGGCTTGTAGAGGACCTTTACACTGGGAAAAGAGGCACTGGTGAGTTTTAGACAAGGCAACCTGGTTTTCACCCCAGGAAAGTGCTGGAACAAATAATCACACAACTATTTGTAGACACCCGGGGCAGGGAGCTACCAATAGGGATTTGTCAAGAACAAACTATGTTAAATCACTCCTGTTATTTTCCATGACAGGTGAAGTCCTGCCACGTGGAGAGAAGCGCTGGATGTACACCTGCCTCCAGTTTTCTCTCACTTCAGGAAGGTAGTGCTTCTCAGGAAGTTTTCTTGAACAAGGCTGGGCAATGTGGATTGGATGAAGAGATTCTGCAAACCCCCAGTGACAACAGGAGAGGAGTAGTGGATCCAGTGCCAGTTTGAACTAGCAATGGGTTGGGCTCATGGATGGTCAGCCTTGCAGCTGGCCGCTGCTAAATTGTCATTCCTGTCCTGGATAGCAGAACTGGTATTACCCAGGTCCAGTCTCAGATGACCCAAAGCAAAGAGGAGCAGGGAGGTGGGATGGCATTCAGGATGACCATGGTGGACTGGAAGGAGAGATGTGCAATGGTAGCATGATGCAACCAGGGATGGGATGAAGCACAGCCAGGTGGGTGCCATGCCCCCATTTGGATGTTTTGCTTCAGGAGCAACAGAGAGGCTTGAAGAGCCTTCAGAGCTGAGTGCTGAAAATTACGAAAGACCTGGAAAATACAATTTATGAGGAACAGATCAATGACCTGGAGTTGCTAAGCTTAAAGAGGAGAAGGTGCTGAGGAGGAAGAGACTATGACAACCTTCAAGTACATTAAAGATGGTGATAAAGGGGGAAGACTTGCTGTCTGTTTCTCTCGGGTAGGGCTGGAGCAAATGGGCTCATTGCGTCACAAAGGGATTCGGTACAAACCAAAGGCGTGTCTTCCCTGACAGCAAGGCCAATGAGACGTCAGGACAGGCTGCTGGGATGGGCCATGGGAGTCTCAGGGACCCAGGGGATCTTGTCTTGGTGCAGAGGGATGGTCCAGATGATCCACTGATATTTCTGCCCTTTTAAAATTTTTATAATGCCATAAAACAATCCTATGGGTTTCATTAGGATACCTCCTGAAACAAAAATTGCTCCTTGGTCTTGTTCCTCTGCCATAGGTCACCTGTGTGATGCTGCGCTCTGGCGAGAAGTGGGTGTGAAACGCTGCTGCTGGGATGTGTGGCTGTCGTACACCTCCGCTCCAAAGTGCAAATAACTCCCCGGGCTGCGAGCCGGGGGCCGGGCCCGTGGTAAGCCAGGGGCTCTGATTGATGAATTTTCACAGCAGGTGAGAGCAGCAGGAGACACAAACATTACAGATTTCATGTACGGATAGTAGCACTCAGGAAGACAAATTGAGTGAATACCTCAGGATGTGGCTGCTGGGTCAGCCTCCAGCATTACCCAGTGGCAGACAAATCCCTGCCCTCAGCCTTGGCATGAGGCACCTACTGAGATGGAGGGGGTGACACTGCTCCTGTGGCCAGCTCCCAATTTTCCTCATTACCTGCTCTGAGATTCTCTCAAAGATAAGAGACTCTTGTGCAAAGCCGCTAATTTAGTCCCAGCAAACAAGAAAATAAGTCTGGATGTGAAAGGCTGGTAGGGTTTTGACAACATGCATGTAGAGGTTGGGCAACTAGTCTTAATTAGGCCATCTTTGTTTACATTTGATGTTTATCAGCTAATTGGCATGGCAAGGTGTGAGTCACACGGCTTCCCTCTGGCATGAAATCAGTTCGCAGGAGAAAAACTGGGAGAACAAATGATCCCAATTATAAGAAAACCCACTGTGCTAATTACCATCCCACGGACTGCGGAGCCTCCCACCCGCGTCCTTGCCCAGCCGCCCGCCCCGGCGTCTCCCCAGCGCGGGCGCGGCTCCGGCACACTCCTCCCGCCCGGGCGCCCGGCCCCTCGCCCTGCCCGGGACCCTCCTCTGGCACTGCGGGAGCAAAGGTGATCCTTCACCAGCTGCTCATTTCATGCCCCACAGCATTTCTTGGGGACTAAGCCTGCTGCCTACGCTGCTGCCCTTTTTATTTCCTCCTCCATGCTTTTTTTGTTCGGATTGGTGGAGACCACGTTGCAGCAGCAGCAGCTCATGGGGAGTATCTCATGCTTCCAACATTGTGACACCCACCAAGTCAAAGCCTCGGTGTTTGCTACTGTGTAGCTGGACCGGAACCTCACTGCTGGGCTAATTAAAAGCAGCAGTCCGACCTTGCCTTGACTCTTTCTTCCCTCCCTTCCCCCTCTTAAAAATATTTCTACACCACCCATAGGTTGACCGGTTTCGTGCTCTACCCTCCTACTGCCACGGCACTTCGTTGCACATGCTCAAACATATTCTAGGTACGTATGTGCATATGTACTTACTGTAAATCTCCACCTTTCTCGCTCTGTCTCCCCCTCTCTCCATCCCTCAGGGAGATGTGCTGCCCCTATACCCTTTCAGGCCTTTCCCCTATACACTGAGGGTCCAGTGCGCAGGAATGTTTCTTGGCTGCCCTTGAGTTGAATGATGATCCTGGAGGCTTGGAAAAGCCACAAAGCTCAATGCTCTCTGTCTCCCTGTGTCTCTCTTGTCTTCCCTTCTTAGTAGGGGTAACAGATGGCTGAGGCTTTCACCAACAGTCCCGAACACATTGTCACTCCCAACTGAAAGTGAAATATTCAGTGGCATTTAAATTAAATAGACTCTAATGCTTCAGTAATATTAATTACGGTTTCATTCATCCCTGGCCTAATAAATCAACACATAAAGATAGGATGATCCTGTGGCTGGCAGCAAAGCAGGGCTATTCTGCCCTTTGTAAGGTTATGCACACAAAGCCCCCATTCTTATAGGGACATGATGGCCCCCTCAAACATCTGTGCTCAGCACCACTTGAGGAGAAGCCAAAGTGGTAACATTTAAACTTTTCTTGTCCAATTTGTCCACGCAACGGGGCTCAATTCAACAAGAACTTGCAAGTTAAAATTATAAAACCCATGTTAAGTGGGTGAAAACTTTTCAGCGTTTCGGCCAGGGGGTCCAGATTTATTCTGGCAGCTCCAGGAAGCCAAGGGCAGGGCATCCATTCTCACTGCTGAATTTGTTACCCCAGCTTCAACCTTTAAAAGAGGGGGTTGGGGGTGGAGAAGGTTGGAAGGGTTTGAAAACCTCACGGTGCTAAGCTAAATTTCAAGATTTGGGGAGGCCCTGGGCAACAATTTTTCACACAATTTTTGGTGTGAATACCACAGGGGAAATAGGCTCTGTATTTCACCAACAACAGGTTTTCCCCCCTCACTGCTATACATATGTAAAAGGAGGCTAATAAAACGGTTGAAGAAAAGATCGCTGCTAGTAAATCTTCTGGAGACAAAACCCTCCACTTGTGATGCTTCAAAGCTGCCCAGAGCTACCAGTTTACCCTAGAAGTCCCAACTCAGGGCTGCTGATTGGAAAATAAAAAGCCCTGTGCATAAAAACTTCACTCCAATTGTTATGCAGTGAATGTGACATTTACATACAGCAGCTTTGCTTGACCAAATGACTCCCAAGTACACAAACGACGAGCTTGTCACCTATAGCTTGGCTCCTTTGGAAAGGTCCAGCTACAGTAGGTTTACAATGAAAATAAGTATATTATAATGACAAAGCAATGCCATATCTTGTAAGTGCATCACAGAAAGCTGAAGCAGCTGAAAAAAGTAAATGAAACGGGAATAAAGAAAAGCCACAGAGGGAAGGTGTGCCTGAGCAGCAGCCCTTCTGGGAGGCAGGGCAGAGAGCAGCCCCTGCGCGGCGCGGTGCCGCCGGCGCTGCGGGCTCACACGGGGGCTGCGGCGGGCACCGGTGCCGAGAGCAGCGGAGCGGAGCCGGCTGCTGCACGCAGCGCGCACCGGAGCGCCCGGCCCCGCTCCTCGCCGGGCCAGCGCCTCTGGGGCCGCGCAACGGGGCTGTGCCCAAGAGCCGACCTGTGCTTAGGCGCTTAACAAAGGGATTTTCAGAGCCAATTCCTTAAGCAGAAAACTATTTAAACTACCCTGTGACTAAATGCTGAGGAGCTTACCCTAAATTCTCCCAGGTGGAGGTTTCCACTAATCCTGCTGGCCTGCATCATGCCTCTTGTGGTTCGTGCTGAGCCAGTAACACCAGAGCTGTGTAGTGCAGGTATTTCTGTGCAGGTGTTTGACCGATGGTATCTGCTACTGTCAGCCTGGGCTTATCCCACTTAAACCCCATTAGCTGCTTGGATAAGCCCTCCCTGTCGTTTATGTCTATCCGTTTGAGACCTTTTTGTGTGCTTTCTCTAGGGGTCCCAAAAATGACTGTATTTTATGAAGGCACTTTCTGACAACACTGCTTTTCTGTAGCCAATGTCCAGCCCAGCACCTGGGGACCTGCATGGTCAGGCTCATCTAGTTTTGGAGATGTGCTTCAGGCTGCTGGGCAGCTGGCACTAGGCTGCCCATTGACTGGGGTGTGCCTGCACAGCTTTGGCCGCCCTGGTAGCAATTTTGACGTCAGTGGTTTCGACCTGAAGTTCAGAACATTGATGTGTTTGCTTCAGAGATGTTTTCTCCCTATTCTTTATCATGACAAAAAAAAGCTGTGTCTTTGGGCTGGCAGACTGAGCAGGCACCATCCCCTCGCTGCTCTTTATTTGTGTTACCCAGAGCAGGATGTGAAACACATAAGAGAGGGATTGATGCACAGCAGTCTCCTGTGGGTGGCTTTCAGCAGAAGTTATCTGTGAAATGGTGCAGGGCTTGGAGGGGCTGAGGGTGGTGATGGGATGTGCCAAGCGCCTCATGTTCACCTTTCTAAAGCAGCACCCGTAGAGCCTGGCCTGGCTGCTTGAGTGGGGATGAGCTCCCAGCAGTGAACATCCTCCCAATACAAGAGCAGATACAAGAGCCTCTGCAAGGACTTCTTGAAATAGGAAGGATGGGAAAGAGAGCCCACTCAGCCTTCCTCCCTACTGCTTTGCTGTCTCTCAATTTTTAGCCTTTACATATAATGCAGCACAGTCATGTGTCCCCTGTGTTCAAAGCACAGGTCTGGGGATGCCTCATGGGAGGCAGAAACCTCTTTTGCATGAGGAGGAAGTCTGACACCAAAGATGGTTGCCCATGGGCCACTGATGGCCCCTGCCTTGACTCCGGGAGAGAGCACAAAACAGGGCCCTGGTGGTGAGGCCGGCACTGAGTGAGAGGCAGAACAAGAACAGGGCTGCAGGCAAGCAGCCAGAGGCCCCACAACTGGAAAGAAAGATGGGAAGGGGCTATGCCCAGGGAGTGGGGGGCCTGGGGAAGCCTGTCAGGGAGCAGCAGCTGCTGCTGCACCCCAGGGCACGGCTCGTCCTCTCCCGGCTGCGCTGTCGCTGCCTCCACCAGCCTGCCTCTCCAGGCAACTGCCTAAAGCTGGCCCCGGGAGCCGGGCTGGCAGGGAGCTGCTCGGCTCCTGAATGCTCCAGCTGGCTCCAAGGCCGTTGTAGCAGCTGAATGAGGAGGACGCACTCCCTGGCATGTCCTAGTTCCCATCAGCTGGCCCGGGCAGACCGGCCGCCCGTTAAAAGCAGACAAGGGGAGCACGTGTTGCTCCAGCCCGTCCTTACCCGAGCCGGGCTCATTCAGGATCACGAGAAAAAAAACTGGGGCAGGAGCTGCCTGAGACCCGTGGTGTGCTGCTGGGCTGGAGGTGGCGGGGCAGAGGAGCTGGCAGCAGCCCTGGGCAGGGAACGTGCGGGACAGGGGCTGCCGCGCTGGGGAACCAAAGGACACTGCATAGGGTTTGGAAGGCAAACATGTGTCCAAAGGTAACTTGTTTTGATTTATCCATTCAAAATTGTCGATAGTTACCTCAAATGAGTCTCTTTTCACTTCCAGTTTTGAAAAAAATATTTGAAGTATCAGGACTCAAAAATTTATGTGTGGTCATGCAAATCAACATTTTGTCCTACCCTTACTGGAAGAGGGTTTGAGGTGCTTGAAACTGCTCCTTACCAGTTGCGCTACTGTCCCGGTGAAGGGTCTTCAAAGCCATGAGTACTTCCATGTACTGGGAGCTACACCAGTAACCACTGGAGGGTTTCTCTGTCTAGGCCATGTGTAAATGTATTACAAACCCATAATTCCTTAATTTAGGCTACATTTCATTTGGAAATACTTTTGCATGGCCTGGTCTGCAGTCAAGGAGTTAGTCTTTGAGGACTTTAGTCTTTGGTCTGGATGACACCTCCTCCTCACATATTTATGAACCACAGGAAACATCTGAATAAATAATGTTGCTAAATCCCAGACAAAAGTTGCTGAAGTCCCCCAGCTTTAATCAAGGAAGCATTGTTCACTGCTTGTAGATGAGATGGAAGACACAAAGCTCACCATCCTCTCCCTAAGAGGACGTCAGCAGAGGTTTTTCAGTAACACAGAAAGTATTACATCAGCCTGCAGGTTGGGGACACTGGGGACTATTACCAAAAGTACAACATGACAGGTTAAACCTTGACTGTTTTGGTGCTCAGACATAAACCTTATGCAACCTGTTATGAGCTGACAGAAGAATAAGTTGAAAAACAATTTTTGTACAGCAGAGATTAGCAGGGAACATTTCACTGAACTTATCTCAAGGTATAATTTGCTAACATCTTTTTCTTCCTTGCTCAAAACATTCCCTGGTAGTTATTTTTAGTAATGGCATATATGTTTCCTAGTAAGGCACTTTGCGTTTAATAGTAATAAGAAATAACATTATCTACTTTTTATGATTGAAGATTAAGGAGTCTATTCTAATAGCTTCGGTTGTCAACACAAGGTCCTCTGGTACTATGTTCCTGGCTTCCCTGTTGTAAAAGAACATGTCTATGTAGATATTATTAATTTATCATTGCACAAAACAAAGTTTATGAACACTTAATATTTAATGTGCTGTGAATTTAATAATAAAAAATTAAGACTCTACCTTACATCATTTTTTAACTACCTGATTTTTATTCTTCTCATTAGCTCTTTATGGCTCTATTCTGAGATTTTAAACCTTTTACTTGGGTTTAAAAGCACTTAGTTGTGTATGCTGAAATGTAAATACTTAATCTCTAGCCTAGCTGAATACAAGGACAATACCATGATGGTATTAAGCACCATGACATAACCATATGTGGAACATAGGCCTATAAATACGAAGCTGCACTGAAGTCAGCCTGAGCCGCCCCAGGTTACATGATCTGAAGGCCTGGGTCCTCTTGCCTGGTCACTACAACACACAGGCTGCTCTATCCTAAATCTCGGTGGCTTTGGCACTGATACTTTGCCTGGCAAAAGGGGAGGCACCTGTTGCAGCTTCTCCATGGGCCTATACTACTTCTGTCTGTCTGAGTAGCTTCTTGCATAAGCATGACTAAAACAAGAAAAGTTTTCTATTGCAAAAGATTAACAGATCTTATTTCTTCTTTTGGCTTCAGCCTTCCTCTGCACAGCCTGACAGATCTGGTCATTATCTGGAAATGCTCAGAATAAACAAAACTGCTCAAGATCTTAAACCGGGGAAAGCATCTTCTGATGCATCAATACTACACCTTCCAGTCCCAGCTGAGGGTCTGGCTCTGCTAGGTCTCAACACTCATATGCATATGGTATTTGATTTTGTGCCTACAGCATGGTGCATTCTAGATTTCAAGTACTGAACATGATTCATCCTCATTTCTTTTTTTACATTTTTATTATCTAGCCTAGCTGTTGAGGGTTTAGTTGGAAGAATAATTAATGTTTGGTTGATAATCTGAATCCCAACAGCTCATCCCAGACAATGTTTCTTGACAGTGAATCCTGCACCACAGAGATTAAGGAACACATTTTCAAATGTCAGAAGATGAGGGCTGCATGCAGAAACACAGCCACATTCGCCAGCACACCCTGTCCTCTCTGCCCTGTGTCCCTAACACTCCCATCACACCATTCCTGAGCCACAGCCCCAGTTTGACATGATGGCATCCAGCGTTCATGTATTTAGGAATGCATTTTACAAGGCATGCATTTAACTGGACACTTGTGTATGCAATTATCTGACCTGCACGCCCAACATGCGTGTGCCTCATGGGGTTGCACATTCTGCAATCCAAAGCAGCTGAGAGTTTAAGTGCCTGCAACAAAAATAGAGAAGAAGCCTTCATTTTTAGAAAATTTGGCAACAATTTAAGTTTTTTTCTGAATGAGATGGAAAGCAAATGTTCTCCAATGAAAGATAAATGACAATCAGAGCTGGAATATTAATATGCCTGGGTATAGGAAACAAGCAGGATGAGCCAGAAAGGAAGTAAACATTGCAGTTTGAGCCTTGCTGTGTGTTAATCCTAAGTAGAGAGCCACTGTCAGGGCTGCTCCTTCAGAGAGAAGGGTGCATAGGGAGAGGAGAGAAGAAGCGGCACTGTCCATAAAGAAGAAATTTAAAAAGCCACTGCGAAAGGATTTGGAGTAGAAAAAGCAGGTTGTGTGGAATGGAGGGAAAGAAAAAAGGGAAACTGGGACTGATGACTATTGCAGGCCACCAGGCCCCTTTCAGAAGGACAGACAGAAGGAAGGCTCACAATTGCCATTGACAGCTTGATTTGACACCCAGAGAGCACCAGCAGGTGAAGTTCAGGGCCCTCTTTGCTTTGGCTGCCTTTGCTGGTGGGACAGCATCCCCTGGGCCACTGCACTGCCTCTTCCTGTGGGGAGGAGGAGACCTGCCTGAGCTTGACCTTAGAGGAACCTGAACAATACCTGCAGACATTTTACTCAAGAGGAGATGAAGAATTTATATGTCTATATTTTATGAGATAAGGCTTCACAGAGTGCATTGGTGCTCCCCTGAACTCCAAAAAAATGGTCATCAATTTAACCACTACTGGAAGATGAGACAGTGCTCATTGGGGAGATATTTGGCATTAATGGCCAAAGTATCCCAATAGGTTGTTTCATAGCATTAAAACTGTGATTGCTGGAGAAAATGTGAAAAAAGGCCATCTCCTTACTAGTCAGAGTAATTTCTAGCTATTTCTCTGGAAATGCCAGGTGTGGATATCCTCCAGACACCACACTAGGTACCGTGGGTGGAATGGGAGTATGGTGCTGGGAGTGCGCAGGGTGGGCATCCCTTTGCCTGCCCCCTCCTGCCAGTCCCAGGGGTACCTCACTCCTCCCAAGATTTAAGAGCTATCAGAGGCAGATGATTGCAGGGAGTGAGTAAACACAGTGAGAAGAGAGGACTGTAACACCTGGTGCATCACAAGTTGTCTGTCACCGTATCACACCACAGTTCCCCTCTTCCACTCCTCACCATTACCCTGAGAAGCTCGTGTTCAGTCTCTCCAAGAAAGTGCCCTCACAGGTCAGAGCTGGTGTGAAAAGGGGTTTTCCTCTCACAGCCTGCCTGCTGCAAAAGAAAACTACTCAGTTCCTCCCTTCTCCTTTCAGGACAATCCTTCATGTAACTTGTCACTGACCTGGTTGTAATAGGTGACTTTCAGCACAACACCCAGGGGACAGAGCTGTAAAATGCCACCAGATACAAACCTCTAAGAGCCTAAACAGCCTCCACCAAATATGAATGATGGCACCTTGCCTTTTTTTAGAAGGAGTATCACTTCCTTGAATAAATGAAAGTAACAGGATTCTTTATTTTCACACTCCTGCAGCTCTTGGAGTCTATTTCTGTTGCAGTCAATGACTGTGCTGCCTGCAACACGGAGTGACACGGCTGCAGAGCCTTCTACACCCACCAAGGCTCAGACTATGCTTTATCAGCCAGGCTCATTGGCTCTGACTGCAGCCAACTCTCCCTCAAACCCAGGCTTGTCTCACTTGGTGCTTTATTGTTTCATAGCTCTGTGCAGACAAGTTAGTTTCTAATCCCCCTCCCAGGCAATAAACATTTTACAGACACAAAACCCACACAAAAGTGTATTATAGGGACTAAGGACTGTTTGGTGTCCTAAGCAAGAGACTGCTCCTTGAAGATCTTGTGGTCCAAGTGCTGCCATATGAAACTTGGGAATACACATGTATAACTGTTTTCTACAAGTGTCTTTTGGGACTCAAGCTGGATCCTTTAATTGCAAGGCTGGTGACAGCTGCTTTGTCATTTGCAGAGGGTTTCTATAATGAATGTACATATTTAGTGAGAGGTGATGAACCCTTCTTCACCTCCCATCCAATGAAGCATTAGCACCACCAGTTGGTCATCAACCCTGAATAACAACCAGTCCCAGCTCCAATAATAGTGCAAGAACTTTGTTCAGGTTCTCAAGAGCAACATGTTGTGCCATCCAGATATATTGTTTAGTTGGCCTGAAGCTGAGTCAAGTTAAAATTGCAGCAGTGCATTTTTTTCTGTGTTTGTTGATTGTACCTTATCTGTTCCAGCTTGAAATTTAAAGCTCACTAATGAGGGAATCAGAAAACTATAATGGGAGCTCAGCTAAATCCCAGATCACTCAGCACAATCATATTTTTCAGTTCACTGGCGAAAGGCTCAGGACGATCCAGAGAAAACACTGTTAGTGTTTTGGATTCCTTGAGCATCCTGATCCAAAGATGTACTAATCTGCAGAGGGAAGTGGGGCAGACCTGGGCGCTGATTTTCAGTTCTTAGGTCAGTAAACTGGCTTGCCAAGCTGTTTCTGCCTGGCACACAGCTGGGCTGCCATGGGCATGCATAAAGTCTTGATTCATACACACATCTGCAATGATGGTCATACCTTCAAAGGGAGGTGTGTACCCCTGTTTACTTGGAGGGTGTATCCACTCCTCTTTGCTATTAGAGTTTGCATAAACTGCAAATGTTTTCCCTTTTCCTGGTTCTCTGCCTTCTCTTCCCTCGTGTTTGCTCATAAAGAGTGTACAGGAATTTTGCAACACTAGCAGAGATTTCAAGTTTCATCCCTACTTCTACTAAGGCCCCTGGCATCACCCAGGCATTCAGCAGGAACATGAACTACCTTCATACCTGCTTTACAGGTCTTTGCTGTGGTGAGAGTGATCTAAAAATATCTCAATGCAAAAGGGAATCACTCACTGTGTCTGGACTATTTCAAACATCACTTCATGAGTATCTGAGATGGAGAAAGGGTTCTATCCAAGCCCACACTCTACAGGGAATAACACCTCCTGAGAGAGGAAGCAGTTTGTCACCCAGGTGCTGGTGATAAACTGTATGACCTGCTCCTTTACAGAAATGTTAGCCATTACACCTAATAAAGTGATTATAGACACCCTCCCCAAATTCTAACATTAATATCTAGCCCATGGCACCAGGTTGACCACCACGTGTTGGTGCTTTACTGCCTCTCATCCTACTCCCTTCACATCACATCCTTGCTGTCCTCCCTGCATGGGATGGCATCTGACAGTGGCACCCGAGGCTGTAAAAGCTAATTCACAATGGCAGGATTGTCATTCTCAGAACCAGCAAGTCCAACAAAAGGCAGTGCCCTAGACATTTTGAGTTTGCCGTATTTTTTAATTAACCTTGCTTATAGGTAGGTGCAGGGGTCTCAGTGATGACTGTGGCCTCCCCAGCTCATCTTATACAAGCACAGAGCAAGGGGCAGACTTTGCCAGGCAGTTTTGCCTTCCAGGGCCTGCTATCCTGAGTCACTGGTGAGACACAGACACCGAGCCCAGTCCTTCACCATCCCTCTTGAAGCCTGAGGAACCAAGACCTTGATAGGCAAGACAGGTGAGAGAAGTGAAAAAGGATTTGGAGCTCACTTTTTCCCAGTGGGAAAGTTCTGATATTCTTTGTGGCACTCCTGCTTTATGAAGTACTCTCCTGGTTTACTCATGATAGACTTGTAAAAATAAACATAATAAAAATATTTTTGCTTCCTCTTTACTTTCACGGTTCCCTCTTCCTTCGCCACACTGAACTTCCATTTGAGGATGTTCCCACAAAAACATGTTTAAAAGTTGAATACAATACATATACAATAATATATGATGTTGACTAAGACAAAGACACTGTCAGGGGTTAAAAATGTAGAGCAGAATGAGACATCAGCATGATTTTGTCCTGCTGCTGGCACATGGTGCTTACAGAGCCAGGAGCTTGGCTCCTTTGACTAACAGTAGAACTCCTCACTTGAACAAGCATTTGTGGTGTTCAAGCCCTGCCTTCGCAGGGTTGGAGTAGATTTGTAAGATTTTTTTTTCCCTTTCAAGAGGTTATTAAAATTGAAAAATTATGCAGCCCATTGCTTGGTTGTTTCTCACAGGCTCTCTGGTGCTCAGAGAGCATATCAGCTTTGTACCCTGGTTCTCAGGCACACAGGCTCTCTGAAGAGGCTGGGCAATCTTCAGTGCCACATAGCACTCGGAAGTGGCACTTAGACTGTAAATATTATATGCTGCTGTAAGAACATTTGAATGGTAATACTCAAGCAATTACTTTCCTTTCAAGATCATTAAACACAAATCTGACTTGTATTTTAATAGGACTGCCAATGTATTTAATGGGGGGCAGTAAAGGGTAGTTTTTTTCTAATGGATGAATGTTTATATTATTATCCACTCTGAGAGACCACATTAGGAGAAGCCTGCATAACGCTCATGTGTTTTGCCTCAGTCCTTTTCTCACAGTATTCAATTTTTTCTCAGTTCTGCATCTTACAGCGCGATGGCAAAACTGCACCTACAATAAATTCCACCAGCATATTTTGATTATGAGACAAAAAAAGGCCAAACACAGTCGTGCTGAAAAGAACTTGCAATTGGCATTTCCATCATGTTTGTTAAAACTGCAGAGAGAGGCAATTCCTGGCAGGTTGACAGTTTTGGCCAGTGACACCTGCTCTGCAGCCACAGGACAGGCACTGTAGGACTGAGCAAGACCACCTTCTAGATGGCACCTTGCAGACACATCTGGGGACTGCTTGGGCCAGTAGGTGCTTGTCTCTACATCCATTCCTATCTGTGCCGCTGAGAAGAGTGGGCAGCAGTGTGGGACATGGGTGCCTGGGTCTGCCCCGAAGGTGCTCTGCTGCAACACACACACTCACCATCACGGCCTTCACCACAGGGACCTGCTGGCTGGAAAGCAAAGTAGTTCCCTGGTGTCTTATCAGCTTTGTGAGCAATTTGGACAAATTTGTTCCTGACTACTTATTCTGTACTGTTTCAACACCTGCATCATCTTCCCATGGGGAAGATACCTTATATATTTTCACTAAATATGGGGTATGGGGTGGGCAATCAAAGCTGGCCTGAGCTGGTCCTCACCAGGCTGTGCATTTTGGGAGCTCAGGAAACGGCAAATACTACACTCTGTTTCCACATTCCACTCACTCCTTGAAAGCAAAGGCTAGGAATGACTGTGCTGCATGACTTAGCAGCTGGTAGCCTCTGGACAGTAGTTAGAAAATTTTGACTATTTTTTGATTCCCACTTGCACATGTACCATAAAAGCATCCTGTTCCCTGCTACCTGTGGTGAAGGATCTGCAGATAGTTCAGAGCAAATGTAGCGCTATAGATTGTATGGTGTTATCACCTGTTCCCAAAATCTGGGGCTCAGGAACACACTTCTCTATGGTCAGTGCTTCCTATCGGCCAGAATTTAACCATGGACCTTTGTTGTTTGAAACAGCACCCAGCTCAAGACTGTGCACATGAACCACCTGCATCCTCACTAACACATTTCAGGTACAAATCTGGATGTCTTCTTTTTAGGTAGCTTTGGGCGGTAATTATTACAAGCCTAACAAGTAGAATTTAGTAGGTGCTCATAGGTCTGCATTGTAAACATTGCAATAAAAACCATCAGGAAGGTGGTTTTAAATCCAGAGATCATGCGAAGAAGGCCAGGAGTTAGAGAATAAAGCAAGCTGGGAGGTTTTCTATTACTTTGCATTTTAGTGCGCAACAGCTAAAGCTATCCAGGAATTGCTACAGGACCAAATTTATAAACAGAATATATTGCGCTAATAAATCAGAACATGTTCAGTGGTGAGTCTGTTCCCAGAAATGTATGGCTTTCCCACTCCTAAAGGGGAGCATTCCAACCACGACAGCTGCCATGTTTGGGACTATTATTAAAGAAAACTGTTGACATTTTCTGGGTTAAGGATGGTTATCTGGAATTCATGGATAATTTAGTCCTTTTGCTTGCAGAAATAGTTTGATATGTTCTTTAAATAAGCATATAAAGAGATTGATGTGTGATGTTTGTGGGTTCAGATGTTCTGAAAAGTGATGCTCCTCTATGGAAGAGAATAAAGCTTAAAAGGGGATATTATTTATAAAAGCACCACCATGCACAGGCAGTGTTTATTTACCATTTAAATGCCTCATTTCTGTTCTGGCTGTCTGTGCTATAATTTGCACAGGCATTTAAACTTGAGTATAAATAAATGCAAAGAAGTGGTGTTTATGCAGAGTTAAGATGAGGAAATAATAAGCGCTAAAAGATGGAGGCCACTGCTGCCTCATTGGATCAGCCATCTTACCCACCTTTGGCTCCTGTGAGGGCCCCTTCAGAGGCAAGCAAGGAGCCATCCATGCTGGAATTGGAAGAACTTGATCAGAATATCAGTGCTGAGGATGTGGCTGAGATTTAATGAGCGGGTGGGCAGTGTGAGCCGAGCACCACTGCATCTCATCGTGACTGAAACGCAGGGAATGCCATGAGGCACGTCGAGTATCTTGCCAAGATCCTCAGGATGGGAAGTGTTTTCCTCTGGGCAAAGTGAGGCACTGACTCTGCTCCAGGATGAGGGCAGCAGATGCCAGAGAGCATTCCCAGGATGGCTGGCTACAGTGGGAACATTTGTCACTGTCACCTGTGAGGGTTGGAGAGGGGGAAACCAAACTCCTTTAGCTCTGTACACCCCCACCCACTCCCAAATCTGTAAACAACTGCTTTGCTTCTGCATGTTTGACACTCTCCCCTGTGTTTATGGACATGATGATGGTAAAAAGGCCATGTTACATGTGCACAGCCTCATGGGGACATGGTCCAAGGACCTCTTACAGGTGGGAGCATCGGGTGGGGCAGGCATGGATGCTCTGGGGTGGTTGAGAACCTTGAGGCTCAACTGCTGAAATCAGCAGGAACACATTCACACCAGTTTTATGGTTGTGGTTGAGGAACAAAATCTGAGGTAGGGTTTGATTAAATTGTTAGGAGTATAAATCCATCATCTGGCTGTCCTTATTTGTCTAGACAGAAGAATTGAGTTGTTTTGGCAGAAGAAAGGAAGGCACCTATTGCTTAATGCCTATTAAAAGGGTGAAAAAGTTGCATCCTTTTCATCGTGTTACAGCAAACTCCTGCTTTGAGCTCCTGAGAACAGGCAGCAGGGAGACAGACTGGTGTAAGGAAAGGTTATGCCACTTACTTACCATGTCTGCTCTGTGGCAGACCTTGGGGAAGGTGTCCTCACTGAGTTCTCTTCTCCCAAAGCATGGGCTATGACGACTTTCAGAGCACAGCTGTGCCATCTCCTGCCTTTGACAAACTGTCAGGGGCTGCATGGCCTCTCCAGCAAAGAGAGGCCACTCCACAATGAGAGAGCACACGCAGGGCAGGGGGAGCAGTCCAGGGAGCAGGGGTGCACCAGAGTCTGGAATGGCTGTTTCAGAGTTCGTGGTCTCAGGAGACGTTTCTGTACTTGGAACATGCCGTGTGTGGACAGTCAAATCTCCCTTTGCTTCTGCTTTAACTGCATCAAAAAGAGAAGTGTGTGACCAGTGAGGTGTTCAATGCCAACTACATCAGAGGTAAAGGAGTGGAGATGCTGTTTGGACTCTGCTTTGGCTTCGGGAGGGTATCCGTGGAAGTGCCATAGTGCTGTTTATGACTCTGACTTGACAGAAGAGGCATCCTTATCTTCCTTTAACCACTGCTTTCCACTGATATCACTGACTGATTTGCACTGCAGCATTATCCAGCATGCGTGTTGCTACTGCCAAAGCATTTTCTTGTGTCCTGCCTTCACTGTAGAGAAATCAAACAACTGAGAGATGATTGTTTTGTGGAGACAAGATCACCCTTCTTACTGAGGTGAAGGGGCACGAGGCCACACAGAGGCAGCCTGCAGGACTGATGGATGGAAGGGATCAGGCCAGCAGGCAGGGCCGTGCCTGGCTCACTGGCACTGCACCGGAGACCTTCCACAGCATGGGAAGCACCAGGGCCACAAGGTGCCCGCTCCCTGCTCTCGTGGCTCCAGTCCTGGCTGTGCAACAGTGGAAACTGAACTTGTCACTCCTTGGCCAATCCCAGTGAGCTGTCACATTTACAAGGTATTTGAGAGGGAAAGACAGATTGCCCTTAATGACCAAGAGGGACGGTTCAGGTTGTTCTTCTCATGCTTCCCTAGCAGCTCTCCAGCTTTGCCCTCAGCAGCATGTTTGTTCTCAGTCACACTGGGATGTAGCAGCAGCTGGCTCTGGGAGCAGCCCCTGTCAGTGCTGCAGCAGTGGTGCACAGCCTGTTGACTTGGGTCAGAGGGAAATGTCACCCTCCTGTGCTCATGTGTGTCCAGGAGTGTCACTTGAAGAGCACCAGGCACACATTAACACTAATAACTGAGACCACTATTCCTTTGCCTCTGCTTGATAGGCAGCAGGCAGAGTGTGAACTACACTGTGTATCAATTAAGTGAAAAATAAATAATAGGAAGAAAGTAATATCTTTAACAGTGCGTTCACTGGCACATACATATTTATTAGATAGCAAATAAAATGCTGTTTATATCATATTTATGTGCATCATGAAGCCCTAAAGTAATCTGTTGTGTCATGGTTTAAACGATGGAAGTCAGATGCAGTAACATTGTCATATTCCTCAAAGCAGCCTGACTGATAAAGCTCTGCTTTTTAGTTTTTCTTCCATACCCTTGTTTCATTATTGCTGTGCATCCTGCATGGGGTATTGGGCTCTTCCAACCTAAGGGAATAAAATTAATTTCTAGACATTTTTCAGCCTGCAAGTTTTATTGCAACTTTATCCTAGTCATTCCATCTTCAAAGACAAACCAAAGGGAGACAGAGAGAGCAGGGCTTAGTCAATGAAGCTGCAATATGTGGGTGAGGTGAGTCAGGAAACACAGCAATAAATACGTGTGGTTTGCTGGATGTGTGAGCAGCAAGGGGACTGTCTCCTGAAACATGGTTAAATATGTAAACTCTGCCTAGGGAAAATGTTTATTTGCCTAGATTGACAGCAATCAGGGTAAAAAGCACTCAAGATAAGTGGCTCTTTAGCCAGCTTTAATTGGTTGATGGATGGATTGATGGGAGGTTGGTCAAAGGAATGACAACATTACTCTCTGTAATGGAGATATCTTGTCTGCTGGAGTTTGCAGTAGCGTTCGGTCTAATTATTCCTGATCCATCTATGATCAAACTTTTCTCCCAGTGAGACAAGTTGTTATTCCTTTTCCTTAAATAAAAAGATAAGAAGGTAAAATCAAGAACAATTAGAGCAAAGGATGATGGTGTTTTCTGCAGTCAAAAATTTATACAAAATCATCTGTATTGCTTAAAGATGGTTTACTGTATTAATTGAAATAGTTGTGCATTCTATTATGCAGTTTGTATGGGAACAGATGGCCCATTTCACAAATTAAGCCTTGTCTTTTTACATTGCTCAACAGAATAATAGTGAATGAACATCGCTATTGTAAATGATCCCAAGTTCAAACCTTGCAGCATCACAAGAGGCTACACTTTTCTGGCAGAAGTTAGTGGAAAAGCAAGGAAATAGATCACTGAATTGATGCACCACATGAGTTTCACCATGGCCATGGCAAAGACAAAGAGCAACTGATAAAGCTTAAGTCTTGCTCACACCTGGAACACAACATAGACCAGGCTACTGGTCCTGCAGCATGGAAGGAACTGGGAAATGGGCTGTGGGTTGGGATAGCACATGTATTTTGTGGACTGTAGTGAGAACAGTTTCTCAGGCTCACAGCAGCAGTGACAGAGTTGAGAAAGTGTCGCGTGTGAGACTGTGGCCTGTTCTGCTGAGCACTCAGAGGTGACTGCTTGCAAAGCATCCTGAGAAATATCCTGCATTTACTGCAGAAGCAAAAGCTGCCAATCAGCAGGACAAACTGATGTCCCAGATTTTCTAATCTGTCTGAAATATGCTTGCTTCAGGACTAGCAGTAAAAGAACCAGTAGCTGCTTCCCTAGCCAGGGGAGGTTGTTGCCCCCAGCATAACCGATGGAAATCCATGGTAACACTTGTTTTCCAGGGGTGGATAGCCTGCAGTTTCTGAAGGATCAGTTGTCTTTTAGCTTGGATTCCCCAAATTTGGGTTAACCCATATCAGTGTCACTACTGGAAATTACATCTACAGTGTTATTTTATGTGGGCTTGCACAGGGTGGGTGGCATGAAGCAGGGCCAAGTTAGGAGCAGCTGCATGTGAAACGGGTGCTGGTGGCAGCTCACATCTTTCTTTGCAGAGGCCACCACCATGAACAACCTGAGTGTGAGCTCTGCATGGGCCTCTCAGAGGAAAATCCATCATGCTGGGGGGGTGGGGTTGGGTACTAAGTTACTCTGGCCCCAAATTCCCTTTGCCTGGACCCATTGAATGCGTGGGTCTGCCCACCAATGTTTGATTTGCTGAATGGGGATCTGTCAGTGCCCGCTTTGCCATGACATTGGGGTGCCACAGTAGAGCCAGGGCTGTCCCCACTGTGTCTGCCAACAGTGTGGTGCCACCGGCAGCAATCAGCCACACTCTCAGACCTAGTGCTGATTGCAAGCTCCTCTTTGGTGCCAGGATGAGCTGGGCCAAACACTGGGTACATCCTGTGGGGAGCAGGGGGCCTCTGGGACACCACCGGGCTCCACTGTCCTGTCCCTGCTGGGGCAGCTGGCAGTGGTGGGGGAAAATTGGGAGCCCTTGGGCAGCTCTCACGAGCACAGCACTGCGGGGAAACTCGCACTTCTGCATGCCTTGGACCAGCCCCAGCTACACGACAAGCACATATGCTGCTGCTGGAAATTTTATGTGGAAAAAAACTAGCCTAGATTTTAGTTTATAGTTCTTTTCAGCAGGGTTGCATGAAGCTAATGACACAGAAAGCCATTTGGGTTAAATTGTGAAACTGAAAGATGCAGCACCTGCTTTTATGCTTCATATGTTACTAAAAATACTTCTTCCTTTCTAAAGTGCAACACAAATGACAATACAAAAGAAAACTCTACAATGACACTGGCAACATTATTAAGAGGGGTTTCATCAGTGTCCCTGTGCATAGAAAGATGAAATCAGAGACAGCAGAAACAGCAGACATCGTTATGCCATTGCTCAAACCCTTGGTGCATCCATACCTGAGGTAACTCATTGCCCTCCTGATCTCTCACTGTAAAAAAGGGGAGAGTGATAAGTTTTAGACAAGAAACATGAGAATGTTCCAAAGTATGGAAGAGCTTCCATATGAGGAGAAACTAAATGTCATCTATTTATCCTGCAAAAGAGACTCCTGAGGGAGACAAACATGGCAAAAAGGTGTGGAGGAGGCAAATCAACCTGTGAAGTGCTTTCGATAGACAGATGTGAGAGAGGCCTTAAGAAACAAACAAAAGTGCTGAATTTAACAGAAATGTAACTTTTCAGGGAAGGTGTGGAAGTCAGATGAGGTTCACTCGGGAGGTTTTGCTGACCCCTTTGGGAACAGCAGCCCCGGGGCTGCCAGGGACCATGTGGTGCAAAGGCCGCCCAGCCTGGCTGCAGGCGATGATCCCACTGGTGCTGGGGCAGAGCCTTGCTCAGCCACCTCCTTGTCCCCAGCCCATGTCACCTCAGGCAGTGGGGTGGGGCTGGGAAGGCACATGGATGCCCACCTCACTGGGCAGCCTTCAGGAGGTGCTGCTGGTACCTCTTAGGGCTCTTTTTTTGTGGGTGCAGCTCACAAGATACAAATACCACACACACTGTTAAACATTTTCCTCTTCGCTCTTCAAAATCGAGAGAAAAGTCCTGACTCAAGAAAAATTTTTTACCAGTGAGAAGGGAGCATTGCCAGAGAGCATGAACCCCTGTAGAGATTTTACTTTTGCTATTGATTTTATGCGTGAGATGCTTAGGTACTCTGATAGTATCTGACAGTATAAGGAGCCAGAGAGAGAACAGAAAGGCTAATACAGTAACAATGTCACCAGAATAACTTGTAAATTTTTTGGAAATTGTGTGCTCAAATCTGACTGAAATACCTCATTGTTTATCAAGCAGAGAAGTGTTTTGCCAAAAAATGTCATCCTCCCCTTGAGAAGTTTTAATTTTTTAATTGTTTTTTTTTTTTTTTTTGCAAGAAGGACATGGAAGGGAAAATGGGGTGTTTTAGAGAGCTTTCCTTAGAAAGGAAAATAAGTAAATGGCAGAAGTGTAGGTGGTGAGCTGAGGCATTCACAGTGAGGGAACACACCTTCCCTCCCTTGCTGTGTAGCTTATGTCACACTGGTACTACGGCACTTACTCGAGTGTTAAAAACCCTCATTGAAAACACCGC
The DNA here is from genome assembly GCF_017639235.1 of Corvus kubaryi. Lineage (NCBI taxonomy): Eukaryota > Metazoa > Chordata > Aves > Passeriformes > Corvidae > Corvus > Corvus kubaryi. The sequence goes on along the minus strand of NW_024581126.1, from coordinate 3,219,230 downwards.
TCTTAAATAAAGGGGTCTCTGAATAACAGCACTGCTCCTCTGGGACAATGCAGCAGAAGGCATGGGGATGGGGAACACTGTCCTCAGCTCCTCTGAAGCTCCATGCAGCCAGACCTGCCCTTTCAACAAAATGCTGCTCTACCAGGCAAGGCTGCTCCCTAAAGACACCCACCCACCCTAAAGAAATCTAGGAGCCAAATGTTCTCTAGAAGAATGGTCTTTTCAAGGGTAAATTGCTTTTAAATAGAAATTTAGCTGGGAGGCTGGCTGTAGTTTGGGTGCTCCCTGGGTTCAGCTGTCTTTCTGGGGGTAACTGCTTGGATCTTTTTGGGCTGAGGAGGGACTTGAATACATCAGTCACTTCTGGGGCAAGTGCCCTCATGCTGAGGGTCTTTAACACGAAGCATAAGCCAACGCATGTTGGAAGTGCAGCTGAGCTCTGGAGAGCAATGGGCAGAGATTGCAGCACAATCCCACCCCTCACCCCCAGCTGTTTAATGTCTCAAGAGGGGCAAGATGTTAGGGATTGCCCTTCTGGGCAGCCCATTCCTCCCTATGCATAATCCAGAGAGCCTGGTCCTCATGCTGGGCTTCACACCAGTAGCCCAGCCCTAAAAAAAAATGTGGTGAAGTGTCTGACCTGTCTGAACTGCCTCTGCACAGAATCTGTCCCCAGATGTGCCTAATTTTGGGCATTTGAATTATGTGTCAGAAATACTCGTTCATTAAAAATATGAGTGCTTTCCATACAGTTACTGGATGACTGTATGTCAAGAGACTAAAATATCTTTCATTTCAGTTCATTTAGTCCAGCAAGTCTCCCCACTGTAACTGTAACCCACCCTGCTGTCAGGGAATGCACCAGAGCTACCGCACAGCTAAAGAACCAAAAAATATACATTTGAAGTGACAGCATGAAAAAAGTGTATGGGGGTGAAATATAATTAGCTGAGGCAAGGACAAGTAGGTAAGTCTCCACAGTCATAATTTATGGGGGATATTGTTATAGTTATTACCATGCAATTTAACAGGAATACACCAGAGCAATTTTCATATCTTAAAACATGCAGATGCACTCATATATATGGGAAAAGTCTCAGAACTCAAATCATCCAAAAAAATCAAGAAAGTTATTATCATAAACAGCCACAATTAACACGGGGATCACAAGGGATGAGTCTCAATTTCTGATAATCTTAAGAGAAAATGAAAGCATTATTAAAACTTTCGTGTGGGAATGGTAGCTACATTCACAGCTCTGTGCACACACCAGCACTCTGCAGTCTCCACCAGTCACTCCTCTACTGTTCCTTTGCCAGTCCCAGAACCAACAAACTGTGTGGATTCAAGATTTCCCAAACCATTAGAGGACACATGTGGTAATGAAAAATATTGGGACTGACCTTGCCAGTTTAAATAGAATTTTTTTTTAACAAAAGAGTAGTGCTCAATTACTGAAGAGGAGAAGGACAAGGTATGGACACCATCGGTACAAGCTTCTGGGGATTCAAAGTTGCAAAGTGCTTAATGACAGCCTGTGCTGCCATCCATAATTTACAGCCTTCTTTCTAATGTTGCTGTCAATACAGTATTGCTCTTATCAGCTGCCTCAATTATTTCTACCAGTGACATAGAATCAAAGAATTGTTTGGGTAGGAAGGGACACTTAAGGTCATCTAGTCCAACCCCCCTGCCATGTCCCCCACCTTCAACTACATCAGGCTGCTCAGAGCCCCATCTGACCTGCCCTTGAATGTTCCCAGGGATGGGACAACTATCACCTCCCTGAATAATCTGTACCAGTGTTTCACCACCCTTATTGTAAAAAATTTCTTCCTGCTAGCTAGCTGAATCTGTCCTTTTTTTGTTTAAACCATTACCCCTTGTCCTATCCCAACAGGCCTGGCTTAAAACTTTTTTCCTTTCTTTCTTATAAGCCTTGAAGGGCCACAATAAGGTGTCCCCAGAGCTGTCTCTTCTCCAAATCCATCTCTTTCCAATTTAGCAATTTAGATAGGTGACATTTGTAGCTTTTCCCTTGCCCACTGATGTAGTCCCTCCATCACAAAAAGCCACAGGTTGGTTAGGCAGGACCTGCCATGCTGGCTGTCCTGAATCACCTCTCTGTTGTCCATGTGCCTTAGCAGAGCTTCTGGGAGGATCTGTTCCATGAGCTTCCCAGACACAGAGGTGAGACTGACAGGTCAGCAGTTCCCAGGCTTCTCCTTTCTTCCCTTTTAAAAAATGGGTGCAAAGTTTCCCTTTTTCAGCCACCAGAGACCTCACCTGACTGTGTCACCATTTCAACAAAAGGAGGTATTCGTCATTTTAATTCACACTTAAATTGCTGAAGATTACTCACTGTTTATTAGATTTCAACTCTACCAAACGTAAGCTGTTCTAATCATATGCTAAAATACAATAACCACCAACTCTCACAACCATCAGAAAAAATCAATCACTCCCACACTGATCAAGTTTCTGCTTGTCTCAGAAGTCCTTTTTCTCTTCTTTTCCTGTACTTATGTGTGCCCAGTGTGAGTTCAGCTTAATATGCAGCCAACCCTTATTCCTCATAGGTGCCTACTTAAGGTGACTTGTATATACCTGTTTCAGTCCAGTAGATATGGTTTAGAAATAGTTGCTCTTCTCTTGGGGCATGGGGATAGGCTGGAAGAGCTCCTGAGGTTTACTGTTGTATTTAAAATCTGTTCCTCAAGCTTAGAAATGTTGTCCCAGATTTGGGAAGGGAGCACTTATTTAAGAAGGAGGGATGAAGTACTGCAGCTGTCAGCACCATTTCAGGCATTTCTGGATCACAAAATCACTCTCTGTCTATTTGCCATGTCCTTAAATAAGAACAAATGAATCTCCAGATAATGCAATTTAGTGGTTTTATCTTTTTCATTTTGAGGCTCGAGGTGAGCTGGGACCTTCTCTGAACCAAAACAATGAGCCCAATTAGACCAAGCCTGCATTCCCAGAAAATGACTCTGCAGTTAAAGCAAGAGACCCATAAAACTTACAAATTAAGGCTTATGCAAAATTGTTAAGATCCAAATTTTAGACGTATCAAAGACAGCCCATTATGATATTTCAGGGTTGGTTTTTTGCATCATTTTTTTCTAATACTGCCAGTCCATGTCTGTAAAAATCTTCCTCCTTCTGTTTGCTGAATCATGCCTGGAATCCATATTAGAAGTCAAGTGTAAAAAAAAAAGGAGGGGAAGCTGTGCTACAGGCAGCTGTTGTTGTCAATGCCCTTTCTTTCCCCGCAAGAAAAGTCACACAAAAACTTAAAACCTTGCTGGGCCTCTACTCCTTACTGTCAACATTACCTGCCTTCAGATCTGAAAAAGGGCACATCATTTCCTAGCAACAGCATTAACCCATTTGCAGGGATTTGAAAACAGGCTCGCTTGCTTGCTTGCTTTCCCATAGCTGGCAACACCTTGTGCCATTCCTGCGTGCCTGTGGTTCAGAAGGTTATAGTCTCTCTTCAGCATCAGGAACTATTCCACAGGAACCCCAAGAGGAGCAGAGAAACAGGAAAGCTTGATACTCACCAGAGCATTTGTTCTGCTCTAATCAAGGCACTGAGCACCACAGCAAGAGAAGGGCTGCTGAGAGCACTCAGAAGGGAGTGTTACAAGTACACAGCTACAGCAGGAAGTTTTATACTCCAGTATTAATTTGAATGTGTGGGATATTTCTGATACAATCTCAAGACAGTAATTAGGCCATTAATTGACAAGACGCTTTTGTCTCAATAAATCATGACTGTGCTCCTTACTCATTGTGGAATGCCCTTCAAATAAGAAGGAACACAGGTAAGTATAACAATGCATGTAAGTAAGGTCTACAGTCCATTTCACATATGTAAAAATAGATACAGAGATAGATCTATTTTCTAGCAGCACCTAAAATGTTTTACATATGTATTTTTCTGACTTCTGGACCAAATTGAACTCTACTGCTTTTCCACAGACCCCCAACTTGATAATCTTATTTCCTGTCATCACTCTGAGGCACCAACACAATTGTCTGCATCTCCTAGAAGATTTTGGCTAAGGAGCTAAAGGAGCTTTTGGTCTAAAGTGCTTGGGAATCACAGGGCTACTCAGTTATGCATCCTTTACCATGTAAAGTGTTGAAATCCTGCCTATCTCTGGGGAAGGACCTACACAAAGTAGAACAGACCATAACAATCATAGGTACAGGTGGAAATTTAACTCCAAATCTGAACTTTGTGCTGAGTCCCTCACTACAGGGACAACATGTAACACTGTTAGGCTACACTAAAAACCCCCAAGGAATTCAGATTACAGAACTGAAACAATGCTTTGCTTTTTTTTTTTTTTTTTTTAAATATTTGTTAAAATGTGGTATCTGTGTATACAAACGCCAGGCAATTCCAGAAGGGATAGGATGGAGGTCATTTAAAACACGTAACTCTAGACCAGCTGGTAATCTGAGTTTTATCATAATGCTACTAACATTTTGGGAGCTACTGCCATGCCTCGTATCCACCAACACTCCTCACACAAGACAAGGCTAAAACCTAAGGATACATATTTGGTGATACATATCAGTGTTACATGGAAGATACAAGATACATGGTCAGTGCTGAAATGAAATGAGCAATAGAAATTTTGTGTCACTTTTTGCACTCTTTCCTATCATCTAAGAGGTATTTGATCAAAGCAGTTCAAAAGAGTTTTTCATTCAGAAATTACCAAAGAATGTCTCTAGACAGCTGACCACAGTGGGTCTCCAGAAGTGTTTTTACTTTTTTCTGAAAGGAAGCAAGGCGCAGAATCTTGTAATCTGCTCCTCAGCCTGTGATCTCCATGCCAGCAGACGATGTGGGTTTGGAAAGGGGAGACTGGACAAACACTTGAAAGAGATTTACTGAGGGCACTAAAACAGACAAATTGCATTAGACTCAGGCAGGCTCTTGAATCAAACCCAGTCTGAGACTAGGACAGCATGTAAATATCATAGCTGCATGCCTTGTTCCCACTCTACCCCAGGCACTTGCTGTGGCCACTGATGGAGACAAGGTGCTGGCATCGACCTTCCTCTGAGCCCTTATGGTTGTTATGCTCCTGTGAAGTCACAGGAAAAGTCCTACTGGCAGGAGAGCCGTGTTGGCTTCATGTTGGCTTCATGTTGGCATAAAACATGTGCTTAGGTGTCCATCTCTTTTTTTAATATATTTTCTAGTCTTCAGTGCTTTATCTCTCAAATCTATACCTACAAAGTAAATAATTCCTAGAAATACATAAATGGCTTTTCTGCTGGATTTTAGATGGATTACATCTCAGGTGATTTAGACATCTCAGGGTGAGATGACTTTCCTTATACTTCCATGATACACCTAAGAAAGTGATGACAAATCGAGAGCAATTTCTTTGCCTTGAAGTTCCTTCCACATATGCACCATCATCCCTTATTATTTTTATTAGTTATATTTTTGTGTGTCACTACTATGAAGTTACATAAGGTGATTAATGCTCTATGACTGTGTAACAGCTTCATTTGATTTGTGAAAAAATAATTAGAGAAGAAAGAAACCGCCCTTAGAAAAACCATGAGACCAGATGGAACGGTATGTCTTGGGCGTGGGAATGGTTACACAGTAGTTTTTGGGAAACAACCACTGGGGGTTTTGCTCTCCTGCTCTGCTTGTTCAATCACAACCTCAGTGACCAGTGTCTCTTTTAAATTGTCAGAAGAGTTTAGGAGAGAAATTCGTTAGGGAAATTTGCCCTTCTTGGCCAATAGATTAATCTGACTTAAACTTCTCTAAAACTTTTGACTGGCCAGGGAAGTCCTTCCCCATAACTTGAGTATTTATCAGAGGGTTTGGTTCAGCTTCAGAGGACAAATCATCATGCTGGCACCTCCACACCCAGGTGGGAGTGAATACAGACCAACCTCTGCCAAAATAATAACAATAATAATGAGAGATGTGTTGAATAAGTGCTTATGCTCAGCCACTTCCTCTGCCAATGAAGGAGGAAGCAAAGGGGAGATTTTCGGAAAACAAAAGGAACCCAACCCATCTATTAGCACTTACTACTGTCACCCTGCAGTAGGGGCTTCACACTTCAGTGCTATATTAGGACTATGCATCTTGCAACAGACCTCAAAGTCCTTGTAAGCTTTCCTGTAGAATTTGGAGCAGCAGTAGTGAGTGCATAAGGCTGTTGGGTTGTGTGCCTGCCACTGTCCAAAAGGCTGTTGAACCTCAGCTTAAACATAAGGAATGACTCGATCCAACATATCGTTGCATCAGCCATATGGAACTGGAACCAGCCCTATACAGTCCTGAAAAACACCACTGAAGTATTTATGCCTAACCTGGGAACAGGGGTAGCAACCAAAACAGAGATGAAAGGTAAGTACGGTAGGGCTATACAAATAAAGGTTCTCATTCACTCTTGTGTTCCACTGTTGAAGCCTAATTTCGCTACAACATCAAGTTGGTTCCATTAAAAACAATCCCCCTTTCAAAAAAACAAATCCACAAAAACCAAAGAAACATTAAGAGTTATATTTTGGGTCTAATTCCACTCTCTAGCAAAGCCAGGGTGTGCAGAAGAGGATTCCTTTCATTCTTAGAAGAACCTGTAAGTTCACAATCCAAATGAGCTATATTGGCTTGTTTAATTAGAAATTATGAGGGTCTTAAGTCCTGGGAAAAAAAAAAATCTCAAGATTTTCAAGTCTGAGCTTCCTCTGTTTACCTTCCCTAAAATGCTCTAGCTTCTCCCAACATTAAAATCAATACACATATATTTGTGGCATCAAGAAAAACATGGGATTTCAGAAGCCTCTCAGCATTTGCTGGTAGAGAGAACCAGCGGAGGCACAAATCTAGTGTTGATTAATTTTAATATACTACTTATATTTAAAATGTCAATTAAGTGGCTAGTTGGGGTAGAGATCACAGGGAGATCATGGGTTTATTTCTTTATTATGAATAAAGCATGTTCTCAAAATCTTATTTAATTCTGAGAAATGAATTGGGGCAGAGTACCGAGTGCCAGGGATGAGTAATCAGTGCCAGGTTAGACATGCTTCACTGGCTTGCAAGGGATGGGAAGCTCCCTGCCATAGCAGCCCGTCAGCCCAGACTTACCCTCTGCCTGGCACAGTGTCTGGTCACTGTGGATTCCCACTGTGCTGCTTTTCACCCCCTCAGATGGCCACTTCAAGTTTATATCAACTGTTTTTGGCTTTTTGAGGTAGATGTCTCCTTGCTCATCTTACAAAAGAGCTTTGGTTGTGCCTGTGACACCAGCCATAATTCAGACTGGCAAATGCTATTGAGCTCCATCAGGCGTGCTGATGAGTTCTCACAACGATGGCTTAGGCAAATTTCCTAACTCTACGTTTCTTCTTGCCGGGAGATCGTTGGCCAAGAGTTCACGAGTGAGCAGTGCACTCTTTCCAGGAGAAAAGGAGGTCTGTGCATTGCCCAGGTAGAAATTCAAATGTTAGAAGGGTCTTTGAACCAGGGCTGGCGATGCAGACACAATTAGCGGACGTTGCACCTGCCAGACCTGCCGCAGATATTAATGTGGCTCAGAAAAAAGGGTCATGAACAGAGATGTCAGACTCTGAAACTCCTAAGGAAATTACGCTGTCAGCAAAAGGCCAGGCAGACCCCCGAGACGGGAGAGCGCGCCAGGAGGTTCCTTTTGCTGGGAATGCAGAGTTTTCCCTGTGGGGAATGGGGGTTGGCAGCTGCACACCTGCCTCCTCTGCAGCTTCCCAAGTGCCTCCCCAGATGGGAGCGTTTGTTGGAGATGGCCCACGCTGCTCCGAGCAGTTTCCTGAGCCCTGTGGCTGCTGTCAGGGGAAGAAACAGTATGTGAAACATGGCAGCATTTCATTTCACTGAAAGGAAGCAGATAACACAATGGATAAAATAATGTTACAGTCCCAATGTGTGGCCCAATACTGGTACTTAAAAGCATTATTCAAATGCTATGGACCCACAATAAGCACAAAGAGAGGGGTTCTTAAATGCTTCTAAATCACTGCAATGAATTCCCTGTGTTTCCTCCCAGTTTTTGCAGTCTCCATCAACATGACACACAGGTATTCAATGTAGTGGCTTGCTCCAACCACCTTCTTGTTCCCGAATCAGCTGGGCCTTCTGCACTTCGGGCCTTCTCCTTCCACCTGCACACTGAAGGACATGTGTTAAAGAGCAAACGTCACCCAGGAAAGGCCATGAGACAGCACAGGAGTGGAGCCACAAGCTTTGCTATGGCTGCATTCTGTAAATGCCCTCAGCAGTCTCTGTCTCCAGTGCTTGGTGAGAGTGAGGGACCCCAGAAGGGGATCCAGCCTTCCCTGCTCCCTGCCCTGTGGCCAGGGTGCTGCACAGCCCATGTCTGGAGGCAGACCTTGGGGAAAGGGCTTTCCTCTCCTGCCTGCCACTCTCACTGGGCAACTCAGCTGTTTGAAGCAAAACTTGTCTGAGATCCAGTGCCAGAAAACTTCTCCTTCAAACAAGAAACATAAGAGAGGCCAGGGAGCAATCTTACTTCCAAAAATGATAGGAGGAGGTGATGGAGCTGTGCCAGTTATTCAGTCACAAGCCAAGTAGAGCACTCAACAGAATGTGAGGGCCTGGGATCCCCTTAGCAGACCAAGTGTCTTGGAAGTTAAATCCTGAAAAAAAATCCATCGCAAACCAGATGAGTCATCCCAGGAAGAAGACCAATCCCCAGGTCTCCTCCAGGACTCAAGTGAGCACTGTAGATGGTAGGTGCCACAAAGACTTTCTTCTTTGCTTTCAGCTTTCCAGACTATGAGTCCTTGGGCTAAATCCAGCATAAATGTCACCTGATCTGCAAGATGGGAATGTACTATAATAATCGGTAAAATATGAAATTATGAGTTCATTTCTTCCTCCTGCTTCCACCACCTCTCCTCCCACCTTGTTTCATAAAACACTTATTTGTGTTCTGCGATTGAGGATCACTGCAGGAGCTGCACTGGGAGTGCTCGATGAAACACCTCTGCTGCCCAAACTTCAGCAAGCGTCTTGTGGCAGCATAAAAACATCGATACCTGTGCACCAGTGAGAGAGAGAGAAAAAATCTGCCATACATTCAAAAAAAATTACTGCTCTTCAGTGGGCCTAAGGTGAGCAGTGAGAAACCTGGAGGTTTGTCCTGCAATGAAACGGGAGGGAGCTGTACATTGACAGGATGTCTTAATACAGTTACAAAATTAAGTGAAGGGCATCAAAAGAGGGATATTCTGTCACCTATTCACTTCTCCTTTCGTGAAGCCACACATAACACAAAGTTAATTAAAGCCTCTATTCTGAGAAAAAGGAATGTTCCATTTGGTAAATTTAGAAACAGCTGGTTAGTTTTATCCATTACTTTTGTGCTAACATCAGTTGAGCTCATTCAACTCTCTCTTTTTATGAAGCTGTCCTTCCTATGCTACCTGATAGCTACTAATTGCTGCAACTACATTTCTGAATTGCAAATTTTCTGCACTGATAAAAACTTTGATTGCCTGTCAGCTACACATAAGGAAAAGATCACCAGTGCTAAATGAGGTGTTCCACGCTTGGATAATAATGCCTAATGAATTATTCAAAAAAGAATGCTTGAATGAAGCAAACAATTTGAAGGGTTACTAGCAGCCGTAACAGTTCAACAGCCAAAAGAACAAAAGTATCATCCTGAAAATTACACTAATGATTAAAAAATGCGTATTAATTCTACATTTGGAGAAAAAAGAAATGCCAATCTGATTTTAAAGGTTAATCATTATTTTTTCACTAATGCTCTAATCTCTGGGAAAAACACCCTTTACCAATATTTTGGGACATATAATATTATGACATAACATATTTATATAATTTTCCAGGCATTAACCCTCTCTGCAAATTTCAAATTTCACTGCGAAAGATTTGAAAACCCGGTTTGAGAGCCTATTACTGTCTACAAGATTCTTTCTATTGCTTTAAATGAACCTTGGATCAGGCCCAGTTTCCAGCACAGCAGCGTCATCCTGGGTGCCTTGGGGTCAAGCACCACTAAAGGTGCTCTCAAGAGAGCGACTGCTGAGCCACAGCGTGGCCTCAACCACACCAAAACACAGCCCAGAGTGTCTGAATTACTTCAGAATGGCTTTGGTGTGGTGAAGCCAGAATCTGGCTCTCACTATTCATGTGATGAAAGATTTGCTAAATGAAAAAATGGGTGATGGAAACAAGACCCACACATTCAAATTATATTAAAAACAACAACTGTATTCACATAACTGCTGTAACATGTAACTCTTTCTGTCCCAGAACTGATTGTACCTTTGAAAAAAAGTGGATGATTATTAAGGAAAGAAATATTTTCTCTAAATGCTCCTGGCTAAAGTGAGAAGCATAAAAGAAAAAGAAATTCTTAATGAACCAGGAGAATTTCGCGGATGTCCAATGCTGACACATTTTCAGCTTTCATAAAAATATATTTCCAAGACCAAAAGTGATAATTTATTATGACAGACTCTTTCTGGTTGCCAAAAAGACAGCAAAAATCTGAGAACTAAATCCTCAAGAACATCTCCTGTAAAATATTAGCATTACATGAAATACATGAAAAATAGCAGCAGTGTCGTGTATCTGCTGTGCTGTTAAAACACGCGTGGTTGTTATGTTTGGAGCTGAGCTAACACAGACACACAGTTACAGCAGAGAGGTCTCCCAGTGATTGCACAGTGTAGACAGCACTAAGGAAGGGTTTGTAAAATAGCATTTATTAAATGAAACCCAGTCAACCACTTAGCTACCTCTGCTGCAGTTTTACAGCTATAAAGCCTTTGGTATTAGATGCCAATTAGTGATTTTATTATAAAGATGTTCAATGTCAAGATAACACTTCTTCTCATTTCTGGCAGTGACACTGAATGGTGGATAGAAGAAATGACTTCAGGAAAGCATAGCTGACCATCTGCTTAGGCCTGCTCACTCACTGATGATTAATCCTTTCCCTCGAGGACAATGTCTCCATGTGTTTCTCTTGCTGTCTTTTTAATGTCACAAAAAGAGGTTGATAAACACATTCAAGTCACAATTAAAAAACATTTTAACTGACCAGTTGCCACTGATGATATTATTAGACAGTTTTAGTCACTCTTGTAACAATGTGTTTAGTGGTGTTGATATGAAGCGGAGATGAAGTTTCTTTAATGTGCCTCCTACCTATTTTTATGTTTAGGTGACATTTAAATGTTTACCTTGATGCAAACAAGCAGTCTGCAGGAGGCACGGGGAGAGGGCCATTTTTTACTCCACAAAAGCAAAAGCTCAGGAAACACTATCTGGAGAACTACAAGGTGACTGCTGTCCTTTGACTGGGATGACAGAGAAGGAGGAAGAGGAGGAGCAAAAGACCTGTCAGAGACTGTAGGTAGATTGCAGTGATTACTTCCATTCCCTTATATGCTGCTGCCAAATGCACAAGTGATTGATTTCCCATTTCCCCTCAACCGGTCAGAGCTGTGTGTTGGGCTCATGGGCACGGTGAGCGCACAGGAGTCACAGGTGTGCAGGGACATCCTGCTGGTGACATGGGAGCTGCTGCAGCAGTGAACGGGGTTGGGTCCTGCCTGGCCTCCTTTCTCTCACGAATGATGGTCAGAATTTTGCTCCGTGTGGGACCAGGTTGATGCTCACTGCTGTGCAGAGCTGTCCTGGTGGAAGAGGTGACTTTTGAGGAACCAACTTCTTCCATGAGGACTGGCAGTCACAGAGCTCTGCACCTCTGGCCAAAAGATTACTTTCTATTTATATTCTCATACAGTGATGTAGGAGTGGCCAATTTCCTCAGGGCCTGACCTTTCCTCTCCACCCCAGTCTTTTACTTGTGGTATACTTTTGTTCCTCCAATTGATCTGCATGTGCAACCAACAGAACCACATTTCTTGGCAGCCCCAGAACAGGAAGCTTCCTTTACCTTTCCTACACCTATGCCTACATCATTGCCTCTCATTAGATAAGGGATTTAAACTGTCCTGCAGACCTTAGGAGTTAATGTAAGTTGTGACTCAATAGGAATCCAGTAAGTTATGAAAGAGGACATAGCAAGGAGAGACAGAGAAAGCGATTACTTGTTGAAGGCAGATTTGACTTCTGATTTCACCCCTCAGGAAGAGGAATTTTCAAAAGCCCTGGGGTAACTTGGAAAACCAAGTCCCATTGACTTCTAATCAATTAGTCATATTTTTGAAATTCATGTAGACAATGAGTAAGCAAGTTTATAGTCCAGTCCGACCTGTGGTGAAACTGATGGCCATGTTTGCTTTCTGAAAGATCATTCCAGTACTTAATTAGATTTCCTGTAGGCATTGCAGGGGGAAAAAAAAAAACCACCCAAACAGAAAAAAAAAGAAAAAATGGTGGTTTACACAAGAAAGAGGTAGTGGCCTTGCAGTTTACCAGTTCAGAAGGAACAGTTCATGGGATGAGAGCAAAGGCACAGATATGGTAAGAGAAGACAAGCAGGATCTCATAACTCATAATCACTGGTGGACATAACAAATAATTGCCCTTACATAATCACTGGTGGCTGGACCTTGGTGTGGCACAGAGGAGATCCAGTGGAGGAATGTAACAGAGGAGGACAGGTGGTTACAGAGGTGGGCCTTTCAGGTGATTTTGACTGAAGTATTTTTTCTGCATGATGGCAGCAGGAATGGATACTTAAAACTTATTTTCTCATTAACCCAAAAAATAGGCAATAAGGAAAAGAATAGGATTTTAAATGCTGAACCCATGAGAAAAATTGTTGCCTATAAATGATTTCTTTTAAAATCATCAGGATATATATACACACCAATTTCCAGTGGAATTGCATAGATGCTTTATAAAGGGAGAAGAGGAATAACCCTTGAAGAGGCTCTCAAGGGATGGTTGCTGACATGGAAAACCATTTGCCCCAGTCAAAATTTTGGCTTTAATCTGAGATGAAGGATCTAAGTCATTTAAGGGTGTTTCTGTTTACCCCTCAAGCTTCCTGGAGGCAAGAGAGAAGCTTCTGTGATCAATATTATTAAATGGCATGGAGAAGTACAGGGCATTACATACAAACATTCTTTCTTTTTCAGATGCTAGGGACATCCCATCTACTAAATAACAAGGTACTTCCCACATCGTAACCTACAATTGGTCAAAAAGACCAATTCAGTGTAGTGGTACAGGATAAAAAGTCTGAGTTCTGGTGTACTAGAGTCCTTAGAAAATGGAAATTAAGCAGCAGGTGGTACCTTGAGCAAAATTTTGAGGGTGGATTACCACAACAGATCTAAGCAAGTATCAGCTGGTAACAATATCTAAAACTTCATTTAAAGACTTCTTCCTCCAAAAAATTCCTGTGCCTAATACAGAACCACAGTTACTCCAATGGACTTGTGGCAGAGTCTTTGTAGAACTGGATGTGAGAGGTAAAATTCATCAATTCCCAACATCTAGTTCATATAATATCCATCTTAAAAAATGCTATCCCTCATCACTTCAGGATATTGTTTCCAGAGATCAACTACCCACTCTATTTTAATTTCCTATCCTCGCATGTTCCTTTCACTTAAAAAAAATCTTTTATTCTAAGAATTTTAATAGAACAGTAGACAAGATTCTTCCTCTTTATAAAAAAATTTCAATTTTTATCAGATCAATGATAACTTCCAATTAAAATTTTATTACCAAAATTTCCTGACTTGAAACTTTGGAAGCCAAATTATTCAAGAATTTCAGGGAGGCTGCTCAAATAGTGAGGTACTAAGAGTGTTCAGACACTCAGAAACATATGCTTTTACTTTAAAGCAGCCTGCTAAGTCCAGGAGAGTTCCAATTTAAAATTAAATCATCAGCAAATTGCACTGACAATTGCAAAAGAGGGACTGGATCTGGCCCATACTGTTGAGCTAGAAATCCATTATTCATATTTTAAGAGTTGAATGAAAGGCTGTTTTGTTTGCAATTGAATTCTGTCAGGGGTAAATCCAGAGGAAAGTAAAATGTATTACAAAGGTAAGCTTTTAAATTTCTTTTTCCTTGTGTATTTGGTTTGTGAGATGCTTCCAAGTAATAAAAAGATGACTTGGTAAACAGAATGTGTAACATGATCCTGAAAAAGGGGCAATTCCTTGCCTTCAAGAAGCACAACTCAGATGGCAAAAGAAATGAAGTAAAACATTAGGAGGATAGTGACAGATTTTCATAGAGACATTTCAAAATGTTGACATACAAAGTAAATTCAAAGAGATTACATGGCTTTGAGTAGTCAAGAAAAAAAAATCACACAGATGTGTCATCAGCATAACACTGGAAGCTGGAACTCAAACCACCCTGATGGCTAAAAAAACAGAAGGAGAAGCACACACCACAGAAATAGGTCTGTACCCACCAGCAGCAACTGACTAATTCTGATATGATGTTAATTGTAATGAGTTGCATAGTGAAGTGTGTTATAATTGTAATCAAGGTGTCAGCACAGCTCTCCAGGTATCCAGGGCCATTCAGAGGGACTGGTCTCTTGTGACTTGCTCCTGTGGCTGTGTCACCCCCTCAGCTATTACAAATTTGAGCACCCCAGACTTCTACCCAAATGTTACAACTTAGCCCTCCCTTAAAAAACCCCCAACCCAAAAAATCTTATTTTTCTGTTTCTACTCTTTCTCTTGGCAGCCCCGATCATCTGCGTGGTCCTCTGTCCTACAAATGTCTGTATGTTTTTTCTGGTGGCTGTTTGTGCCTGAAAGCCCTTATCCCTGCTCTTCCTTCCATCACAGATTTCCATAGCCTGCTCCCAGGCACCAGCTTCTAATTCTTAGCAAGAAACTGTCCACCACACCTGGAAAACTGAGCTGGAAACTGAGAGGCTAAAACAGAAAAGCAGACTCCAGCTTGACTTAAGCCAGTGAATTCCAAGATACACGACTGTAAGGAGGTGAAAATAAGTGTTGGGAATCACAGCAGCCACGGAGGAGGATAATGAGAAGTGCTGGTGTTAACTCTGGAAGACCAAAACAAATCACACGACACTGCCCTGGGCTATTAGATCTGGATTAAGTAATTAGTTCATCAGATCTCCCCAGATCCAGGTGTGTGCCTCAACTCTTGGCCACAAACTGTTCTAAAAACACAGAGTGTGGACATTATGAAAAGCCAGATATGTAACAAAACCCACATCACCCATTTCGCTTGAGTCTTACTACACTGTCCTATGAAACATCTATTTTTATTTCTCTTTACCCCACTGCACCAATAAAAGGGTAAAATAGGTGGTGTCACCAGGGTGGCTGTTCCAGCACACTTTAAAACTTCAGTTGCTGCACTTTTTTAGCTCCAAGACTGAGGGACTTTTCTTCGTGCATCCAGCTCACTTTGGTTTTCGTCCTAACAAACCCATGAGGTATGGAGAGGAGATTTCAGAAAACCTGAGAAACTGAAGAGCTTTGGGTTGAGCAGGAAAAACAAGTAATGAATGGGCAGGAGCAATACACTGTAATAGAGAAAAAATCAAATGCCAAAGACAGTCCCTTCTGTTTTCAGCTTTTCCAGTGTTTCTCTCCACATGTATGTTGCCTAGGACAGCCATCTTCTAGTAAAGACTATTTTTTCAAAATATTCTGGAGGGTCTTTATGTTTGTCATCCCTGTATCAAGAACAATGTGCATTATTCCACATATCTCAGTAATAAATTTAATTTGCCATGTGTCAGCTCAATTACTGAGCTGATCTAAGGCACGAGGAATGTTTCTTGCCACTCACTTTGTGCTCGGTATGCAACATAATTTAGTACCATCAGCACATACAGCGCATTATGGTGGGCCTTTCTAGCTAGGTAATTTATTTAAAATCAAACTATGAATCCAAGTATTAATCACACTTAACTCTTCCCTTTTGGGGGGAACCCTCAGCACAGAAAATTCATTTTCTTTCTTGTATTTCTATGCCATGCCCTTCTCAGCCCCTGTTAGGTTCATCTTCAGGAGCAGCCTGTCATGTAGATCCTTATCAGAGATTTTCTGAAAACCTAGATAAAATATGTCATATGCACTGCAATTATCTACTTTATAACTCCTAAGCTCATTAAAGAGGTCAATTAGTCATTATTGCCTTTTTTAAACTCCCTCTGGCAGCCTCAGGTTAGACTTTGGCTCCTTAATGCAGGCAGTACTCAAACAGAGTGAGTGCTCCCAGGAGCCAAGTGCTCCTGCAGCCAGAGCTGAGCACCAGCACTTTTAGATGGAAAAAAAGGGAAAAGAAAAAGAAAGTAACTGCCCACTGTACCACTCACATATTAAATATTGATGAAAATACTGAGAAAATAGAGCTGGAAATGTAAAGAAATCACATCTGAGAGAAGAAAAAAAATCACGGAGACAATAAGAGGAAGGGCGGGGGAGGGAACACTGCAGAGCACTTTTGTAAGCAGAAGCTGAAATTAGCAGGGGGGGTATCTATTTGCAAGCAGAACAAATACAATTAGATGGTCCCCCTGCTAATTTTGGCTTCTGGTTGCACAAGTGCACTGCAGGGCACACACCTTTCTTACCATTTCTTCCTGTTCTGTGCTTTGCAGGTGATACCTGTGAAACAGCAAAGGAGCAGCGCCTCCATTTTGAGTGCGGACTGTAAGCACCTGGATGAGTCCTAGCACTTCATCACGAAAATAATCACACAGAGATTTTGGAGTGGTTTCTACTAACAAAGCCTTCCTCACAGCACTGCCTATAGGTGGTGCACTGGTCGATGAACCAACGCAGCCAAGCATCCAGAAAGTCTCATGGCTGTCTTCTTCTGCTGACTCAGTCCCAGGCAGGACCACACAGAGTCATGTGAAGATGGAGATACTCAGCTCAGTGAGGAGGACAGGATGGAAATGTGCCCCAACCCCAGCTGAATCACCATCTAGGACCCTCTGCAGAGTGTCTTTGCTGTTGACCATGAACTATTCACAACTCATCTCCTTGATGTTTTCGCTGCCATTGTTGTGGTGCAAATTGAAGGAGAGAAATGAAATGGAAGAAGAGAATGAAAGAAGGCTATTCCTGCTTCCATCTCATTATCTCTGCTGAAAAATGAGCAATCATGGCAGTGAGAAAAAAAATCTCTGAGGAGTGCTACTCCAGGCAGAGAAAGCAGCATTGGAGGGAAGGAGAGCATTAATATGTGCTTTTCAACCAACTGCATTTCAATTTACTGCTGGACTCTACCTCTCTTTTCTTAATTTAGGAGTGTTTCTACTTTATTCTGTAATCTGTGCTCTACATTGTACTGAATCAGGTGTCTATTTTCTTCTTCTGCTCTTTTTTCTTAGTTTTGTCTGGCAGTGCTGCAGGCAATCCCATTTTCTTCTATTTGCAAGTTTGTTTTGTCTGTATTTCATAGTTGCAATCAGGGCTGTCCACTGTCTTATTACTGTGTGATAAGTGATACCTGCTAAAACTGCACATGAACTCATTTTTCTCTCTTCCCTTCAAATCCCTTCAAAGTTGGCTCATTTGAAATAACAAATTGTTGTCTTCTGACTGGCAATTATTAGTTCTGGCTTATGAGTTTTGATCTCTAAGGTAATTTAATGTGTAACCTTATTATAGTTACTCATAGCCCAGGACTCTGTCTAAAGTCCAATTTGGCATTACCTTTTTAGCTATTAATTGCAACCTGGCTGGGCTGTGCATGTATTAGAACAAAGCAATACTTTGATGAATAAATCTCTGCATCATTTCCTAATAGACACATTTTAAGGGCATCCAGCTAATGAGGACACAGTTGTCTGAGGTAGGTCACACACACTATACTATTTGTGATAATATCTTGTGTATTTACTAGGACTCAGGTAAACAATATAACAGAATGTTTTATAGACTAAGTCAATCCTGCACCGTGACAGGCTAACATTTATTAATATCTTTGTATCTGCAATATACTGAGGTAATTTTTTTTCTGTACACAGTTCTGCTGTTTATGTACCTGATGTATCATCCATGCAAGTGGAACTTCATATCCATGCTGAATCCTATGAAAGGCAGGAAAATGTCAATTTTCAGCCAGCCAAACATACAAAGAGCTGAGTTATGCCAGTGTCTCAAACAGGGACAGCCAGCAACAAATACTCAGAATTTTTGCATTGCTTCCCAAACTAGATATATTAATTACTAACCTTGTTTCCAAATGACCTAATATGCACTGGATATACTTACCTGTGCTAAAATTTCTAATGGCTTGAAAAGCTGATGTAGCCAAAATGTATTAAGAACCTGAAGGAGTCTAAAATAACACAATGCAAAGAAAAGCTTCATCCTGAAGAAAGGGTGGAGTATAGACAGCTCTTTGCATGGTATCACCAGTAAGAGAGAAACATATGAACAAATAGTTACAAAAGTAAGTTATTGCAAATATCTTCATGATACTGGAAGAGAAATTAGGGGGTTTTGCCTTACAATTCAGAAGCACAGTAGCAGAGAAGTTAAGTAATCTATGAATCTGACCATGTCAAATAGATGATGCTTTACTCTTCGTCATTCATTTATTTAAAAATTTCCCAGTTTTTGAAGACTTGGTGTCTTTTTTTGGGGTGGATGTGGGGGTGTGTTAATATGCTCCTCTGCTCAGGAATATGATCACGCAGATCTGCTCATTATTGACAAATAACTGTGCAGGTATGGTGCTGTCAGAAGGGTTTTCTGTGGTGAACACTGAGTCCAGTGAGGAAAACAATATAATTTCAAATTTTGCTAGCACTCCTGAATCCTCAGCCACCTCCTGTGTAGTAACTCTGGTTACTGTGAAACAAGACCACCATGGATAAGAGCACTTGAAGACCGTCACACAGGACTATGACTATTTCAAACTGTTTCAATGCCCAGACCTTTAGACTTTCAGCAGTTCTCAGAATCTTTGGAATACTAAACAAACTAATTGTTCTGTAGCAAAATCATAAGTCTGGGAACAAAAATCCTGTTATACTCAGTAAAAGCCATCCCACTGCCATGCAGCCCTTGCCAGGACTGTAGGCATTAAAAGAAAGTGCTACGTAGATTAAATGTGGGCTCACCTGCCAGGCAGCATATGTTTCACTACTGTCAAACCCAAGGGTTCTGTAAAGGATTGAGACAGATGTTTATCTCACCTCCTGCACCTTTTGGAGAGATCATGTCACGGCACCCCCATCACCAGAATGCTTTATTGTGAAACACAGCACCCTTTTTAACACCGGTTTGCCTGCAACCTGAGACTTGCTGGTAGAGGGTTTCTTCCACGTCAGCTAGTCTTGGCTATCTTAAGTTTTCCTAAAGTGACATGCTGGAATTCCCTCCACACATATCAACCTGGAGATATGTGAGGTGCAGTGAATTGTAAACTTTCACAACTGATTTACATGTCCCAGCTTTTAATACCCTCTCAATTCTTAAACGGATTAAGGAGGACAGTCTTTAGCTACATTTGACAGAGATTATTCTCGACATGGCCTATTTTTCATGGTAGTCATTTATAGTACTTTGTAATTAGCTATATGGCCTTCTGCATTGATTTTTTTCCTCTGAATATTCTTTAAGTCTGCTTCCTAAATGCTGGATATGGTGTTTAGTGACACCACTTTTGTTTATTCTGCAGACTGGCATATTAGATAATTCGTTTATTTCTTCACATGACATAAATTGGCAAGGAATAATCAAAGGTTGGAAATAAAATGAGTTTGGCTGTCATAAGATAAATAAAAGCTCTGGAATGGCTGCCCAGTAATAGGAATACTGGGGGGCAAAAATTCAACTGTTTTATTAGATGAAGCTTCTCCAGTTTCTGAGAAGGTTTGTAAGACCTAACATATTCACTCTGCTAATGAGGAAATGGGTCCCAAAATACAAAATGCCTATTTCAGGCATTTAAGGGATAAGTGTGCACACACAGGATGATTCATCATCACTAAACATCCCAGCATTTTCTTGTGTGTGTACAAAACAAACAGAAAATTAATCATAGCTTGTTACTTATAAGCTTTCCTTTGAGCCTTGGAAAGGCTAACTCTAACTTTGAACATCACTGTTTCCATAGGGAAAATCTGACTTCTAAAAAAATTAGGGGCACATGCAGCCAACTCCTGATGTACCATGTGCTTGCAGTTTGTAAGGCTGCCCACACTAGCAGTCAGCCAGATCCTGCTTTATGATATTTTCCACAAAGCTCATCCATCACATCAGGTATATGTTTATTTGCCTACACAGTTGCAGCTTTGCTGTTTTGATAACCAAGCTAACTTTTTCCCAGGTTTTTATATTTATCTGGAGACAGATTTCAGGAGGTTGCTCCACCACACCATCCTGCTCTCCCACACTTCCTTCTGCTGCTTCTGTCTCCCAAGTCTTCTGTTGCTCCTCCCCCCCACATATGTCTCACTGCTGAAGCTCCTTCCAGCTTTACTTGCATCTCTGGTCCTGTGGTTCCCTTTCTTGGATTGTAGCAGGTGACAGAATTCAATGTCTGCTCCCTTTTGGTGCATTCTCCACCTTCACCATATCTCTGATACTACTGGAGAGGGCTGGGAGCCACAGCAACCCAGAGAAATACTCTCCAAAATTCAAGTCAGTTTAGCAGAAGAGTCATATGTCATCCACATCTACAACATCTAGACTACATCTGCAACCTTTGTGCTGAGCTCTTGTGCAGCACAGGATGAATGTAGTCAGCTCCAGGATGGGTGCCAAAATCCCTGGAGGAGCTCCAGTAAGGGACAAGCCCTGCTTCACATGCTCTGGTCTCCCTTGCCTCATGCAGGAAGCCCTGTAACTGCTAAGGCCACCTGAAAGAGAGCAGAAAAGCATTTCCTATTCTGTGTATCTGTGATGAGAACAGACACCAAGGCTGTGACAGTCTGGAAAGAGCTGCATGGGACTCATTGTCCAGCACAGTGAAGGTGAAAGGCAAAGCCAAGCACAAAGGCAAAAGGAAGAACACAAACCCAGAGCACAACCATCTAAACTAATCAATATGCTGCTCTCCAGAAGCAAACTCTCCAGCAGAGCAGACTTGTGACTGTTTTCCATATTCCATGCTCCAGTCACTCGCTCCAGTCATTGCCAGCAATGATGTTCCTGCTGCTGCTGCAGTGGCAGGGGAGTACAACCTTTCAGAAGGTGTGGGGGCTGGGGTAGGGCTGAATTTACATGACACAGTGAAAGGAGTAAAGAGCCAGGAGGGACAGTCAGGTGAGTACCTACGTCTATTAGTAGACAAATAGATTCTGCATCAAATGGGGTCTGTTAAAATGCCATCACCTCATACAATGATAGATTTGGAAGTTGTTTGTATAACTTTTTATATTCCCAGACTTAGTTCTACATACTAATGCAGTCCATATGTGCTCTTTTACAGGAGCTCATGGAGAATGGAAGCAGGCTTACCACTCCTGGAGCCTAACAGAGAGCTCAGGCTCTTCTCTGCATCAGGGCAAGGCTCTCAGGCTAGATCTGTCAGCACCTGAAGCAACAGGAAAAGAGTTTTACCATGGAGATCTATTCAGGTCCACAGGCTATGGATGGGCCTCTGTAGCCTGAGATTTTCTAGCTGCCTCATGGAGTGTTAAAAACTAGGACAAGTTACTGTCTCTTACACCAAAAATTTGTTTACACCTGTGTCTATCTCAACCCCAGGGTAGCAAGAGAACCTTTGAGGGTTATATCAGCATCATAAAGGCTTAAAGCTTTTTCAAACCCTACTCTCCTCACCCAGAACAAAGAAGTGGCATCAACCACCATCACTTATGACAGAGAGGTCAGCAGGAATGCAACTGGGACCATCCCACCCCGTTCAACAGAAAGCCAAGAGATAATAGAAATGCTACACTCTGAACTGAAGAGAGACTTGAAATATCAGTTCAACAACAAAAGGGTACCTATCCCCATCCTGAGCCAATCTACAATGCTGGGTCTTAATGAAAATTAGTGCCATAAAACATCAAGTCAAAGCCATATTCAAAGCCAAGTCAATGCCATCAAGTCAAAGCCACTGCACTCTCAGTTTTGTTACAATTATTTTAAGTATTTATTGTTGGAAGTGGGAGGAAAATGCAGAAACTGAATTGAAAATTGGTGTGAAGATGTGACAGTTACAGTAACACAATGTCTTTGTATGATGGACTACTCATAAAATGCCGTGTATAATGAGATGCACAACAAAAATGTCTGAATGCGTCTTGCCATGTATCAGATAAAACATGGAGCACCTATTTGGCATAACACCCAGCTGCTTTTTCTTCAGCATCCATCCCTCTTGCAATAGCTTTAGAAAGAACAAGACACAGAAGCATGAGAGGGAAGAGAAAGAAGACAATGATAAAGATATGAAAAATGCCTGTTTAATTATGCTCCAGATTTTATCTCTGTTTCATATCAGCTCTCTCTCTTTCCTTTCCAAGAGAAATAACTGGCATATGCTTTATTTTGAAAGTAGATTGACACAAAAAATGAGAATTGGCCATGAATCCTGGCATTAATCTCCCTCCACAACAGCCTCTGATTGAGTCAGAGCTATTATTCTCACTTTCAGGTCTGAGTCACTTCAAAAAGGATGCTATGTCTCCAGCATCCTTTCAGCAGGAGTATACACTGTCCAGCACGGACATTGCAGAGCACTTCAAGTGCTACAGAATTTTCTCTGACTCTTGCTTTTGACTTCTTCATTCAAAAACTCACAGCTAAAAGGAGGATAAGGAAATAGTACTGCCGTTCCAGTTTCCTTATTATCTGCTTTCTTACGTTCTTCTTCAGTTTACTCCATGACAGCATCTAAAACGTTATCTTCCCCACTACAACCACACTGCCTCATGAGAACCCTTCCCTGCTTAATTTGACCTCATCCCTTTTACTCTGTTCATACAAAAACCATTGTCTCCCATTGTGGCTCCTCTTTTGTCTTCTCTGCTCCTGTGCCTTCTGCTTACATGCATCTAAATATTCCTAAAGATCAGTTGGCTTCATTTTTCTGCTCTGAACTTGAGATAGTCCTTAACAGGCCACCCTAAATATTCCCACTTACTACTCACACAAGGAATTGACCCGCAGTGTCACTCTGCAGCCCGGCTGCTGAGCTCAGCATAGGACACCAGGTACTCTGGAACATTAATCCCTATCATATGTAAGATGTCTGCTTCCTGTCTCAGCTTCACCTGGGCAAAGCCCTGCACCCCACCCTCTTTTCCAACAGAAGGATGAACGCTCCTGTGCAGGAGGAACATACTTAGAACCACAACTGCCTGACAGCTGATGAAATAGTGCATTGTGCAACCCACTGAACCTTACTTTAAAGCTTCAGGTTTTTATCTCCCTTCAAAGCTCTTCTAAAGTAACCATGGAGCTTTTTACTTGGGTGGGGAGGTAGAGGAGACTGACTTCAGATGCAGCACTTGTTCCCTGAGTTTTCCCAGCTCTCATTATATGTTCTGGACAGCTAGGATTAAGAGAGCTGCCACCTTAGGGAGTGGGATGGAGAGCACACACCTTGCAGCCTTCCCCTGCTGATGAGAGGGTATGGCACCCAGAACCAGAGAATGGAATGCTGATCCTAACAAGTGCTCCTGGTCTGCTCTACTCTGAAGCTGAAGAGCATCTCCTCTTAATTTAAAATTTATTTTGTTCTCTTCAATAGAGGACCTGAGTGCTTTCCTCAGCCAAATTTCCCAGCTTACCACCTGCTTTCCCTGCAAACACCTATGGAGATCTGAAGGCAGACTTGTACCTGTTGTTGTAGTTATGACAATAACGCAGGACTCAAATAATGCTATTCTTATGCTTAGACCCCTTTAATCAAGCAGCTTTCCTGAACCATTTCATTGTACTCTCTTCAGGAACACTACTTTTATCATTGCAGATATTCAGTGTGATGGGCTCTGGGACTGGCTGGCAGAAGGAAACAGCTTCAGAAAAGAGACAAGGGTCCCTTCTGGCATGTTTTGGATGGGACCATTTCTGTACCTCAGGAGCTGACAGGACTACAACTATTCTCTTTTTGCTGTTTGTCTGGTTTTTTACCTAAATACTATTGTTTCCCAATCATCTGAAAAAAAAAACCTGACAGCTTAGGTACATTTGTACATTTTTGTTTCTGGACAAATCTCCATGAGCCATCACTTATCCCTTCATTCAACATCACTCTTCGCTTAAGTGACTTTTCAGAACTAAGCCTGTATGGAACTGACTGTAGTATTTTATCCTCACTGTGAAATATTCTTCACTTTTGTGACACCAACTAGTCTTGAAATGCTGTAAAAATGCTGACAGAAGAAATACCAGAGAACAGTTTTAAAAAGCTTGTGAAGGATCGGTAGGTCCAGAGGTGTTTTTTCAGCATCAGAACAGCTAGGGGACATTTAAAACCAAACGGAAAAAATTCTAGAGGACACGGAGGATTTAGTGTATTTGAGGGAGTCACCAACATGAAAGGTAACATATTTTGGTGGAGGCTGGAGGGGACAGAATCTGATGGACAGTATGTCAGCCCTATAGTAGTAACAGGGGGGCAGGCAGTGCTACTGGAACGTGGGGAAAGCAATGAAATGAGAAAGGTAAATGAAGCGAAGTGTAGCATCAGGCAGAGGCCCCAACATCACAAACACAGTTGCAGTGTACAGTCTCTTAGATCCCCTGAGTTTTACATTGAAAAGAAGTGACAAAATCATCAGGAAAGAAATGAGAATGACCAGCAGAAGCCCGAGGAGGAACAGTGTGAGAAGGGAGTCAAAAATACTAAAGAGCTGCCTGAGGTTAGTGCTACTGGACTACGATTTATGAAGGGATATATTCAAAACTGCCTCAAAGGTTAAATGTGAAGCTTGGACAAGAGAATGAGAGAAAAGAAATCCTTCGAGAGTCCAAGATGTAAGCCAGCTATGTGGCATGTACAGCTTAGCCAGCACAATTGCACTGGAAACTGAATTCCTGAACAGCAGCTCTTTGTTTTGCTGTTTTGAAGTGGCACTCCCAGGCATGTCTTTGTCATTTGAACCCTGATGGCTTCCACTCCTACAGCACCTCTACTACAACAAAGGAGGAACCCTTAAAATAAGGCTGTGGAATGTTCATTAAAATAACACCAGTCCTCAAGGATTTCATTTTCAAATGTAAGCACCAGTCCACATATATGCATACACACAGATGTATATATACACGTATGTATGAGGTTGCATTTTCTCCTGCTCATCTGAACTCTTAAAAATACTTTTTAGCTGTGTTTTAAAGTTTTTCTTAGAAATACAGATACAAATAAAAGTAATTTTTGCCAACATGTTCCACAGTCTCACTTTGGAGACCAAAGCAGTACTTCTCATTCTTCTAGATAAAAGTCACAGTAGAATTATATTTATAAAACCCCCTCTCATTTAGGCTTTTCCCAAGTCTTTACTGCATTCTAGAAGAAGCCATTCCCCTTCCAAAGCAAGTGGTCCTACAGGTTCTTTCCTGGACCCACAGCCCTGGCTTCCCCTCTGCCTTTGTCCAGCTGTATTGACAAGAGTCTTGCCCACATACAGACTGCATGTGGCCCCTGAAGGGTGGAATTTATGGCCAGTTCATTTAATTTTTCACCCTCTACAATTATGGGGATTGTTCTGCTTTAAATTCAAATCATATAGCCCTTTTTCACTTAGCTTTGTTACATCTTTAATTACGACCTTAGGTTGAGGTGGTATAATTTTACTTTATGAGATATGCCAGAACTCAAGTACTGACATCTCCAGGTTTCATAGAAATTGCAGGGATCATAGGAATTTAACCTGATAATTACCTCAATATTTCAAGTCAGACAATCACCATATAAAATAATTATGGGTTGTTGTTTTTCCAAATTCCCTTTGTGGGTTACTCTAGGTGAGTGCAGGTTAGAATATATGATGTTAAGTAGATATAGAAACAAAGAGGTACAATATGCCTAAATATGATATTATTCAACCACATGTAAAAGGGATGCCAAAAGACAAAGAGAGGCACCTCTTTTAAACACATGAAATAGCAAACACGACATTCCCAATTAAGGAATGTTCAGATCAAGGACTCTTTTCCACAACCTCTTCAGCCACAGAAGTTTTTTCCCTATGGGGCTTGCAAGGATTGGCACAAATGGGAGCAAAAACACCCTTTGTACACTTCTTGCACGAAACCTTCAAGAACTGGCCCTTCTGTCACCCATATAAATTGTCTTTTACTTACAGAAGCCTTCTTAGCCAGCACTTCGTCATGTTCCTTAGCACAATTGCAGTGATTTAAACTATGAGCTACTACTTCCTAAGATTTTCTTCCTTTAATTTAAAAAAAAAGAAAGACTAAAAGGGGAACATTTTAATATACTGTAAACTGATTACATTTTGTGGGTTTTTTTCTCTCTTCAAAATGCCAATGTTTTTGTTATCTCTTGCATGTAAAGAGGCAAAGAAAAAAAAATTACTTGGCATGATTTCCATCACGTTGATTCTTCTGGGTTCTCAGATATTATGATCCATGGAAAGTCTGGATTCATGCTTACTTCTACTCTTCATTAAGTCGGTTGTAGTTGAATTGCTGGTAGGGCAGGCTGCTGATACAGTAGGTGGGCATGCTGAATAAAATACATACCACAGCTGTACCTGCACTTGTCAGAGAGCCAACCTGCTTTATGCCAGTCTGTTCTCCACTGCTTCCTGGTCATAGCCCATCTGTTTCTGAATTTATAAAATGCTGAAGAACACAAATATCTGAACCTATTATAGGTAACATGCTTCAATTAAATTCTGATTGTGGAGCTGTGCTTAAAAGACTATCATTGGTAACGTATTGCCTTCAAATTTGCCAGTAAAATAGACACACATCCATAGAAATTTCTGTGGAATTCAGAGGCTTTTCTGTGTAGTGGCTTCTATATATGGTGCACCTGGCCAATATTCTTGCAGTTGCAAACAAAATCAAAAGCAAAAAAAACCTGCCAAGCCAGAGTATGGAAGGTTACTAAGACAGATTAGATAAAAACCTACATATAGGGAGAGGTTCCACAGTAGGAGCCTTCACAGGTGAAGTAAGCCAGACAGCTATTAACCTGAAGTTTTCCAGTAGCTTAAAGAAGTGCTTTACATTTCAGCTGGATTCAGTGGTAACATAGAATGATAATGCACACAAAAATGATGGAACTAATAAAAGTTTATCATGTACATGTAATTTTTGCACTGGGGGTGAAACACTCAACTTTGCAAGGTCAGTTTCATAAAAACTACGACTTAAAGGCACTCAGCAGGCTGTCAATAACTGATTTAATAGGAACAGACTTTAAACAGAAAAAATAGGTGAGGGATATATCCCCAGGAAATTTGCTGAGGATACCTACAGTACCTATGATTAAACTATCTGTCCTCTGGATGTCATCATTGCTCTTTTTATATGCTGCTGGTTAAAGACGCATTTATGTAGAAGATAACCACAGCCCTAAGGAAGCTGGCTGGGGTGCATTATTTTTGGTAACTCAGTGCATTTCCAATTAGAACTGAATTACAAGAGTGTGGTCCATATCATTACTATTTATAATCTAAAATGAACCTTTTTCTATAATGCAGTGCAAAAAAAATTACCCCCTGCATACATTTCATTTGACATGAACTCACATCTCTGCTTCGAGAAGCACTTTGTGCCTCTTCACTAAAAATTTCCATCTTCCCATATGTGCAGCTGAGACATAGCTGCCAGTCAGCAATAGTGTTTGCAGTATTTGCAAAAATCTTTGCTTTAACCTGGAACCAGAATTTAATATTTCAAAATAAGGTGCTTGTTTTCTCTTGCAAGGGAATACTCCATTAGCAGTGATGCACCAGAGCAGAAAGGAAAAATTTCGGATACACCTTACTGTGGCAAGGCTGGCCCTGAGAGATTTGATAGAGAAAACAGACCAAAGTGTGGTACTGCAGATATTTACCATATTCCTACAAGATCTTTTATAAGATATTACAGCAAAATAGTCTAAGTAGAAGCAGATCTAGGCTGAATCATTCTCCCAGCATGAGGTATGAGGTTGAATTCAAATCTTCTCAGTACCTTTCAAGCACAGATAAATCCAAAGACAAGGAGGGGCTGCCTGTACTGGAGCACTGGGGCTGCTGGCAGGTGGTACACCTGAACTGGCCCCAGCCAGGTGGGGAAGGAGATTGTCCCCTTTGCACTTCTGTTCTTGACTTGTGCCAGATGTTCATCAGCTGCTGTCAGCAGCCATCCTGAAACAGTGTCTATTTTAGCAGCATGGGAACCACTCCAGAAGTCTTAGAAATACAAGTCTGATGTCCTTCTCCCTTCTGCATGGCCATTGAACACAAAGTGAGTTGTCAGAGAGCTACATGGCATCAAAAACCTCTCCAGCTTTCACAGAATCATTATTATGGAGCTTTCAGAGAGAGATGATGCCCAAGTAGTACAAGCTAAGGCTTAACATATTCCTTCCCAGCAATAAACACTCCTCACTCACCAAGTTGCCTGAGGTTGAATTTTCCAGATGTGTGGAGATAGGTGCTCCATTCCCAGCTTTATCCAAAGCATCCATTCAGACAGCTTTCAGCAAATCACTTGCACTTAGCTCTACAAAAAGAACCTAGACGTAGCTTGCAAGAAACAGAGCTCAAGTCAGCAAAGCAAGAGGCACCTATAGTCTGTTAGTTTTCTATGTGTTTGTGATTTTGGAAACACTCAGATGCCTCATGCTGTTAGCAAGGCTGGGCAACTCAGCATTCTTTTAATGCCTCAGCCCTAGGAGGATTGTAAAGTTTGATAGTCTTGTAAGTAGCTCACAAGTAAAGAAGAATGTGTCAGGTGAGCTAACTGGACAATCTTTCAAAATGGGCCCTTACCTATTTTTTAAGGAAGAAGTGGAGGGTTTCCTCATCCTTATACTCAACAGCTATTAGGTAAAACATCAGCTTCTGAGGGAAGAGCCCATTTCCAAGGATCCTTACTTCTATTTAAAGTGAAACAGAGCAACAGGTGACAGAAGAGGAATACATTACAGTCTGCTGGGGGGCTGTGTGTTTCTCAGCAAAGGCCAGCCAAAGCCCCGCCACCTGCTTGCCACATCCTCAGGACATGGGCCAGCACAGATTTGAACATGGCAGAGCTGCACCAGCCCAGTACTGACAGGCTCAAGCTTTGAGGAAGGCTGATGGGTTTGGACATAGCAATGTGTTACTGTGGCTCCATGGCTTGTGGATCAGAGCTGGCCTGGGTTTCGGGTTTCACCTGGGACACAAAGAGACTCTGCCCTTAGAGAAGCCTCATAAGCCCAAAGGGCTGTGCAAATATCAGCAGGCTATCTCAGAGCCGACCCCCTTGAGGATGTGTTCTTTATCTTCACCATGTCATCTTTTCCTAACTCCCCAATATTTTCAGGAGAGCTGTGACAATTCATTTATTACAGTCAGTTCACCATTTTGTAGTATGAAGCAGAATTATTAAAAGATGTCATTCTATTGTTTTTAAGCATCCTCTGGAGATGTGAAAACACGGCCAGAAAAATAACCTTAATGTGCTGCCCCGTTTCAACACTGGAGTTTTGCCTTGCATGTTAATGTGTATGTTTTCATGCCTCAGCTACACTAACTGTACTCCTTTCCTGTTTCTATTTATTTTGGAAGCAATATATGTTTACTAAATCAGTTGAAAAGTGTTAATGATCAGTTCATAGAATACTAATGTAGATTCAAATTACTTTCACATGAATCAGGATAAATTAAAAAATACTATTTGATCATAAACTGCTTCAAGTCCATGTCACAAGAATTCTAGTATCTTGAAATAAAGATTCCTTTCTTTCATTTTGTTAAGACCTCATTAGATAGTTAAATTGATCAAAAAGGTGTGGGGACAAGAACGCATGGATTATCCATGGTTCATGTAACAAAGAGAATGGATAAACCCTGTGTATGTGCAGGAAAGGGGAGGGTATCAAACCAGGGTATCAAAACCAGTTGCTCCACAAGCAGTGCCTCTTCCATGTGCCTGAGAAGGAAGAAGGAGACACGTAAGCGCAAGGAAAAGAGTGGTGACATGGCTACAGCCAGCCCTGACCCATAGCACAGCACTGAGCCCTGAGACATAGATGTGAAACCTGAGGACTGGTAACCTACATGGACACTGGGTCAAAATGTTTCCAAGGGAAATTTTTCTTGCATCCTAGAAAATTCAGGCACACTCCGAAGATGATTCAGCATGATCCTGTCTTGATCTGAAACAAGGCTGTGTTTCAGAACTGACTTCCGAGCGTATCTCATAGTCTAAAGGTAAGAACTTAGCAGAGTTATTCTCCTCTACTAATTCCTCCAGGTTTTAGTAGAGGAGAATAACCCAATTTAGTGATCTCCACTGGGGAAAAGCAGACAAGTGAGGTGTTACAGTGCACACGCTGTTTGGGAGCAGAGTGCTAGCTAAGCATATGCCATGCCCACCGGCCATACCTACTCACAGGTGACAAGGAACACACCACCTCTGGCAAACCAGCCTTCATGGTTCTGCTGCTCACAGAAAGCCTTTTCCCCCCATCTGTTAAAACCCGCCCTTCCCAGGCTCCCAGAAGTTGGAAGTTAACCTCTTAGTGCTTTATCACACCGGGATGTGATGTGCTATCCTAGGGAAACACTTCTTACTTGGATGCATCATGAGAATGCACACGGTGATTGCTGGGAAGGTCAAACTAACATCGCTGAACTAATCAATACTGGAGGGTAAAACCAGGTTTGGGGGTTAAATTGCAGCTGTACCATGGCACTTGCTGGATCTCAGCACAGTGAAGATGCACAGGAAGAATTTATCTCCGCTCATCTTTTCCTTATTCATGAAGGAATAACTGTGGGCACAGTATTTCCTCAAACATGATTGTTGTGAATTGTGGCTCAGGAACCTAAGGCAGGATATCAGGCTGGGTTTGCCACTATAGTTTTGCAGAGACCAGGTAGAACATTCAGCTTCAGTTCCTTTAATCTTTTATTTCCTTTTTTTCGTAAATAAAATGTGTACTTTATTATGGATATTTTAAGCATGACAATTAAGACTCATTTAGGAGACTATCAGAAAAAATAAGCTCTCCAGCCTACTCTATTTCATTCAAGACAATTTTATCTAACGGATTTTTAACAAATTTAAAACATTGCCCATATCTACTCTAGCTATGAGGCACTGGTAATCAAGTCAAGCACCATTGACTATGAGAATAGTGAACTGTATAAAATGACTTCTCAGCATTATGTAGTGTCACAGCACAATTTAAATAACACGTTCATTATTCAAGGTCTCATAACTCGTACGTATAGAAATAGATACGGGGAGCTGAGAGAGGCTTTCGATCTTTCAACAGTTAAATAAATAAGCAACCTGTACCACTACAACTGTACTGTACATTCTTTAAATATCTGATAGGTTGTTGGAAAGTCCTTTTAAAATGAAACCCAGTAATACAAAGTGCTAATTTAAGCTGAAAGATGCATATACAGACGGCTATTACATACTGATGCTGCTTTTACAGGAATGAACAGATGATTTGAGAGAAACTGTGCTTTCTGGGAAGGAATCTCAGACATTATTATGATGTTGATTTACAAAAGGGCTCTTACAACTGTGATTACAGAAATCTAATATTAAAGTCAGGCTCTTTTCTATAATTTAAGTGCATGTAGGTATTTGTTTCTGCGCAAGACGGAATATATTGCAGATGTTATTGTCTTGATTTTCATATGCATTTAGAAGATTTTAAGGTGAATTTGTTGCAATCCTATTCTATCTGACACTTCTGGTAGAACCATGGTTGAAGAAGGGTATTCCACAATTTTTTTATAGCACCCAAACCCAGTCTCAGAATTTCCTGTAGTTCAATAATTTTATACTATACTTAATGTGATTTACAAAATATAAATACGTGATCATTATTATAGAAATAAAATGTACAGATACATTAACCTGAGCTGTTTATAAGTAATTTTAAAATAAATGCATCAATTTAATATTTGCTTTTTTGTTATTTTGTAAGGCCAATAAATTTGGCAAAAAACTCTTTCTTCACTATGAGGGCAGTGAGACAATTAAGCATGTTGCCCAGAGAGGCTGTGGCTGCCCCATTCCTGGAAGTGTTCAAGGCCAGGCTGAGCAACCCAGTCTAGTGGGAGTTGTCTGTAACAAGAGGAACTTTAGATCTTTAAGGTCCCTTCAAACCCAAACCATTCTATGAGTCTGTGATTCTATTTAACAAACACAAAAGAAAAAAGACAAGTTTCACCCATCAATTCTTGCCAAAGCAAAAGAATTTCAAAAGCTTCTCCTACATCTGATACTTGCCCACTTGGGACCTGCTATCTATGTCTGCTGAATTCAAATTGTGAGTGAGAGATGAGTTTATGCCATGCTGTTAAGTATTAAGTACCTCAGCAGAAAACATTTCTCCTCCTTTTCTGTGGATAAAGTCTGTGTCTGTAGACAGAGTCAGAGCAGACAGCTGTGTTCCCTCCTTACTGAGGAACGGATGAGAAACATTGTCCTCTTCTGACTGACACTGGAGCAAATCCCTCAGAAACCTGGCACTTCTGAGGCATTTATGAGTTTACTATTCACTGTTGACCTCACAAAGCAGCCTTCCCAAAGGAAAATACAATTCTCCTCTCCTCAGAATACACAGAAAGGCCCATGTGCTCCTCTTTATGAGTAGTCCTGCCCAGACACCCCTTTACCACCAGGGCAGGGATTGAAAGTATTCTTGAAGCTTTATAAAGCTTTACTTTGCCATTTGACATCTTCATTGATACTCCAAGATTTGCCCTTTGTCTTTTACTCCCAGACATGAATATACAGCCTACCACCATCACTCCCTATGTTCCAACAACTTCTCACTCCTCTTTCCTGGGTCAGTCTATAAACAGACAGACAGCTGTGCCTGATGTGAACATAATCCCTCCTGAATACCTCCACTGTCCTTTCCTAACTTCCTTCCTTTAGTTCACCACATCGCATAGAATTTGTTCTATATTTTTTTCTTGGTGTTGTTATCATGGCACATCTTATATTGAAAGCATCCTCTCTTTTTTAATAGTTCTCAATGTAACAAAGCTAGTGAAGCTTTAAACCAGTTTTTAAGCATTTCTCCCACTGGATTTCTTCCTTTCCATGCTGGTCCCTTCTCCATACACAATCCTTCCTGAATCCTGGCTCACTACTCAGTGGGAGATATTTCATATTTACCTGTGGAAAAGAGCACACACAAATTCTCACCTACTCCAGAACGTCTTGCAGTATCTTGTTAATGTGTTGTTGTTTTACTTCAGCACCTCAAAACGATCTGTCCTGCCAAACATGTATTTATGCTTCACAATACATCCTCATCCTCCTCTGAGTACTCCTGGCACAACTGAGCTGTGCAGTTGGATGCTGTTGCTCTATACAGCCTGATTTCTGGCTCTGTGAGTAGAGAGGATGCTTCCACAGATTCTAGGAATTCCTACAGCCTGGATGGCCAGGAGACCATGATCACAGGCATACATGGAAAACATGTTCCCAACAGGGCACCAACAAGTACCTTAGTGGTGTATACTGGCTTTGTTGAGGTCAGGTGAACTGCAGGAAGCTGTAGTGGATTTGGCGTTTATCTGGCTATTAAAATACCCCCACCAGGCCATGTCATTCATTCAGTGAGCATATCCTGAGTTCCTATGTCTCTCTGCTGCCTGTGATCTCTTTTGGATAGCTAGTTGTGTACATGAACACACCCCCGTAGGTCAGACTCAAACCCATCCTTGCCCTGCGTCCTGTCTTTGAGCTCTTAGCAGGAGATTCTTACAGGACAAGAATAAGAAACAGGACTAATCAGAAATCCCTGTGTACATTCTCTCAGCTTCCAGCAATCAGCTGCTTAGAGGACTTTGAACTGGAGCTTGCCACAGCACCATCATGTCAATAGTCCCCCATGGACCTATCGTCAGTAATGTATCTTATTTTTTTGAACTTGTAACATCTTGTGGAATGAGTTCCACAAAATAATTATGCCCTGCATGACAAAAGTTTGCTTTAAATTCCCTGTGAGATTATAACACTGGAACCCCCTTAGGTCTTGTATTGTCAGAAACAGTGCATTAGTCACTCCCTAATCACTTTCACCATGACACTCATTATTGTGCACATCTCTGCCTTTTTCCCTTTAGTGGATCCTCTGAAGGGTCTAGATTATTTACTGTCTCTCTGTTATATTTCCTTATGACTTCCTAGTTTGATCCCACACAGAAATCAACCAAATAAAAGATGAAGGATGAGGGCACATTAGAATTGTTCCTAGCATAGATTTTAATAGTTTGATTTGACCAGCCTTGATTGTGACTAAATTGTACTTAGCAAGTACACCACTAGGAAAAAAATCCAAATAAAAATTAAAATAGCATTGGCTAACAAATGGTAGTACTAATAAACAGACTGGTTTCTCAAGGAATAATGTGTAACAAAACAATAAAATAAACAGGTGGAATAAAATATAATCCCAAAATAATTTCCAAAACGAAACAGGTAGTTCTTATCCCCAACACCTAGTGAAGGCTCCTTCACTCTGGGAGGAAATTCTCCAAGTTTACCACTTCAGGGGAGTGAAAATAAAGGGAAATGCAGAATTGACTCTTGAGGTGTCTGTGATACAGCAGACAATTGCATCTGCTCTGCTATTGACCCCTTGAACAGGGTTTCAGAAAATCCATGCACTTAAGAAATGCTGCATGACAGCTTATTACTTCCTAGAACTGTCACTTATCTCTGGCTGCAAGTGACTCAGCTGAACAAATATTGCCTCATACATGATCATGTATTCGTTAGCAACAAGATTGGCTTTCTTATGCATGGTCAGCACAACACTTTTTCTCTTCTGCAAGAAAATAAAAAAAAAGATATATGTAAGCTGAACAGCCCAGTATTTTCGTAAAACACTTTGAGAGGCAGCTGCACCTCTGGACAGTTTCAAAGCACCTGAATCAGGAGTTGGGCTCCTCAGCCTTTGCTTTGTGCTGGCAAACTCTGCCATTCTTCCCCAACCCACAGCGGACTGAGGCATCTCTTCACCAAGACAAAGCACATGTGCTGTCACAGTCAGCTGACAGGAGGCAAAATCCTAGCAAGGATGCCACAGTCTGTGGCCACCTCATTCCTTGCACAGCCTGAGTCACACAGCCTATATGATCATTGTAAATTTGTTCTCATATGGTTTTTCTTACCTTTTCCCTGGTGAAACAAAACTTTCTCATTAAAAATTTTTAGAAAGGGTTTTGATACAGCAGCCAGTAATCAATTTAGCAGCCAGTAATTGAGGTGACTTCACTGGGATCTGGAATTATCTCCTAAGTTAGAATTAGTACCCTTAATGACCTACAGAGTTAAGCAACCAGGTCCTTGTCTGGTACACAGAGCCTGTGTAGGTGACAGAGATCTAGACAAGCTGCCAATAATTATGCAAGAACATAGTCCCACATAACCTGCCCAGCACAACTGAAAGCCCTGCTCTTTTCCTTGATCTTTTGAGTCTATGGATATTTGGATATTCTTCGAGGAAACACTAATATGCCAAGGCTCTTCTGTTATCATTAAGAAAACAGTAAACAGGTTAAGCAGGTGCCTCTCCTTCTGCGGGCTTTACTAATCTAAAAGTTCATCTGTCAATTGGCAGGTAGCTATCACAAAACCCATGAATATGTGTGTGAAAATAATGTCTTTCCCTATGCTTCCAAAGAGAGATGGAAAAGTGGAGTGTGCTATTAGTTATTAGTTACTGAATCAGTGTTTCAAATTCCTTCTCAGGAAAGAAGCCCAGCCCCAGTGAACACCCACCCCTCAACAGGATGGATGATAAAGTCTCTTCTCTGGTGGGAATTTTAAAGAGACTTTCATGGAATTCTTTCACAGAGTGTGGTCACGGGAGAAGGCAAAAAAAAGACTGTGTAAACCAGTCATGATGCTGGCTCATAGCAGGGGACTTACAGTGGTGCAGGGAAGGAGGAGAAAAAGACTTTGGTAGCCATCTGAATTTAAATGGTCAGGGAAAGGGCTTAAATACAACCTCCAGAGTAGATGGTGTGCAAAGGTGGCCAAATCAGCTTTTCACCCAGGTAAAATGAAGGAGATGCAGACACAGAGAAATTCACAGAACCATTGGGATCAGGAACTGTGGCTAAGATGACCCTTTGGAGAAATGACCACAGGTTGTGATTAAAAAAAAAGTTCAAAAATGAGATCATAATGCCTAGTCAGTATATGGGAAGCATATACATATAAAAAATTTTTTTTTACAAGGCTGACATAAATTTTTCATTTCTCAAAAAATTTGGTTGTAAAAAATAATTGCATTTGCATTTTCAAATCATATTTTTGAAAGTTTTTGCATTACTTTTTGTTAAAGAACAACACTACTACAAATGTACAACAACAAAACATATTAAAACCTGAAAAAGCACTTTTATTGGTCATCATATCTGAATACGGGGTCATCTAGTAGCATTTCCAGTGTTTGTACTATTTTTAAAAAAAAAATGCCTTTTGACTACATTCAGAACAGGAATTTATGAAAATATGCAGGAAAGAAAATACTTCAAATATTTTAAACTGGCCACTTTAAAGGTATTAAAAAAAAAAAAGTCAAACAACAATTGGAGAGATTGGATTGGTCAGTGCTATTTGAATCAGCTTGTAAAATGAAGTAATATTTTAAAAAAGGTTTTAATACAGGCTGACACCAAGTCAGATATGTCAGAAGAGAGAATGTAGGTCACACTAACAACACAGAATACCATATCCTGAAATGCAGTGACACTGAAAAGGACTTCAGAAAATCAATTTACCATGAATTCCCTATGCAATCTATGGGCTAAGGTTAATGCAATACTTGCATGATTATGCAGGAGGCCATGATATTACAGGTATGTATCACTGATGGGACCAGCACTGCTCTGTCCAGTTCTGGTATCCGATTTTCAAATAATGATGATTCTGGAATATTGCAAGGCAATCAAGAATGAGTCACTAAATTATTGGAAATTGTGGAATCCTCACCTGTGCATAACATACTGCACCAGCCACCCGCAAGGAAAGGGCATGGATAACTCACCACAGTGCCAGTGAAGTGCTGGGAAGGGAAAGTCCTGACACCAGGGGACTTTGCAATTACCAAGCAAAGCCTCAACAGTAAGTAATTAAGAAAGAGAAGGTATGCTAATGCAGGCTGGAAAAAAAAAGCCTGGTCTTTTAAAAAGTAAAGTAAGTATTAGGTTAAAATTAAGTGCTTGAGAGCAGCAATGTAAAAAGCTGATGTCCTTCCAGTAAGAATGAGTGCCTTTACAAAAGATACACTGCAGCTTGTCTGGGACCTGGGGCTGAAATCACATGGCTGGCATGATGCAAGAAATAACACCAGAGGTTCTTAATAACCACAAAGCCTCAAAATCATAAGACATTTACTAGAGTATGAATATTTTGACACAAAGAGGAAACAGAAGTCAAGGAAAAATAAATGTTTGTGTTTACACGGTCAGCTATTTACCAGTTATCTTCAAAGCAGAAGACCCTGAAAAAAGCAATTGAAACTGAAAGAAATATATACATGCTGCTGTCTTACAAAATGCAAGATAGAAATAAGGTCTGTGAAAAAAAAATATTTTTGACTGTTTGCTTGTGAAAAGAAGCAACACTGTTTTACATGCACACAGACAGAGGCACAGAGCCAAGAAGCAGGAGGACTGAAGGAGAGACAAATGAGTATTTAAAAATGATGTGTTCAAAGATCCCAAATATTTTATTTACGCCTGCATTCAAAAGTGGATTTTAAGCTGCCATTTCAGCACATTTATTCTCCCATGTAAAAAAAATAAAAAAAATAATATTAAATACTGTTACCAAGGCAGTAAGTGCTGCAACATTTGCATTTAGGAGCAACAGATCTCCAGAACTGGCTTGTGTGCATGCAAACATTTTTAAGGAAGTGTCGGAGTAACTAATTAAAAACCCCTACATCCTTGCTCATTATCATCAGCTGCTGGAAGCTGCTATGTGAGTATTAGCTTTAAAAAACGTGTTGGGCCAGCCTTGAAATTTGCAGCTTACTAAACTTTACCACCAGGCAAGCAAAACTCTTAAAACAAAAATGAAGTATGAAAAGAACCAGATCATCATTATATAAAAGGGAGAGAATAGTGCAGAGATTTAAAAAAGAAAATGAGGCTCAGAATGTAACAAACTGCCTCAAGTACAAGCACATCTGATTAATCTACTGCTCTTTCTAAAAACAGCTGATAGCCTTCATCACAAAAAGTGACAAAGGGAACAAAACCAACTTGGGAAGTAAAAATCACCAAAGAAGAAGAAGAAGAAAAGGCTTTCAACTGCTTTGACAATGAGGTGACTCAAAGAACTGTGTTAGGTACAGCACTGTTTAATATGTTAGCAAACAGGAGAAGGGGCTTAAAAATTCAGTAACACTGGAATTTGATACAATTATTGAGACTTGTCCAATATTATGAGAATATTATGAACCACTTCAGAAGGGCCTAATGAACTAACTAAATAGGCAAGGAGATGGCAAATAAAGGTCACTAGGGAGAGAGACATGTGAATGCATATTAGGAAGAATTTCTCCCATGCATCTGTGCTAAAAGGCCAGCACTGACACTGCCTTCGAGCACACACAAAACTGTGTTTGAGGGTAGTGCCACTGACAGTGCAGGAAGAGCTGTGGTAGGAAACAGAGCGCTTGTGTGGATCAGGACCTCCGCTGAATTTGTGTCCGTGGTGGGGGGAGGTGGGAGGGAGTAAAACTGTGGGCAGCTGGCCGACAATCTGTCCATGTGCAAGAGCAGGCAAAGAAATAAAGCAAAACAAAACATGTTCCTTCTGCTTCACCATAAACAACTCGACCACAAAAAGAAAGACTAGGTACTGACCAAACTAGGAAATAGCGAGGCCATTACAATTTCATTTTGTAAAGCAGCGATTTGGCCTTTCTGCTCAGCATTGCCCAAGGAATTGCAGAAATGAAATGGGTCCCAGAAGAGGCCACAGAAATGATTAGCTCGCTGAGGAGAGAGCAGAGGGAGGCTCACCTCCAGTGACGCATCCGTCTGCTCCCTGCAGGAGCCGAGCTGGGATCAGGAGACCCTGGTAAGGAGCTGTAGCGAATCACCCTGGGGAATTACCCTGGGAACCAGGGGAGGGTCGGAGAAGGGACGTGCTGGAGTCACGTTTTTCTGCAGTGCTCCCAGCCCCTGTGGAGAGGGCTCGTCCCAGGGAGACTGCAAGCCCTCACTACCCCAGGACTCCACTGTGGGGTCTCCATCTCCTCACGTGAGAAAGACCTGCCAGCACAGGAGAGTTTGAAGCCTGTTTCGGGTAAGGGCCAAATGCCTTAAGCACTCCATTACTGTAGGTGAACTCCAGGGATGCTGGAATAACATTGGCTTCATTTATGTGAAAACAGGGGCGTCGTGCAGGCTGACTACACAGCAAGTTCTAAGACTAAACAAAATGGTTCTATCTTCATAATGGAAAAAATAAAATTTTATCATAACTAAGTTTCTGAAAATGGTAGTGACAAACCACAAATTGTTCAGTATTTTCTGCTGTAACAAGCAGATACAGAACAGAATAAGAAAATCTCTGTGTTTCACATTATGGTTTTATGTATTGTGCATTGAGCTCGCCTAAGAGCTAAACAGCATTTGATTTGTTCCTAACAATAAATAGAAAAAGGATTGCCAATTAAGAATGTGGGGCAGCTATTTTTAACGAAATGTTTTTAAACTTTTGGCGAAGTACGAGAGAAAGGCAGTGCCATCTGTCGGGGAAACGCGGCCGGTTCAGGGACCGCGCGAGCTCGGCGCTGCTGCGCCTTGGGGAGAACAAAAGCCCGGCCGGGCTCAGGGACAAGCCTGGTTTGATGCGGGATAAACTTTTGCTGATGAACGGAAAGGAGAGGTGAAACAATCTAAGTGGATTCAACACCGGACTGTGTCAAGCAGCAGCCATGAGACGTATTTAACACCTTCCTGCTCCTTCTCAGCAGCACTTTCAGATGCGCGGGGACAGGACGTCGGGCACAGGGCGATGGAGCGAGCAGGGCGGGGGACGTCAGGCAGGGCAAATCCACGCCACCTCTGGCCACTGCAGCAGCCACAGAAATGTCCCTTCCTCGCCGTCCCATGAGTCAGCACTCCTGATGTCAAGACTTCGCACTCAAACTGAAACACGCGCCAGTCCTGCATGGCAGGAAGAGAATCTGAGCGCCACAAAGGGCTAAGATGGCAAGCTTAGGTGGTCTGTCAAGAATCCGGGCTGGGGTGGTTTTTACTCATCATTTCCATACTGCTTGTGATTTCACTTTAAATATGCAGCAGCCGAACGGTTGTAGCCAAACACAGGTTTCAATAGTTGCACTGAATTTGAAAGCCAATGTATTTAACATTTAAATACGCCGCATGCACCTTATGAATTATTTACTTACACCAGCCTTTCTGGAGATGCAGGGATATTCTCACACCCACACATGCATAGCAGCACTAACACATCTATGTGTATCAGATGAGTCTTCTAGCTAATGATGCTTTTCTGTAGCTATT
Source organism: Corvus kubaryi (assembly GCF_017639235.1). NCBI lineage: Eukaryota > Metazoa > Chordata > Aves > Passeriformes > Corvidae > Corvus > Corvus kubaryi. The sequence continues at coordinate 3,178,590 of NW_024581126.1, read as the reverse complement.
TGGCATGTTGCTATTTTCATTTACAGGTCAGGGTGGGTAGTGGATATCAAATATGGACATTTTTGTGCCCAGTGAGGGACTGACACATCGGCTAAGATCACGTTGATGGTTATTCAACAGAACTGCAGTAGCCGCTATTTTTGCTCCATTCCCACAGCAGCAATAAAACAGTAGCACAAAACAGAAAGTGACACAACAGATACATTGAACAGCAGCTGCCCTTAAAATCCGAGCAGTCCCCATGGACTGATTTGCCATTTGCAAACACTACCTTTTTTTTTCCCCTTCCTCTACTGAGGGGGTGTAATGAAAGAAGAGGGGGAAAAATGGGATCATAGCAGTAAGAGCAAAGAGTAAACAGTGAGACCAAAAATCCATGACCGTGCTGGGGGAGATGGGTGGAAGGGATGCATCAGTAAGGTGTTTCCTTAAAGAAAAAATTATCAGTAATAGCAGGTGGACAGTGTCCTGATGCAAAGACTGTGTCCAGTCTTTGTCTAATTAGTAAAAAAATTCCCTTTTTAGGCAATACCAAAGCAAATAGTTAGTGTACAAAAGCCAGGTAAGTAGTGGAAGTACACACTTGGGAAGTGCCCTTGGGCAGGATTAATGTATAGACAAGCTTTTGGAAAAGCATATTTTTCTATTTTAAACAGGTAAGTGTATTTTGAATGAAGGCAGGGAGACTTATTCTCATGGTGTTCCATGCTGCCCTAAGTACTGCATGTCATAAGACGTGGAATGAAAAAAGCACTTTTCTGGTGCCAAAGGGGAGAGGGACTTAAAGAACACAAAAGTACCATTTCACTTGTAAGAGGTGCACTCTGGTGTTTTTTCCAGCTGAACTCTGTAAGTGTGCAAAATCCAAGAAGCAGAATATTAATCTTTGATGAGCATACCTAGAATTGTATAGGCTGGGAGTGCAACCATAATTATACTGTATTCAAATTCCAGGGCTCTTTTCTCAATAAATGCCCTTAAGGTATTCTGTAGAACAATATTCCATGGGGAGACTGAACTAATCTGCACTTTCAAACTCAAGATGATATAGAGGCCAACCAGAACCAGAACTGGAGCTAAAAATATTCAATGACCCAATCACTGCAAAGCTTGGGATAGTAGCCTTTTTTTCATAACATATGTTCACAGATATGTCATCATCATCTGTTGTCAGACTAGCAGCAAATAAAGACTTGCAAATTTTCCTACATTTTTCACATCTCTGCTTGTTACAGCAGTAACATTGCCTGCTTGCCTTTTATTCATCATGTCTGGCATGTTCTAGTAATTCTCTGTCATGCTAAGATCTTGTGCTCTCAATATTTGTTTGCCTGGCTTTTTAAAACAGATGTACAACAAGTTTTCTTCTTTTTTTCCCCTCTTATTATCTGCATTACACTTCTTCTGATTTAGGAAGGACAGGAATCCCTTTTCTGCACACACCCCCAACAGTTTAAGAATCTAGTCATCCTTTTATTTAATATCAACAAACAAACCAGCCAGATTTGATACTGGATGAAAATGTAGCTATCAGCATAGCAGAGCTCAGCTAAAAGGACTGTCCCCAGTACTTCCAGCCAGGGGACCTGGAAATACTTCCCAGCTTCTATGGCTGTTCTGCCTGTGTGTCAGGATGAGTCCCAAGTCTTAATCTCCTTTTATTCTTTGATACTTCCTGGGAGAAGGCCAAGGTGTGTACAGGTTAGGAACATGCCAGAGCATGCTGTCAAAGGTCTGGATGATCTGAATAATAAGGCACTGGAACTACAGGGTAGTTCATAGGGTACAGGCATAGGGTGTGACATGGATTTTGCTATTCCCAGCACCGGAATGGGGCTTTTTTGCCCAAAATGTAGGAATTCACAATACAGAAAAATAATTTCAAAAGTGTGAGAGCTAGTGAGTATTAACTAGCATTAGTGACTTGAATTTTGTTGTCATAAGCAATAAGATTTTGAGTTTTGCTCAAAAATCTGTTATTCTATGTAGTCCTGGATCAGGAAGCAAGGTAAATAAATATGCGCAGAACTTCCCATCTCAGTGGAATGACTCAAGTGAGTAAAGACAGAACTGTATTAAGACATGTGTGCTGTCAAAGCTCACAACAGGTCAAACCCATCTACTAGGTAAATTTTTCATTTACCTTAGGGGATGATACACCAACCATGCAGATTTACAGGCTATGAGTTAAGTTTTCCTGATGCTGATGGGAATTTCAACCTCAGTCAAGGAAGTGTCTAGGCCTGAAGGAGCCTAAAGACACCAATAATCACTAGCAGGTGATGATTGTCTGTGTTGAATGATCCCATTTAAAATCCTGCCAGGCATCTATTTGCCTCCTCAGCTCCTTAGTTACTTTTGTGTATCTGGCCTTTGTTATTTGGAGAGTCTTTGGTTTATTCTTCTTTCTATAGTCTTTTGTCTTTGAAGGATTGATTTATTGCTATCTGATATGAGCTACATAATCCAACAAAAATGCCTTGTCTCAACAGTTTATAGTTCTGCTTAAGATTTATGTATCATCCATCCTTCCAAGGAAAGTACTTGCTTTTTCTCCTTTAGGATTTTAAATGTTCGCCTATTCAGAAATAAAATCCTCTCTTAGGAAGGGAAGTTAAGCTGAAGTCTGAATAATTTTAAACTCTGACAGGGCTCAATTTAGGATGTGCTCTTTGTAACATAAAAACACACACATTCCCTGCTACCCGTGTTCCCTAGTGCATTTTTCCTAATTCAGATTGTTCCTACCTCTCACTCCAGCTCTTCCTCAAAACTTTCTCATTTTTGCCCTGACTTCTCTTTTCTTTATTTAAAACACTGTGGCCAATACGATTTTCATGGGCTTAACCCTTTGACTCTCTCTTGAATCTCTATGATTCTTTCTCCCTCACCTTAGGATGAATATTCTACCTTCGGCTTGTGCCTAATTGTCTCCTTGGTTGTTTAATCTCTTACCTGACACCCTTCACTCGTCCTTGGTCACACACTGAAATCCCACAGTGCCTAAACTTACCCTGGTTTGGAGCCCTCAGTCTGCTGGAGAATTGTGACTTGCACCAAGAACAGAACATGGGTCTCTAGATCTGAATGTTCAGTGAACCAACGAGGCCTTGAGATGGGGAAAGGGGACATGACCTGGGCTTTTCTTCTGCAAAAGTTCTGGCCCCAGCTGTTGTGTCTGGGAGCATTTTGCTCTGGAAGATGGTCACATTTTAAGAATCCAAAATAATTTTCAACATCTTCTGGTTCATGGGTACACTCACAAGTAAATACTAAAAGAAGGCCATGTATGCAGTATTCACACCCATAGAACTCACATTCAAAAGGCTGTGGAAATGAAAAGCTTCTGAAAAATCAGGTGACCTTTCTATGGACCCCTTGACTCACCTATTTAGCTACACTTCTCTTGCCTCAGCTACTTTTCCTCAAAGGCATCAGAAGTTCTTCAACCTCTACGTACCTCAGCAGAAGGCACGGATACTCGATGTCTTTTAATGATCAACCTATTAAGTTTGATACCATTGACCTCTGCAGCAGTGCTTACTAAGCACAAAATATGATAATATTAAACATTTTAAAGAGGTTTTTTTATGTTTCATTTCAAACCAAGTACTTCTGATTAAGGCAGTCAGTTCAATTCCTACCACAGTTTACATCTAAACCTTTTTGGGGTTTGTAATAATCTCCTACACCTAAAAAAAGATTGGTGACTAACATTAATTGTGCAAGCAAATATTTTTAACCCCAGAGCACAACCAAAGGAGGGCAGGTAGGCTTTGCTGCTCTCAACTAAGCTACATATGGGATTTGTGATGTGATCATTCACATTTACGATGAGTGTCAATCCAACATCTGCTCTTACCATATTGGACTGTGAATATTTCAGATCAACAACTGAAATCCAGATGTGTTTGTGTCACGAGCTCTATGCACTCTACTTGAAATGATTTGTCTTTAAAAACAGAATTATGGATGCACTCACGCTTGCAACAGTATCCTGAAACATTCCTCCTGCACAGCAGAGCTTTTGTGGGAGAATTCAGCCACCTGGGTCCAAAGTCCCTGACATTCCAGCAAGAAGCGTGTGCAGATGGGGACTCCCTCCCTTCTCAGTGCAACAGCTGGAAGTAGAAGACAAAACCATCATCACATTCTACACCATTGTTTTCCCCACTTCTAATTTGATTCTTGCACTAAACCCGCCCACAAACTTTTACTACGCAGTCTCCCTTCTAAGGATAGCATAACACTTTATGTACAGTCACAAAATCCACAAAAGCCATACTTATTTTATCCCCATGTCTCTCTACACAGCTGAGTAATTTTAAAATGATTAGTACAAGCACTATGTGTGTGAGCTGCTACACTTTATCACTTACCCTGTCTTCTTTTTTTACTATTCAAGTAGAGAATTTCCATCCTGCCCCAAACACAGTGACTATCTCTGGTTATAACAGAGGAAAGTTGTTGTTAAGGTTTAACAGAATGTCTTAAGACCAATTATTAGCTTTTAATTTTGTTTTCTCCTTCCTCCAAGCCTGGGTTCTAGCTGGTGCTATAGATGGGGTGGACGTGCACATATGGAAGAGCCACACATCCAGATGTTCATCTGTATATGGAATCAAACATGGATGCCTGGACACTGGTCCTCAACTTTCATGAAAAAAAATAGATATTAACAGATTTGACTAACGCCATTTGGAGCTCAATGTATTGCTGCTTTCAAAGGAATATGGAGGGAGCTCACTGCCCTGTGTGTGGTAAAACACACAGAATTGCTCTCGGTCTGCCATTAGCATGGTCCAGAGTAGCTCTCAAACTCCCTGTGACATGATGGGGAAGCACAGGAGTGAGCACAGAAATGAGCACAGGAGTGAGCACAGCTACACCATCTCCCCCAGCCACAGTCAGCTGTGCACAGCCCTGCCCAAGGCTGTGGATAAACCTGTGCCCAGAGGACACAGAGCACACTCCAGAACTGTGCCACAGAGCTTAAAAACACTGCCCTGAGGAGAGGAAAAAGACAGGAAAGAGCTACAGGGAAGTGCTCACCATAGTCAGGGGACTTACAGTTACCCATCTGGGTTACTAATGCAGTTTATTTTCCTAATTCTGCTCATAACACATTTATTGGAATACCTTGTTCAGATGTATGTAACTTCAGAGGCATGTCCCTTGTTTGTTAAAGGTAAATGGCACTTCCCATATTCTAAGGAGAATTTATGTTTTTAGACACGAGCCTAAGCAAAAGTGCTCTTAAGAAAACAACTATAATCAATCAGGAGTATTATGAAAAAAAAATCACTAGAAAATACTGATTCATGGAATCCTGCTCTCTTCTTTTTTTTTATTTTTTTTGGTAAGAAGAAGGTCAAAGAAATATTTTTCAGAACTCTAACTTTTTGTAAGAAAAATGTTATAGAGAATAAAGACATTACTGTATTCACCTGAGACACAGGAGACCCAGATTCAGCTTGGAGCTTTACCTGATTTAATTTTGGCCTCAGCAAATCCCAGGTGAATGTCACGACCAACTGCATACATCTCAGCCTTTGGTATTGGCCCAGGGAATTCAGGGAGCCCAGGAATTAAAAATGTTCCTTGGAAGCTCATCAAGAAGTCAGGACAATGGCAGGAGTGGGACTCAAATCTGCACAAATAATGGGAAAGAAAAACAGGTGCAAAACGAAATTTGCGAAAATGAAATGAAAAAGATCTCATTTTACCACATGTCAGTCAGGAAATGCTCTAAAACAGTAAAAAGCTGAGTTCTGCTACTATAAAACCTGGTAAAACAGAATGTCTTCTATGAGGTCACTGCACTTACAGTGATAAATAAGCTTTAAACCATTCTCTTGAAAAAAAAGTAAGGACCATTAAATTCTGATATCCCCAAGTCTGAGGAAAACTCTCAGTGACTTTACTGAGAATTTTGTCTTGATGAACAGAGATTTTGGAGTTCAGGAGGTGGCCCTGAAATTTTGGGGTCAGATCTCTTCAGTACTACAACTGAACACAAAACAACCAAGCTCAAAGGAATCACCCAGGACTCTGAAATTCTTCTCCTACCCCTAAGGCATCATGCAGCAATGTACAAGTCACAAATACCGTGTAAGATTTGCCTTCTATTTGCCAAGCTCTGGGCTCCTGTTCTGCTCCAGAATATTGTGCTATCACACTGAATGCCACTGCAGGCTCAGTAAATGCCATAAGACGCCAAAGTCCGTGGTTTCTCAGACTCTGCATTTCCCACGCTGCTTAGATTTGCTTGTCACTATTTTCCTGCTTGATAACTGCAGGGATGAGAATATTAGGAGTGGCAGTCTAATCAGTGACCACTCTGGGCATTCAACCTGTCAGAGATGAAAACTCATGAATGAGCTGCAGTGGGTCAATGAGAAGCTAACTCATCAACCAGAGCAGGAGGCTCCTCTGCAACAGGGCCCTTCCTCTTCACACACCCAAGACAGAAATGGGAGCCATACAATAAAACAAATTAAAAAAATCTCAAGCCAAAACCAAGCAAGGATCAAAACCCACACAACAAAGATCTACTTTCGGCATAGTGAAAATATGACAAAATATTTGCTAGCTCTTTAGACACAGTATCAGGCAGGTATTGCACTAAAGATATTTTTTTTTGCAGAGTCTTAGCAAGGATTTGACCCTTCCTCACACAGTGAATCCAAATATCAGATGTGCACAAATCCTTATAAATCTCATCAATAACTATTTAAAAATCTATAATCTATCTATCTATCTATCTCAAACCCTGCAAGTACCAGTAAATGAATTCAAATGTTCTCATTGCTCAATTAAATCTCATCCAGAGATGGGTCTGGGCAGCCATGGCCCCAGTTCAACAAACCACTTAAGCATATGCTTAAAACAAGCTCTGGATCAATTCCCAGTGAGGATTAATGCATATTCGTAAATGCTTCACTCCTTTGGAGACCACAAATGAAATATTGCTGGAAAAGCCTTAAAAAGTAAAAGCACAATTTTAGTCACTTGTTTTCAAATTAGCTTAAGCCACACTGAATATTCTATACTCAGCAAACTCTCCACAGACAAATGTTTATTTTCATTCTATAGCACCTTGTGCAATGAAATTAAAATTTCAGAATGTAGCATGGGGCGGCCAGAAAGAGAGATGAGGACAGAAGGTGGAGGTTAATGCAGAAGGACTGTCTGAGGTTTCCAAGTATATTGTAACAGAAAGCACACAAATAGGATGGCCAAGCCAGTAAATAATGATAGATCAATCTACTGCTGTTTCTGTGGCTCTGCAAGATGTACATGTCCTGACACTCCTGTTTATGTATTAAATTGAGAATGTGAATTGATACAAAGTGAAATGCTTTCTTTCCCTCAAGCTTCTTTTGTGCCTAGATGGACGGATGTTCACACTCCACTTTTTTCCTTTGGTTAACCAGAGAAATAAATTCTTGATTAGACCCACATTATTCATGTTTTGCAGGGAATTTTTTACCTACACATACAAGTCCTGCTGGGGTAAGCCAGCAGAGACCTATTGACTTAGTGTCGTGGCAAATTACATGGCCCTATAGTCAGATGAAATATTAACTCAAGGGACTGATATTTTCACTGGATCAAAGACCCACTAATGAGAAACAGAACACTGGTTTTCAAAGAGGGTTTAAAAAGTTAGAACAAAACACAGATCATTTAATATACTGCAAAAGTTGCAGTAACTTCCTGACAGTTTGCTTGCCTACAAACCTCTTAGCCCTGATTTATTAACATGAGCTGCTGTGCCAAGTTCATGTCATAAAGGATAGATGCTGTGTGCCCACGCTCTGCTTGGAACTGCGTAAACATGATCATCAACTGCATTTGACATCATAATCAAAACAATGAAAATAAGATAAAGGTGGCAGGCAATATCCGAGAAAATGTATTAAGAAGCTCCTTCTACATTAGGAAAAATAAAATTTGTCTCCACTGATGGAGGGGAGAACCTGTTTTTAAAAGGAATTCAGGTGCTTAAAGGAGCAGATGGGTGCACAGTGGGATTTTTAGAGGCTCTTTGATGGCAACTCCCACTGAAATCACTGTGTATTAGGCAGCTAGGTATTTCGGAAAATTCACATTACCTGCATCTTTAAGCACCTAAATACCTTTAAATATTTGGCCCAAAGACAGCTTACTGTAACGTCATCGGAAACAGAACAGTCCCTGCTCAAGGGAAAATAGTTTATTGTATGGTCAATTAATTTTCTAGCAAGAGAAATCCATATAAGCAATTTGTAAGAGAAATTAGGCCAGAACTCCTGAACTATGACTTCTAAATAGTATTTTGTAACTGAAATAAGAGATCTGGTACACCAAGAAACCTTGGACGTTTATTTTTGCAAGACCATAACAGCGATGATACCCATACAGATAAGGTGGTCACCTTAAACTGGAGCACATCCGGAATCCACGGGCCTCAATCCCACCAAAGAGGGAAAGATAAATGTGGTACCTTGGTGTTTGTGAAGGGAGTCAGGGGCTGGTAAGTGCAAGGACTACGGGAGGGACACACTCCCTGCAGAGGAGGCAGGCGAATGGTCGGAGGTGTCATTTGTCTCTTTGGTCTGGGAGAAAGACATCAGCCGGTGCAGGTTTTGTCCCGAGGAAGCTCTGGAATTCCAAAGGTGAATGTGTAAGATTTTGCAGGACATTTATGTCCACCACTGTGAAGGGAAGGGGGCATTGCAGGTGTCACAGAGGTGAGACACTGCTTCTAAAGTGGCTCACTGCCACTTAGTTTTCTAATTCTATATGTCCAAGGACAAATTGGAGACCTAAGATAGCAAATGCCACACAAATCCTTGGAGTCCTAATTCAGGAGTAGGAGTCAGAATTAAAGAAGCCCATCTACAGCCTGGCTTGCATCCAGGTGTTGCCCTGTTAGCCTGAGGTCCAGAAAATCAAACAAGTTTCTTGGCTTACCTTTTACAGAAAGGGCAAATATCAGTTCTAGTGCCCGCACCATGCCACCTTTCAGTTGCAGTAGATGATTTCTCCTGCATCACCAATCTGTGTATCCCATCCAAGTCACTTCATTTAAAGTGGAAAAAAACAAGCAGTGACAGAACAGGGCCCTTAGAGTAAGGCTCCCAGCATAATGCAGCCACAAGAATTTAACAAGTGGGATTTACTTAACTGGTCACTAAGTGTTAGCATTGCTCTAAAGATATATGGCTGAAAGTGTTTCTCTGGCTATAAAGAAAGAGAACTGAAGGAGCAGAGAAAATTCCTGGCAAGCAAACTCTCTCCCTTTTGTTTAATAGCTCTCTTCAGACTTGTAAGCCCAGAAAAAGCTTCGTTAAAGTTAATGGACAAATCTTCCAGGAAAAAATTAAGCACTTAAATGTTACTAGTTTTGGTCTGAGCACGCAAAATTTCTCTTCCTTGCTGTGTTCACCCCAAGATAACAATCTTCAGGCAGAATTACATAAATATTGTCAGCTCTCAGGCTGGCTTTGTGTCTCAGACCTGATGAGTGACTGGCAGAGTTCACGGGCCAGGTTCACCAGCCTTGTAATTGGGCACAGCTTCACTGAAGTCAGTGGGAGGCCTGAGCACATCACAGGAACCTTCCATAAACAGAACAGAGCTGTGTCCATTTGTACCAGAAATGACTGCAAATTGCTGCCAGCAACGTTGCAGAGAACATTTTTCACCCTGTAGACTTCAGGCAACCCATTCCTGAAGATACCATACAAAAAATACTGCCCCCAAGTCACCCAAGGGGTGCCATTAGCTGCTGCCACGGCATCCCTTCCCTTAACATTTAAAATCCCTTTAACACTCCAATGCCAACCAGCCTTGCTATGCCCCCAGAGTGCTGCTATGCTTACTTTTCAATAGGTGACTCAGGCACAGACTGTGACCTTCACCAGGTCCCAGTGAGTCGATGGGGAGACACAGCAAGGTGTAAATATCATCCTTTATATAATGTATTTAACTCCCAGTCTTTACCCACACCGGGCATTTCGCTGAAGAAATGCTTTAAATAACTTCTTTTTACATTTGCAGTACAGACAGAAAACTTGAATTTTAAAAAGTTCAGTTAATACATGCTGCCATTTTAGATCAGATTTTAAATGGGTGGCCAGATAAAAAAAACAGCAGAGCTTCCACCCTAAGCCAGGCAAAACTGCAGCTGAGGATGGGACTCTGCACAAAGACAACTGCACTCTAGTACCACACCTGAGGTGAGACATAGCAAACATAATCTGCAGCTCCCATTTGGGTGTTGCAAAGTGTAAAAACAGCATTTGAGATGTCCTGTTCTTGCCAGACATGAGAGATGCAATCAAAGATAAAGTGTCCTGCTGTGAAGTCTGAAGCTTATACAGGGAGCACAATGTAACCGAGACCACTTACACAACATGAGACTCCCGACTGCCCTTGGAACAAGGCTGGCAGAGACCCCTCTGGATGAACAAGGAGCAACAATTTCTCATTAATTGACTGTTTCTAAAATTTTACATATTCTCTTATTATTACTTACAGTATCAGTATGAAACTGCTATCTGATGTTTGTTCAAACTAATACAGTTAAAAATAGAAGATTAGATGCATTTTAATCTATAAGTGACCTGTTTTGGCAATTTTCAACAGTAGCTAAGAAAAGTGCATTGTGTCATGGCTTCTTTAAGCACTTTTTCCTCAAGTGCAGTAGCAGAAAATTCAGTAAAATACTCCAAGAGAGATTTCGAAAATCTGAGAGGATTTAAGGGGTCTATTGGTGGCACTGTCAGGCTGCTCAGCAAAACACACAATATTTTAATACTGACTGTCAACTCTCCAGCTTATAAGCAGAAACCAAAAAATATGAGTCTGAGGATCCTCCTGTGAGGAGGCAGAACAGAAGGCTGAGCACTTTTGTAGCCACAAGGAAAACTGACTCTCTTTGACAGAAGAAAAAATTAAAATTTGGGGGGTGGTTCAGCTCAACAAACCTCATGTTTTTCCCATCAAAATTAAGGGGAAGATATTCAATACTTCACTGTGCAAACTTAGCAGTTCAGGCTGACAGCACTGTGTGCACTACAGGACAGAATGCAGTACACAGGGACCTGATGTTTGTGGCTTTCCACTTTGATCCTCAGCATCTGTTGAAGTTTCTGCAAAGTTATTCTAATTTACTCCCCAAAACACACTGACCCAAACAGGCTGTAGGAAACAAGGCTCTGACTGCTCTGGAGACCTACAAGTTCATGTCCTGATCGACCTCCTGAAGAGAGTTGATTGAATACCTGCTTTTCAAAGTTGAGCTTCATGTTTTAGGCAGAATCTTGCCACAATGCATAATATGGTTTATGTAGACTCTAAAGGTTTCACACTTTGCTTTCAAATCCCAACATTTGTTAACACTGACAGTAACAAAATGTCCATGGTGGTGACATTGCAATCCTGGAAATAAAATGCCATAAGGCTTCAGAGCTCCCAACAGCCTTCAAATATGGAAATGAGTATGTATGAGCCCATGAAGCACAAGGAAAAGTTATTAGCTAATAACAGCTTTCATTCCCCATTCCAACCCAGGACTCTACTCCTTATGAACAGTTGTGGTCGCTGCAACTTTCATGTTGGATATTCCTGCACTTTGGGGCAGGGACAACAGGGACAGCCTTTTGTTCTGCTTGTACAGTGACTCCCACAAGGGCTTTCCTAATAGAAATAGTAAATGTTACCTCCATGTCATTAAAGAGAGTCACTGGCCAAAGGAGGGAATGAGTAAGTGCTAATACCCACCATGCTAATCTGTGCACTCTGCTTCTTCTTAACACCACAGTGAGCCAAAGGAATAATTAAAACTGATCGGTGTAATTGTTTCAACATTAGATGCAGAATTTCAGATCAGAAACTGAGCAGCTGCAGAGATCGCTGGAAAGTCAGTGTAAGTATCACCATCCATGCCTGTAGGTAAAGTGCTGAGAGAGAAGATAATATTCTGATTTATGGCGTGTTAAAAGTACTCCAGCATTTTCCAGTAGGCTTCTCTGCAAAGCTACCACGCCTAAAGTGAACTTGAAAAGGTGTTCTTCAAGATCTCCATAGTAAAAGTGAAGGGGGTAGGATTTTACTGCTTTTTTCCAAAGCATGCTAGCACCACCTGACAGTTTTTTGTCATATGGATTCAAATTCACTTTTTCCCCTGAGAAGTACAAGAATTCATCAGCTTTTCCTATCTGATTTGTGCTGTCCAACGCATCAGGAAGTATGTACTTCTCCGTAATTCAAATGCTTTCCTGCCCACCTTAATTGTGTGTCTCTTTTCTGGATGTAACATAGGAAGAATGGGCTGTCTCGAAGGGAGACTTCCCCTGGATGTCCTTATAAGGCAGGTGTACATGATCACTGAAGGGTAAGTCCTACACATAATTCTTCTGTCATCAATTTACTTTACATCTCCATGCCTCATGACAGCCATTTTAAAGGCCTTGTCTACAGGGAATTTGCCATGAACTTCCTTAGACTCTGCAAGGAGTGACAGGAAATCTATACCTCCAAGCGTAAGTAATCCCAGCTGTTTCAGGAGAAAACAAAATGGTAAATTCATGCTCTTCAGAAGCAATAAAACAAATCCTGTTTTAGCTAATTGTCTTAACATAGGAGTTGAGAACAACTGCACATTTCTGTGGAAGCCAGTTACAATCTCACATATTTCCATTTGCCTTTAACAACTTCCAGTGAGCTGATACGAAGCTCTGTTGATAACAAGAAGCTGGTGTGACAGACAGTAATTGCTAGAAAAGAGTAGATGTTCATCTCCGTGCTTCAAGTTTCATAGAGCTCTAATAGACAGTAGACCCTGGAATCTGGATGTGCGTGGATATTTGGTTTTTCTGACTCTGTCCCTAGTGTTATGCAGAAAGTATTATTTGTGCTACATCTTCAGGGATTAGGACTCTGCAGCTCTGCATCCCTACCCTTTTAACTCCAAATGTCACACATTGCTAAAGAAAATCTTTAAAAATACCTAAAATTCAGTCTGCATCACTGGATTCCTTCTAGACAGCAGCTTTCTGAAATATCTTCACCCTGGTATGCTGTGTACCCACTGAAGATTGTAAACAGCAGTAGAGATAAGGACAAAAAAAATAAAAGAAGTGCCATAAAAATATTGAGCAAAAAAGAAAGGGAGAAGGATGTTAAGGGAAGTAAGACAAGCCAACTGTAATGAGGAAAGATGTTCTTACCCTGATATACTGGGGGCTTCTGATAAGAGTTCACAACTCAGTGGTGTGAAAATGTGTCAAGGTCATTGAACCCAAGGCATGCCTCTGCTAAATAACTGTTGCTTACTTTGTTTGCCCAGCTTCCCCAGGACTGTGTAGAGTACAAAATGCATCCTGTGTGCTGGATGACCAGTGGGCCAAATTCCCATTGTTCACTGAGCAGCCAAAGAGCTGTCCCCTTGCTTTGCTCCCACATTTAAATCAAACCAACAGCCATCATTTCTAAACTTCATTATAAACATATGGGTGCCTCAGAATAAAGTTATGTACTGGTAGATGCACAAAGGAGATGGTAAGCTTGTTTCTATCCATACAGGATAAACATGGCAGAGGGGAGGATGTGTGTGTGTGTGTGGTGGTGGGGAAACTACAAAGCTCAGCCATCAATTAAATTAAATGTCAATCCCATCAACAGAAAAAAAGGAAAGGAAAACGAAAAAGAAATAAGATGTTTTTCCATTCTTTTTCATATTCTCTCAGCATTCCAGAATTTCTTTAGTGGAGATTTACCCTCTCCTCTCTTAAAAGAAGAAACATCATAAGATATCAGATTCTATGAGAATTTTTCAGGCTTATAATTATTCAAGCAATTTCTCATTTAGTTAAACAACTGCATATTTTAGAAACCTGGCATTCAGTGCTGTACATTATTCCTTGATGCTCTCAGAATATAAAGTTATGACTGTATGGAAAAAACCCACCACCCCCCAAAAAAAATCCCTCTCAAAACCTGAAACAAAGTAACTGTGCTTGAGAGATGCTACTTTTGCCTTTCTTTTCCTTGCCCTCTTTAGACAAATTCAACCTTGATATAATCCTGCCACTGCTGGCTGAAGCCCCTTTTGCTAAAGTCAGAGAGAATCAGAACAAGGTTTGAAAAAACCTGGGAATAAAAATAAAACAATCACCCAGCAAACAGAGTAAAAAGGAATTGCAAGCAAGTATTTGTATCAGTAAACTTGAAAACCATCATCTGCTGTCTTCACTTAATGTCAATAGTTACTCATGTCCACTTTCATAAATATCATCTTGTAACTGGCTTTTCATCCCTTTCCACACATGCCACCCCTCCCCCTCAACAAGCACTCAGTTGTAATATATGGGAAAATTGAGCTTGGGAAGTAAATTCCAGACTGTATTGGCCAATCTTAAGAGATTTCCACACAGTGTTAGCTAATTTGACCATTACAGAAGTTATTCTGGTCAATGAATTAGTTTGTTTACAAGTAAAAGGAAGTAGTAACTGTGAACTAAAGTGCTATTTGAATATTCCTTATTTACAAACCCTGGTTCAGCAAAGCTTACACTGGTTACATTTGATTGGAACGGATTCTGTGGCGCAACTTGAGTACAGGTTATTTGTGAGTATCTAATTAAAATAACACACCTTACTAATAAACTGTAACACTGTACTCTTCTTCTTTTCCCCAAAATCTTTAAGAAAAAATATAAAATCCATAAATATACATACATTGTTGATATGCCTGAAGGCCAAGTGAATATACTTAGTGCTACTTGAAATAAGATAGTTGAATGTTGCTGAAATCTTACTGAAGTAGCTAGCAAAAGGCCTGAGGAGCAGAACACAATAAGTGTTCAAAACCATCTCACAATGTAATAATCAATGTGTAATATGAGCTAGGGGTTAGTTAAATAAAATGTGAAAGCTGTATTAATGAACCCTTTCGCTGTCCAACACAGCATTTCATTTTCTTTCATAGGCTGCATAATGCAGGGCTTGGGAATAAATTATAGATGAAACCCCCATCATATGTTTATAAATACACTAACATTAGCATTTTACTTCCTCATAAATCTGCACCAAACATTCAGGCACAAGATAGAAAGCCCTGTAAAACAATGATATATTCTCTGCTTGCAAGACTTGCCTAGTGGCCCATTCATTTTTACCGCTGTTCTTCAAACATTACTTTCTTCGCTCATGCCCCCTCATTTAAAATCCATTTTAATTTAAAGATGTTCGATGCAGTCCTAGTGGTACATTTACTCATCCTGGTTATACATCATGGAGCAGGGAAAAGAAAATTGTTTAATCTAGAGATACGGTTCACTGTGGTCACCACTGAACAGTGGAGTAATTACCAGATCAGCTCCGCTAAAAATGCACTCAGGGTGTTCTGTGACCTATCATCTTCTAATCTGCATAGTGAAGTATAGCTTCATAACTATAAATTGCTGACTTAATTAAAACCAGGACCTTTCTGTCATTTAATTACAGGGAGAAAGGTTATTGCTTAAATGCAATTTTCCAAATGTGATTTCTTAACAGTTATTAACTGCTTCACCATCATTTATTGTTTCAGATTTTTCAATTTGAAAATAGTCCCTGTGACAGAAGTAATGACTTCATGAAAAACTCAATCTAGATGGAGCTGAGCAGACCCATTTGTTTCTTGTAAGTGGAGCAGACAGAAAACTTGAAAATGTCACAGGAGGATCCTGTGATTGCTCCACTTTACAGGAGTAATTAAAAACCAAGAGGTTGTATTAAAGGTGAGGAGAGGAGGTTTATGACAATTTCAAGGTTTTTCCCCTTACCAAAATATTGTCTGTGCCTTTTCAACTCTGTTAGGAAAGGTTTGGATTAATAATTAATAGTTTATCCCGATCCAATACACAATACTAGTACCAATGCACTAAGATAAGCCTGTTAGCTCTGCAGTTTTCTATTCATCTGCCAAGAGACACCTTAATTTGAAGCTAAACAAGTTACATATAATTTTCCTCTGCATATAAAGCTTTTCATTTCCAAGAACTGTTGTTTCCATGAAGTGTGTAAGTGCATTTTAACTAAAATTTGAGTGGCTGCCCATTGTTTAAGACAGACCTTCTCATCCAAGAATGAAATTGATTCTGTGAGGCCACTTTTATACCAATCTTAGTCCCATGAGAAAAAAATCAGGATAAAAACCTCCCCTGCAGAGTGCTCCATGAAGTTCTACTTGAAGGACCAACCTGACCATTACAACCCACAGGAACAGCTAAAGCCTGAAAGTCCTCTTGCAGGGTACTGCAAATACAAGGCAAGGTCCCTCTCCCAAAAAAAAAAGAAAAAAGGCAGAAAAAAGAGAGGGAAGAAAAAGAGGGAAAAAAAAGAAAAAGGAAGAGAAAAAAAAAGAGACAAAAAAAAAGAGAGAGAGAAAAGAGGGAAAAGGGAAAAACAAGAGGAAAAAAATTTTAAAAAAAGAGAGAAAAACAGAGATGCTTGTTGTTGCCAGGACAACAATTTTTTGCTACCAATAAGAACACATTTTTAATCTGAATTTTTCTTCCATCCCTTTTGTCTAATTAACAGTCCTTCCAAGATATATGTGAATTTTACATGAAAAAGGTTTTGCAGATCAAGGGAAGCTTACTGTTCAAGAATACCATAGGAAGATAAGCTTTCTACCAGGCAGTCACACATCACTGATGGGGGCTTTAAGGTATCAGAAGAGGTGGCAGTGGATATGACAGGCAGCACTACAGATCCATCAATTTTAAACATCTCTGTGACCCCACAAGCATATTATAGTCTTCAATTCATTAATTCTTCACCACCTGCATTAGTGAGGAGAGAGCTGCTACCCCAGGACACTGGAGCTGAGGGATAGAGACCACATCCCCGTGGTCCAGAACCTTCAGCTCCAGGCTAGGGCCAGGAGAACAGAGAACTTCTTTCCTGAACAAACAAGTCATAAGGATTCCTTCTCTGCCCAATTTTCCAAAGCATTCCTCTGCATATGAACTAACTGTGAGACTGAAGCTGAGTGGGAGCTGTTACTTAGTAGGCAAATTCTGTGAAGGAGTTTGGTGCAGATATTCATGGTAGGCACAGGGCTGGCTGCATTGCATGAGCCATGTGGTGATGTTTGCTCTCCCTGCAGCAACACAGCTGAGTATTACCCATTCAGAATTTGCTCTGCTTTTACTATTAACACAACTACCAAAATATTTTCAAACCACATGTCACCTCTGTTCCAAATTGCATTACTAAGTGGAATACAAGCTTTTGACTCTTCCCCCCCCCGCTTTCTTTTATTGTGAGAACAAATCACGTTTTTGGTTAGTCACCAAACATATGTGGTATTGGTTTTGTTCCCTCACTGGTAGACTTGCATAACTTAGCAATGGAATCAAAACTGTAAACAGACAGCATATGTGCATGTACGATGTGCAGTTTGCTTTCAGCTAATGATCAAGCACTCTGGGTTACAGTTTGCCCTTGGCAAGCATCTGTACTAGCATAGCTTGAAGCCTTACATGTTTACACTCCACACTGGCAGGGGAGTGGCAGTGTGGCACAGGAAATAGCATGAGGGAACGCGAATTATCTATTTTTGGACTCTGGAGATGGCCTTCGCAAGAATAAAAACTACAGGGAGAGAAAATCAAAGAGAGAGAGAGAGAGAAAGAAATGGAAGATTTTAATAGAAAAGGAGGAAAAATAAAATACAGCCACTGTAGGAAGAGAACAGGAAAAGGGACAGTGGGATACAGCCACATTCCTTGGAACAAAAATGCAGCAGCTCTGAGCAGAAAGCACCAGGCACAGGCAGTCTTGACTAGGACTCAAAATCTGGACTTTCCTGCCAGGCCAAAACATCTTAGAGATACACACTGTGGCCCTGCCTGCTTGTTTAGAGAGCAGTGTTTTTGCCAGTTTCATGGAATTCTATGGTAGGGCTAATAAATTACATGATTTTGGTGACCTTTTCCTTATGTAGAGGAAAGTCTCCCTTCTTGCCAAGAGATCTGTCAGAGTGCAGGATTATGTCCTAAACAGAACAATACACCTTCCACCCCCACTTCAAATTAAGCTAGAAATTGCACTGCAAGGACACCAGTGCAATTAGGGGAGTTTAATAACAATTTTCCAGTCTCACTTCTACACTCAGAAAACTTCTGTGTCCTTCCCCAATGCCAACAGCTACTCTACAGGTGGAGGAAGGAAAGCCAGTGCCTGACACTGCAGACTTCCTGCTGAGTTGTGTCCTGTGCAAGTTGCAGCAATCTCCTTACTATCACAACAATGCTGGGTGTGAGTTTTCATAAAGCCCTAATATTTGCACTGAACTTCAAGGAAACTGACATTTTCTAAAAGGACCCAAAACATGCTTATAGAACATAATTATGGGTATCTTTTGTTTCCAACCCTTCTCAAATACTTTTTATCTCTGATGGCATTGTAGATGGGACTAATCTGAGAATCAGAGACCAAGCTCCTAGTATCAGAGGACAAGTCCCCTCCAAAGGAGAGAGAATTTTCCAGGCTTTGATCCCTCCTCCCAAGTTTAATTCACATGCAAAAGGAAGCAAACCTAATAAATTCCATGTGGCATTTTTTATTTCCTCTTGCAGCTGCCGAGGTTCACAAGGCAACAGGACACACAGCACAGTTCAAAGGATTAGAAGAATGAGGAGAGGAGAAGACAATGAACAGTTACTTTACAAATACTTTAGGACTCAATTCAAGTCACTAACAACCCACTAACATCAAATCTGTCTCTTCTTTAACACCCAAGAGATTCTCACAGGTTTCTGCAAAGTAGATACTCTTTTAGTGAACACCAAAATAGTAAGGGATGCCCATAGGTCATTTAAATTCATCATTTTACCTTGGATAAGCTGGGGGGCACCAGTGACCCTCTCTGAAGCAAACTCCTCATGATCACATATTCAGAAATATGCAGTCCTGTTTCACAGACAGAATTGGCTTGATCATGTGAAATAAGACTCCCTTTAGGTGGAGTCTGCCAAAGCATGTGCTTACAAAAATCATCACGCCATGCTGTCTTAAGAGCCTTCCATGTTTTCCTAAGAATATATACTCTCAGAGAAGCAACACATGGATTTCAAACCACACCATTATAAACAGGACATAGTGGCCATGCAGGTTAATAGCCTGAAAATATAGAACGAGCCCTTTTTGTAATCTCCTACGGCTTGTTCTTTTGATTAATTGAGCCCATTCAATTTCCATTTAAGACTATTAAGAAGTCTGTAGCTTTAGCTATTTTTGTCTGCGAGACTCAGCCTGGAGATTTCAGAAGCTTAACATTCTAGCTGCATGTCACTGCAACCATTGTCTCTTGTCACAATTCTAATTCTATGTTCTGATAATAAAATTTCATTAGTGTCTGCACATCCTTTGCCTTACCTTTGAAGCACTGTCTTGTGCTGAAACGATTAGCAGTACTTTACGTCATATCACTTGACTGTTTGACAGCCATTGTGAGTGAGCTAAACGGGGAGAAATTAAAATTTCTGACAATTTCCATTACATCTAAATTGCTGAGAAATTAAGGGATATTTACTTTTACAAATATTAAAGGTTGTTTAAAATGTAAACTGACTTCATTTTATTAGTAGATTCCACAATGTGCTAATTCAAAATGACTACATGGCCTTATGTGAATAAATTACCAACTCATTTTCCAAAAGCGAAGGACATTTCCTCCAGGCTGCTTTTTGACTGTGTCAGTAGAAAAAGAAAACAAAAAAACTTATGAATATTTCAGAACAGAAGATATTCCTTGGTGCCTGTATTCCGTGCTTCATTTTAACAGAATGATGAGGTTATCCCTGTATGATATGATTTTTTAAACAACTTAACAAAAAACATGCCATGAAGCATTGAGTTTATCACATGACATTAATTTGTCTTGGGAGGGGCCCCTCCCTGATCAATGTCTTGAGCCCAGCTAATCCAGACCATCACAACCCACATGCCTGTCCATACAATGACTGAGCTTAATTTTGAAAGTAATTTAGATTTTTCTGTTCCTGAGGATTTACATATTTGGTGTCACAGTTTCTTCCATGATTTGGTGTTTCCTGAAACCTAAGTGGTCATTGTCCCTGCAGACTCCAAAGGGACACGAGCAAAAGAGATGGTGAGATGTTTAGCACACCTGCACAGGCTTGTGTGGTGTCACCAGTCAGAGTTCAGACACAAATACATTGCTGAAGTCTTTTATTCCTTTAACCACCCAGAGCTGCAGTTGTGGTGATTTAAAAGCTGAGTTAGCACAGCTGCCTAGAGTTATTTAGGTTTCAGGTTGGGAATGAGCATGGTTAACAATGTCATGACTTTTTTTATCTCAGCTGAAGTATTATGGGGTGACCAGATCCTCCTGTACAGTTTGAATTGCAGCCAAGAAAATCTAGTCATGGTTCCTCTACTCTAAAACCTTTCCTTTGATTCCCCAGACCATCTTCCACACTACCATTCTTTCCAGACTGATGGACCTTCATTTCATCATTTATTAGGGTTTTTCACCTTGAATTATTTCCGAGACTCTTCTTGGTGTCTAATCACAGTTTTCTTCACAATTTTTTTAAAAGCTCTCTGCACAAGGTCCAAAGACAAACACTGCTCCTGAAAGTCCCAGTGCTTTGCCTTGTAGATACCTCTTTTATAGACTCCATTGTAGACAGCATTCACATGATCATTCTGGGATGAAACCCCGAATGGCTGTTCACAGTGTGCTGGCATGTTGAATACAGCTTATTCTACAAAGTCCAGCCCCCACAAAAGGGGCATAATACTTACCTACCACATAGGATGTGGTAAGGCTTAATTTATTAGTGCTGTAAAGCATTTTAGACCTTTAGAAGAAGGGTGTTACAAAAACATAAAGCACTATTGCCATAAAACATTTGTCTGGCTGAAAGCTCTCACTGGTCTGCTTGAAAAACAAAGAGGGTTGTGGGGAATAAGTGTCTTACCAGGCATTTTCCATTAAGAAAAAAACTACTGCTTTCATTTATTTGGTGTCAGCATACATATTCTAAGACTCTTGGTGATGGAGAAGGAGGAAGAGCTGTAAGTCTATTGCATGAAGCATTACTATTTGATTAAAAGATTACTAGGACATGGAAAAGCACACAAGCTATTTCCCATCACCTAAGCACATTTACCAAGAGAAGCAGATCTGCAAATGCAGGAACTTTAAAAACTTTAAGTCCTTCTGATTAAAGCAATTCATTATGAATAATGCAAACTGTGTAAGAAATGCTGTGCAAGGATGTGAAAATGAAGAAAGATTACAATATTTTTGATGGCTTCATTGTTGGCAACTGTTTTCTTTGGTTAGGATTTTTGAGAAGCAAGAATCCCAGCAGTAAATGCAATCATGTTCACTGGCTGCCACCAAAGCTCACTGTGTCTGAAATTATTTCTTACATGCTTTGCTGAATCAGGACTCCAGTACATGAAATATACTTTGATCTTGACAGTGGTTCAAGTCTTTTCCTTAAAGTGAAAGCCTATTTTGGTTTTTTTGCTTTGATGCACCATCAAGCTCATGCACATTCTTTGTCAAAATATATCCATATAATAGGGTTATAATAAATAGTTCTTTTAACAGTTCATTTAGGATTCCAAAATGATGAGGTTTGCAAAATGCAAAGAAAAATCACACAGATTTTTTTAATGCAAACAAACTGTAACTACCCCCAAATTAATACTACAACTGGAAGAAAATTAAATCTGAGATAAGTTTACGTGACCAAAAGGCTTTGGGGCAGCACACTGCAATATGCTAAAGACAGACTCATAACTCCAAAGCTGCATTTGGGACTCAAATCACATATGAGTGGCACATTTCAAATGTTCTTCTTCTTAAAATAGATATGTACTTACCAGATGCTAACAAATGGCTACTCTGTAAATGGCTAAAGAAAGATTTCTCTTTGTTCATATTTCATTTTCTTTTTCATTCTATGTCATGTCCAGCTCCTGCTCATTTGCTACTGAGTCAAAAATAGAGTTATTCCATGAGAAATGTTGATATTTTTGATCTGCCCAGAAGACAACACAGCATGTGACAGCACATATTTCATACAAGATTTTCATTGAGGTCACTAGAAACCCCCATATAGGTGTTCATAATTTGGGCACTACATTTCAATTCCAAGAATCAGAGGTTGTAAGTCTCAAACAGACCTTTAAGACCCTGGGCTGCCCTCCAGCAAAAAACCCCCATCACAATATTCCTCCAGCAAACTGGAAAGATTGAGAGGAACATCTCAACTTTTGGGAATATACTTAGATCAAACTTCCAAACCTCTTCCAACAATATAAGAACAGAAGTAAAACTGGCAGGTGCATCTTTTGCTATGTCCTATAACATAAAAATCATGGGCTACTTAATTGAAGTGATTGGAAGTCAAGAAGATAATCTAAATATATATATATATACAGCCATTCTGTGAAGTCTGCTATTTGCAGCTGGATTTCCAAAAGTCTGCTAGGAAACTGGTAATAATATCTAAAACTAAAAAGCACAAAATTAGCTTTACTTTAAATTCTGATGACATTTAAGACCGGAATTGTATCCTAGAACACAGCTACAGGAACAAATTATTGCAATACTTAGGTGAACTCACTGTGCAAAGACCAGCTGCATAGCAACCTGTCTGTGCTCTGCTCCCCCTCACTGAAATTGTGCTGGTGCTGCTCTGTAAATACACATAAATGTATAGATAAAGGTATACTAACTCCATACTTTTCCCTGCTGCACAGCAATGTGTAAGGGTGCCTGAAGAAGGGATTATCCTCATGATCACATCGACAGACATTGACCTCGGGGCACTTACACGGAGCTGCTCCTTGCCAGTAAAACCATGGCTTGCTCTAGGTTGAACATGGGATATTGCTACCAGGAAAATGGCAGCACTAAGCTCTCAGGGAAGCTGCAGAATTTGTGTCTGTGTGATACCGCTCAGCAAGTGTCTGCCTCAGTGATAGCAGATCTCTGACAAGTTTCTAAACCATGCAAGGGTGGGCAATTCTGCCCCCAGGGCACAGCCTTTCCCCTGAAAGTATTGTTTATATAAATAAATTTAGCCCCTCACTTGGCTGGAGTGCTGCCTGCCCCTTATCACCAGTCTTACAGTGTCATTTCTGTGTTTGTTTCACGTAGACTAACACATTTAAGAAACCTCCCCCTTTAATTGACTTTAGCCTTGAAAATTTCGATCTTAACAGAACATTTTCACTGATTGCATAGTGGCAAATGGGAGATTGTCACTTGTTTTTAAAGTGCTTGCTTTTTACAGTGAAGAGCATGAAGTGTACCAGCAGTGTTAACCTTCTGGAAACACACAATATTTAAATTACACTGCTCAGAGCACAGTAATTGAGCCAAACAGACATAAGTTCACATCCACTGAGCTTTCAACACAGCAAATGCTGCCATCAATCCCTCTCAAGTGCCCAAAGGATGGTTCATATGCCCAGCATGCTGTGTATTTTTTTCCCAAATCTAGCTGTAGATTTAATAAACTAAAAACTTCCTGTTACAAATCTTACCTCATCCATGTAATCTAGGGATAGTCAGATTATTGGCTAACTCAGACCTCTCTAACATGCCTAGCTAAAACCTTGGGTAAACAAGGTAAACTCAACACACTTTCTTTGCCACATTCTTGAGCGAGCAGACTGACAGGAGCCTGTGCATAGACATGATTGTACATTTGTTTAACTGCCATGTTTATAAAAAGTCTCCAACTTATTAACAAGCGTTTGAAGAAGAGATTAATCAGTCACTTCAGAGTCCTCTATTTGGTTATGAGCTGTGCCTAGTAACAGAAACAAGACTTTCTACAAAGACTGTCATGATGCCTCATCCTTCAGAGGTCCAGATTCCTGCTTTTACTACGTTACTTGGAAACAGAAGTATAGTAAAGGATGACCCACTTGCCTACTGAATTCCTCACAAAAATATACTTTTTTCACCCCTTTTGCAATTTTCCAAACATCTGAATCTACTTTGCACTCACATAGGAATATTACAGACACCAAAACACTGAGTCGCCACACAGCTGTTGCTGCCGGATGTCTCAGCCTGGGTGCTGCTGGATTCTAAGATAAATGAACCTAATATTCCTAGAAAGGGAAGGACTGTCCTGCCTGTAAGGTAAAGCCAGGGCACATTCTTACTTGTTACATACCATTGCAATGACTCTGCCATCAGAGGTACCTACTAAGATGATTTATACTAAGGAAACGATTCCAATTCC
Organism: Corvus kubaryi; assembly: GCF_017639235.1. NCBI lineage: Eukaryota > Metazoa > Chordata > Aves > Passeriformes > Corvidae > Corvus > Corvus kubaryi. Next base: position 3,154,303 of record NW_024581126.1, on the reverse strand, counting down.
AGCTATTTAGTACTAAGTGAAACATCATATATATCTATATGGGTCTATCATAGGTAATTTCTAATGTGTAAATATGACCTATGCTCATATTTCAAAAGACATCAAGAAAAGCAGCGGCTACATTGTTCCCTCTCCTCTTCATTTTGTACATCTTGCACTGAGTTTCTGGACTTACTGCACTTTGTGGCAGTTGTGACATTTTAAGTTCTTGTGGGGTAAAGTGTAACCTCTGTGGAGAACCTGCATATGGCACACGAACCACTACTGTGCCTCCCTCATCTTCAAAGCAAGGTACATTCACCCTGTCTGAGAATATCAAAAAGTGCTGTGCTCTCCCAGCTGGGTTACACAGGCACAAAGCAGATCAGGCAGAGACACAGGCAAAAACATTTACTCATCTAAGAAATCCAAACATCCTTTTAAAAATTAAGGTCTAAACTATCTTTTGAGAGGAAGCATATTATATTAATGAATAAAATAAATACCTTTGCTATGTGTTCAGAACGCGTGGTTAAGCATTTTTTGGTTTAAAATATTTTAAAATCTTGCTTCACTGATGAATCCAACTCTCAATGTGCAGGAAATGAGCACATGCTCAACATTGTCTATTAACTGTCCTATCAGCCTATCAAAATGACATATGGAGGCTTAATAACAGATTTTTTATAAAAATTTTATAAGTCCAGGTGTAAAACAGATGCTATGTCACAAATACAAAGGGTTTCACAGTGTCAGCTGAAGCCTGCTTCACTGGCCTTTTGCAGAGCAGGTATCTTGGAGGAAGCTTCATCCATCTCAGATAATGCCTGAACTTTAATTCTACTTGCTTTGGAAACAAAGTATATCAACTATCCCCCCACTCCCCCAAACTAAATAACAGCACCTTTTCACTCTACTTCTACCTGTGCATACCATATCCTACAAGAAGGCATAACAACACATACATGCATGCACTCTCAATTTCACATTTCTAATGCATGAATCTAAAAAATCCTCACAAACAAAGTGCTTGGAATCTCATTTCAGAGGCAAGTTTTGCTGTTTTGAGTCCCTCCCTACTCCCAAATGCAATGCAATATGTCACACTGTAGGCTAACAAACTCTTCTAAAATAAGGTACTTGGGGAGGTAGCGATCATTGCAACTGTAGAGGAAGAAAAGTTGATGGTCTAGATCCTGATTCAGCAACATCCACATCAACTAAAACAAAACTGTTGTTGAAAACAGGCATGAGCTGAAGTATCTTGCAGAATTTGTCCTTAAATATGTATAAATTATATATATATAAAGAAAGCCTTTAGACATAAACTCTTTTTCTGCTCCAAAAGCACCCTCATCTCAAAGTAATTCTGTGGTGTAAATAAGCCTTACTCCTGATCACTCTGCTCATCTCAAACTCGTAAAAGCAGCAGCATAATTTAAGGAAAAGTACCTTAATACATCGGTTATCACCCTGTCCTTTTTACAAGCATCGTCAATTAAAAAATCTCATTTATTTTCATTCGTATTCTGGGCAGACTTGTATGTACTGTTCTCATTTCTAATGAGAAAAAAACCTTCAAAACACATAAAGTCACTCTCCTCAGTTTAGAATAAAACCATCTCAGGAACTCTAGTTATACCTTTGCCTTTGTAACTTTTTCTTCACTGAGAGCTCTTGACATCAAATGCTAGTAAAAGCAAAAGATTAGTGCTGTTATTATTATCAAGCACCTACAGGGTGTGCAAATTTACTTAGCGCTTTACAAGCAGAGATAAGATATCCTTAGAGTCAACATAAGAGATGACAAACACAAGGACCGCAAAGAAGTGAGCGTAAAAGGGAGCACGAGGTGCAAGAGGGCGGAGTGAGACGCGAAGCGGGTCCCGGTACGGCAGGGCCGGGGGGAGCCGCGTCCTGCCCGTCCGACAGCAGGTGGGGCTGCTGCAGTGCGGGCTCGGCGGGCTCCCAGGGAGGGAGGGAGGGAGGGAGGAGACGGAGGGAGGCTCTGGAACTCCCAACTCACCTGCGGGAACTGACGGCTCCAGCTCAGAACCGCAGGACAAACGGCCCGGCTTTCACATCACTTCTTTCATCGCTCCTGTTGGCCTCGGCAAGCTTTACCCAAATCCCGAGTGTTTTTCTGCGTGTGACTAAAACACTGACACAGAAAGATCCAGGCCAGACACCTGTCCCAAATCTGGATCACATCTCTTGTGGCAAAGCTCCACTGGCTAGTGACACACAGTCAGTCTACATCTATGGGGAGCACACTTGAAGGACTCCTGAAAAACTTCAGTGCAATCTCATTTAGAACACATTGTAGACCAAAGCAAACTATTTTTAATACAAGGGCCATCTCCATGTGCAGGTCATTCCCATTGCCCTATCAAATTTAGGAGCATGTAAAAATGATGCTCAAAGTAGAATGCCAGTAAAAGTCCTGAGGACAAATCTTATTAGCTGAAAGACTGAGATTATTTTCAAGTCTAAAGGTCCAGTTATACTGGACTGAACAGGAAGCTGAGCTCTTTTTCAGGAATGAGAATGGGCACAGAAAGGTGGTGCCTGGTTTAGCACCCCAAACCCACCTGCAAGGATGACAGAACCAAGCTCTAGGCTTCAGGAGGCAGGCAGAGCTCAGTGAGAAGCCCTGGCTGGCAGTGCCGAGCCCAGGCGCTCCGTTCAGCTCTGCGGGCCCTCATTAGCCTGACAGCTTACATAAGCCATGCCACGGGGTGAGCCAGGAGAGCCCCAGGGATCGCTCTGTGGCAGGTAACAGCCGCACATCGTCAGGCGGGCTTTGAGGCCCACTTTTCATGCTCTATTTCTACCACTTCTGAGCCCGTGGCAGGTTGTTCTGCAGCATGACACAGCCTCTGCCAGCACTTTGTCTCTTCCACAGTCAGGCACCGTGGGATGGTTTCAACAGTTCTGGTCATCATTTTTCTGGCATCGGCTCATACTTCCAGCACTGGAGTGGAACCACTGCTTTGTCCCCAACCCTCCTCTGACATAAAGTTGCTTTAGATAGAGCCAGTCTTCTCTTTGTTTGCCTTATTTTCCACCTTTAGTCTCTTAGCATTGGTTCCATATGTGCTGAGGATGTGTCTGGATGAACATTCATATTGCTCATGCAAAACGCTATCCCTGTGTCCTGCTAGCTAAAACAAGTGCATCCCATCCACAGCAGCAGGGTACTCAGGACAAGCTGAAAAACCCACCCAAGGCACAGAATAAACCTGTGACAATTCTTGAACTCAGCCATTGCTAAGTAACCATTCATGTGAAATTATTAACAGCTATCTCAGGGTATCTCTGCAAGCAGCAGTTGCAGTGTCAACATACTTTGAGATATACACACAAGGTCTCTGGAGACTTTATAACTTGGTTGCTGGCCAGTGCTGCTGCCTCCTCACTGCTGCTATTACCTCTGACGGTTAAATTAAGACAGGCCAACATGCTACAATCACACCTTCATTCTGTCGGGCAGACCTATGGAGATAAAGACAGACCCAAACAAAAAAGAGTCTCTGATCACAGCGAGAGACAGATGCATAAAGACAGGCCAAACTGTAATTTTTCCAGAGAACCTAATAATTCCACTCTTTGAAGAGCAGCACACAGAATCAAAATATACAAGAGTGGGGCTGGCCATGTCTCAGACACCACTGAGGTAGTTACAGCTGCTTCTTAACAAGTGCACAGCACCTCATCAGACCCAGGGTCCCTGCCTGCCAGCCACAGGACAGCAAGGGGATGCAGGGAACAAGAACAGTAAGAGGGCATGATGCCAAGTTAGGAACTCCTTGACTTTTTTTCCTTTTCACTGGATGATGCCACCTTTCCTCACCTTTCTACCACCTGTGCGATGCCCCTGTGCAGGGCCATGCACAACTCCCTGATGACCACAGGGTCTGAACTTGGAGACACAGCATGGTTTTCCACTCACACAGGAAGAAATGGTCAGACAGAAGCATGAGGGACAGCCAAAAGAAGAAATAAACAGTCACTTTCAGAAGGAAATCAGACAGAAGAAAGCACTGCTCTTTACCCAGCAATTTTTGCACTCCCAGTAAAATGCCTGGCTTCAGCAGAGCACTCCTCTGGGAGAAGAGGAAGAAGTTGCTGTCTGGAGGATGGTAAGCGCTAGAGACAGAGCTTCAGATTTGCATACACCCTCCTTTGACCAGTCTCTGCCTCGCAGCCTTAGCAAATGTGCTCCCTCCAATACATGGCCTATTTTCTCACTGACTTGTGTTGCACTAGGACTGCAAGAAGCCTCTGAAACCAGGGGGCCTACTTCTCCCCCACAGCCATTTTTACACCAGGTTAGTTTCATTTTTCACAGCAGGCTTAGCCCCAGTTTGCACTTTGCTTGAGAGCAGCATCTTTCCAGATGCAGCAATGCTGAATCAGTGTCAACATTCTTTCCAGAAGCATCATTCCAAATAGACGCCTACCCCTCACAGCAGAAGGGCACACTCTTAAATGTGGTAATTAACAGGCAGCACTACAACAAATGCTGTAAACATTAATAACATGAAATCTTTAGTAGACTTCTTGCATCTGCTGGTAGAGGGTTTGTTTTTCATGGGAGACAAAGCAGTGACTGTGTGTAAATTATGCTCATGTCAAGTGTTAAAATGCAATAATGCACCACCCTAGAACACGCATAGAAATGACTGCTTTGCTAAGTATTTTGTACTAAAAGCAGTAACCTAACCATCAAAGTAAAGCTGAATGGGCTTTTACACACCCTCATCACAGGAGCTCTTACATGTTGTTATTTGGAATCAGCAATTCACATCTCCCACAGAAAGCCAAGACCAAAGGGCACAGAGAAATCTCCTCACTCACATCGGATGAATGCCTGCAATGAAGCCCAACTATACCACCTAGAATGAAGTCCACACTTAGTCCCTGCAGCAGTCAGGGCCACCAAACAACAGAAGTGGCTGTCCACTCTCGATCCAGCCTGGATATTGCTAGCTCTACCTGTGATGGACAAGGAGCCTCACCTGTGGACAAAATTCCTGTAGCATTACTGCCTCAGGACACTCCAAACTCCTTTGTGCACTACGTCAATACAGAAAGCTAAGATGAGGTCTTTGCAAACAGAATTTCTTCCTTCTCATCATTTGTGCTTTGAAGCAGTGAAGAAGAATGTCACAGTCTAAACCCAGTTTCTGGTGAAGAATCTGGTCTGGTGGAAGGTGTTCACACTAGGCTTTGGAGCTAGATGATCCCCTAGAGGTCCCTTTCAACTCAAACCATTCTATACTTCTATTGCTCCATGATTTGCCAATGCAACAGCTCTCTTCCTCCAGATGTTTTGTCCTATTTCTCTAACTCTGTCCTCTGGAGTTGCCAGCGCAGGGCAGAATTTCTGTCACTTACCTTCTGGGGAAACCCCTGCTGGGAAGGGTGAGGTATGGTTTGAAAACTGGCCCAGGCAGCATCTGACATTTCCTCACTGAGGTCACCCTCACAGGGGGAAGATGACTTTGGCTGGAGCACTGTGTGTTCTGGCTAACCCAACTGGCAGACAAATTCCCAGGGACTCCTGGCAGGGTGACCCAGAGCAGCCTGCGGCTGCACTCCCATATTCAGGAAAGTCTGGGGCAGAGACACTGAGTCCAGTGCAGAGCCCAGCCTTCAGTGCCCCCATAAAAGCCTGAGCCAGCTTACAGGGAGGTTGGTGCCAAGGCTCCTGTACGAAAAGGAATCCAGCTTGTTCAGAACAGCGTCTTCTGTGTCATTGCCAAACCCCACAGGATCTTGGGTCCAGTGTTAGTCATGCTGCTGGTAGTAGTACACATTTCTGGGGCCTGTTGTCGAGGATCTGCCATTTACTGCTTTGTTCATTCAAGAAATTCAAGTTGGCTTAATCTTATCGTGTTAATAGATCTAAATATGGACATAAAGAACTTGAGCATACATAAGCACAATGAATATGAGTCTCTCATTCATTCCTACACAGTACACGGTAAATTGCCAGTGCACCCCTTTCAGCTTACTAACATCTTTAGACTTGGCCTCACAAAGATTACACTCCCCACTCAGCAATTCAACCTCCTTCTAACACTTTTAAAACAGAGGAAAGGCCAAGACCTCTAGAGAAGATGCCAAAGATTGAATGCTTGGCCCTGGAAGCAGACAAACTGCAACAGCCAGCAAAGCAAAGCAAAGAGGCCATGCCAACAGTGGTGCTCTCAAGGAAAGGAAGTACAGTTTCTGTTCTGGCATCCACAGCACCCAAACACTTACACACACAATGCAGGTCCCTGCAAGGCAACAGCGAGTATCTGCTTGGAAAGGGTCCTTGCTACTTGGAACTTTTTCAGGCTTTCTTTAAGCTGTGGCTTTTCTTAGGATTCCCTCACCCTTCTGGTCATTATGGAAAAAACAAAATCGCTGGAGCCCAGGCTCCTGCACTTACTGGGCCCCAGGAAGCTGAAACAGCTAAGAGCTGGAATATACAGGGTGATACTTTGTTTTCTTTCTAACAAGAAAGAACTTTCACTCCCCTCCAAACCACAGTAAGCCCACATCAGGAAATGAGCATTTGCAAGGCTGAAATCTCAACATCGAGCATTATTTAAATTTGTAGGGCTATTTAATGTTCATCACACATTTGATCCTAACAGTGCAAGTGATTTTGTATCAGAACATTTTTTTTTCCACTTCAACAAGGAAAACTGCCCCTCCAAATATAAGCACTGCTTGTTATTTTGAGGCAGTGAGGCAAAACATACAGCACATAGACCACATTTGGCTTGCTTAGCAGATGTCTACAGATCACTTGATGTTAATTTCAACATAAAAGCTATTATATTTCTGGCCATGCCCTATTAGTTGTTAAATAATTATTTATGCTTGGCAGATAAATTCTAGGAACCTTGAATAAAGCCCATCAACCCTACTAAACTAACCATATTTGACACAACAGTTTTCACTCACAGAAGACCCAAGATGTAATGTTTGTTGCCTGTATGATTCTGTTTCACAGTCTAAAGGGTAATCCCATATTTACATTTAAATGTAGACTGCATATAGGATGTGTTCCAACACTACTTCACAGGCAAAGAATGAGCTTGTTTGGTTCACTGACATTTGCAACTATACTGTAGCCAGTTTCAGTTCATAACTCAGTTTATCTAAATCTCCACTTCACAATTCTGGCACTGGTTAATATGTTTTTCCATAGGTGTTTTGGCTTTGCCTATCTACTTTGCCTGTACCTGTCATTGGTTAAGCCCTGGTGTGCTGCAACCTTGATGGCTACAAAACGAAACAATAACTGGAAATGTAGACTTCCCTTAATTAATTATTTTAAGCAGTTAACCCAACTTACAGGAGTGCTATTTATACACATTCAAAACTGCAGTTGTTGTGTATCCTGCTTGAATGGTTTGTAAATTCCAAATAGCCAATCTACAACAAAACTTGGAAAAGATACTGAGTGCAAGGCCCTGTATGAAAGGCTTTCAACCAAGTCTTTGGACATTCATATGCTGTTGTCTGAAGAAATTTAGTTGATGTGTTGTCCTTTGAGAGCACATTTTAGTGTAATTGCAGTTTTTTTGTCCTTAACAGACAAGTTAGACTTATAAATTTGGAAAAAATAAGGAATTTGAACACTCCACTGAGGAGAACTCATTCAATATGTCTATTTCTATTTCATCTGTCTGGTTAAAGGAGCACAGCTTCTCTGTTATCATAGTAATGTACATTATGCCTGCATTTAAGTTTATGTGCAGTTTATGATTTTGTGTGATAAATAAAAATTAGTGATGCAAAAAGGAGCAAAAGGAATTCACATTGCTTCCCGTATACTGCACTTCCTGCCCTAAAAGCTGTGTGGCTTTGCTTTGCATCATTGACAAAATAGAGCTACTAAGATGCTTTCAGCTGATTTTGGTGGACATTGAACAGACCCCTTTTGCCCTAAGAAAGAGCTAGGAAAGAATTCCGAGTCCCTCCGTTCCCCTGGATACTGCCATTCCAGGCTGTGCTGCAGCTGCAGCACTTTTGCATCTCTCAGCCCTGTGATGAGAAATCCTGCCTACACCCGACCTTTGCACCTGGAGATTTTCAGCCTGGGTTAAAAATGTCCAGCGAGAGCTGTGGGCTGCGTTTCACTGCTGCAGCCAGCAGGCAGAGGTCGTGACCAAAAGCAGGGTTTATTGTAGGGTTAGTTTTACAATTTTTATTAATGACAAGCCAATTTCTCTCCACTGATGTCTGTGATAATGCAATGTATCCTTGAACTTCATGTCATAAAGTAACAAAGGTGAGCAACTGGTGAGGCAGAAAAAGTGAGGAGAAAAGACTGTAAATAAAATCATGTATATCAAATAATACTTCACTGTTCAACAGTTGCCTTTTTGACATATGAATTTATGTTACTATTTCCTTTTCTTGTTGATAACACATACCTACTTGTTAAATAGAAACTGCCCAGCTGGCTAATACAGCAGGGCTTCACATGCTGGCAGGTTCCCTTAGTGTGGTTAGCTAGAAGCAAACCAAAAAATGTGGAGACTATGCAGCATGGAGGCAGGCAGCACCCTCACTAAAGCAGGGAACCAGAGCCACTAAATCCAACACTAGCCCTACATGTGGCATTAACCTAGACAGGTCTTTTCTCATGCACGCTTTTTTCCCTGTGTTGGAATGGTATTGCAGCTCTGAGGGAAACTTTGCAATGTCAGCAGATTCTGGATGAACTTTTAAGATCTTCAATTGGTACAAGTTTCATTAACGGCTCACACCATTGCTCAGTCATTCCTAGGTTGCCTGCAGCCATTTCATTTTTAAATTTTAAACATTGTTAATCATACCTCACTCTGTGAATAATAGCAATAAATCAAAACAATAGAGAGATATACTTTCACAACCAAACCACCAGGAAACAAAAATTATGCTGGTGTTGATCCCCACTACCCCCTGGACTTACTTAGGAAGAGGTCAGCTCACTCCTGAAGAAGACACCCTAGCCATGGGAAGCAGAGCACTGGATAACTGCCGTCAGGTGTTTTCTCTGACTCTGGTACTGGTTAGTCAATGAAACTGGCCTATGAGCAGGGTTCCAGTAGGTCTAGCAGTGCAGCTATTACAAATTTTATTTTGAAGAAGCATGTATTTAACTTGCCAGGGCCTTAGTTACTCTATCCCTGTAATTCCAAGGCACCTATTGTTCTCTTTGATGTGATTTGGGTTTTAAGGAGAGGCCATTCTCAGACAATCACATGCTGAAAATAGAAATGACAAAGAAATATCCATTACATGCAAAGTAGGCAGACAGGCAAGACCTCCTGCAGATAATTAGGTTCAATAGTTTCTGTCAGATGATTAAAAAGCCTGACCTTATATAATTCTTTCTGGTACAGTTCGTTTTTCTTAGTCAGGCACCATAACAGGTGGTTTTCTCTGAAAGAAATACTCCAGTGTAAGTCAAGGGTGTCCATAACTTCAAGTGCTGTTGCAAGGTTTGACAACAAACTGGATTACCTGGACATGGGAACCTTTCAAATTCAGCTGCCATCAACAGCTGTGCTTGAGAGGCTGGCAAAGCTGAACAGTGCTGTTAGTGTTACCACCAGGCAAAGTACTGAATTGTTAATTCACTGGGAAATTAGAGGGGAAAAAACTAAACTTTACACTCTGGGATTTGCAGGCAGACCTGTAAGAGTGGCAAACCCTCCTGTACAGGTATCAAGGGGTACAGAGTAGGAGAATTTTAATCTCCAGTTAATTAATACTCTCTATGTCTACCACCTCTAGTACAAATAAAACTTCTCAGTGACTTTAATAATTTTGTTTGCACTCCCCACCATGGTTCTGTTCGAGACAGACCATGTTTTTATGATGAAGACTATTCAGTGCTGGCCCATTGAAGAGCACAACCTGCTTTGGGGTCATGTACCTTACAAACTGGGATCTAGCTGTGCCTGTGGCTGCCTGCACCAGCCTTTCTGTAACTCTCAACAAATCTCCACTCCCTTTTATCAGGGTATTTCCTCATTTAAAGGCTGGGGCAGTGCAGCTTTCAGTAATCAGCAACTTCAGCACCGACTGCAGCACTAAAACCGCATTCTTGCTATTTAACTCCAAAGCAAAATGAATTCAGCAACAATTTCATTCTTCACCAAAAAAAAGCAAAACCTTATTTAACCAATTTCCTTGCGTGCTTGTTTTATATCTTTAACAAAAGACTCTAGTTACAGGTTAGAGGCGTACACCTTATTTTCATACCTCCAGGGCTCTAAGGTTACACAAGAACTAGCGTATAAGCAGATCGGCTCTCCTACAGATTTTTTTTTTTGTTGCTCTTGCTTATGACCAAACAAGGGATAACTGTTACCAGCTCCTTCTCTGCTATTTCCTCATTTCAGTAACAATGCATGGGCCCTGATAAGTATTCAGCTACAGCAGTGTCTGCTTTGAGCAACAAAGCTGCTCTCCCGTATCTTCCATAACTGATTTGAGGATGTTTACACCTCAGCCCAAACGTCTGTGGCTACAATTCCACCCCCACATGCTCCTACTCCATGTTTGCAAATGCAACAACTTGGGTTTAAGCACAACACGGCCCAGCAGTGTATCCAAGTCTCTAGACTTTTATGCCCTACATACACTGTGGAATTTCCACTGTGCATACAAAATTATTTATGACAGAAACACCGAAGGACCGTCCTCCCCCTCCCTCTGTGAATACCAATGAGAAACATAGCAAGAGGTTTTCTTTTGCTTCCCGATCATAGTGAGGAAAGGAAATTTTAAACCAACATGTTTTGGGGGAGGGAAAGGGAAAGTCACTGCAAAATATTGAAGACCAGGGGTGCAAGTACATACTTGTATTAACATCTCCCATCCCTGGAGCTGCAGTAATTTGCATGACATTATCTACCTGGGATGTTGCTATGGTTATCACCATACATAAGTAATTACCAGGGCAAATTGCACATACAGCGCACAGATTCACGCTGTCAGAAGCAAAGGATCTTTTTATACACTTGAAAGTGTACATGTTCAAAAAAACACTAATCACAAAGATTCCTGATAAGAGAAAAACTTCAGGAGTGCTCCAAAACTGTTCTCAACTACACTTATTGACCCCTTAAGGACCAACTCAGACCATGTCCAAGTGAAGAAAGACACTGCACAGGCTCAGTAGAAAACCAGCAGAAACAGTCACCAGTAGTAGTAAGCAGAAACTAATCAGTAGGAATAGTAGAAACCCCCGCCAAAGAGTTTACAGGATAAGCAGATGAGAAAGGCAAAGAGAGGGAGAAGTGGTGTATCATACAAAGGAAACGAGATTGTCAGCCTCATAGATAGCACAGGCCACGTTTATTTTGGGTTGATTATGTCGTGAAGCTTTCTTCTGGCAACTAGGCACAAAAAGATGGATAGAAGAGAAGGAGGAGGGAGTGATGTAGACTGCACCCATGCTAGGAAAAAGACAATGCTATATGGTGCTGTGATGAAGCAGCTAGTCAGGACAAGCCAAAACCAAGTCTAATCAAAGTGGTTCTCTGAAAGTTCCCCTATTTCCTCTCCTACAAAGTTTCTGCTGCTATTTGCAGGCTGGCATCTGACTGTGCTCTGAGCTCTTTCCCACAGGAGCTGAGACAAAAGTTACAGTCCATCCACACTTGTATACCCAAGCTGAAGGGAGCAATTAACACCCAGCAGAATTTGGATGAAAGTTCAAACACAGGCTATCTAACGCTAGGTCATACAAAGTAAATTAGACGTTAAAAGCTCATTTTGAAATACTGATACTGTTACATTTTCAATAAAATACAGCTGCACGGTAAACAAACAGCTTGAGCTGCAATCTATTGGTGTCAATGAAAACTTTCCAACAAGTTTGAAGAAGGCACTCTGTGTCCTCAGGAAAAGACAAAGCTCTAAAAAATAGTGCTGATACTGTTACCTGAGTAAACCACATTAGGATAACTGGAACATAAAATATAATTCTGGAAAGCACAAAATACGTTTCTATAATTTAATTTGAGGTGGCACACACAAGTCTCATGTCCATTCAGACCAACTATATTTTCTGTGTACAGAGAAATATTGCAACCAGTCCTGATTTAACAAGGTGTAGTAGAACTGAGGAGAAAAAAATGTTATATTTTCCATTTGTAGCTTTTCCTAAAAACTAGCTCTTCTGTTCACTGAGAAATCATCTGCTTCTCTCAGACATGTATTTTTACTTCCTAGTAGTACCAGGATACTATAATGCCATCAAGTATTTTGACTATTTTAGCAGATACAACTAGAAAAACATACTGATAGAGGTATGCTCTGAGATGAGCTTTGCTACTGACAGCGTGACAAGAGCAGGTATTAGCCAGCAGGCAGTCAGAAAGCACAGCAGCCCTTAGGGATCATTCACAAGGCCTCAGGGAAGTCACAATTAATGATGTCCAGAAATACTGGCTAAAGATGCAAGACATGCGTACCCTCATTAGGCTGAAGATAGACTGAAGACAAAGACAGATGTGAAATAAGTCATCTCAGGCTTTCTGCCGGTGACTGGACACCCACGGTGACAGGAGTATTGTAACTTTGAGTATACTTCATACAAAATATGCATGTTGGCTTTAAATACATCAGTGAAAGGGAAAGTAAATATGAGAAGAGCAAAATGCAACATGGAAAAAGTGAGATAAATATTGTTAGATTCAGAGGAAAAATGCTATAAACAGTAAGCAAAGCTCTTTGATTTGCACTGTTTTCTAGCCCATAAAACCCTAATATCTGCCAGCATTTCATTAAAAGCTTATAAAATACCCAGCATGCCTGCTCCTGCATAAATGTATTGTTGATGTTGCAGACCTGGTATTTTGCAATGTTTCAAAGAAACCTTATGTGTATAAAACTCAGATGCATTATTGAAAGAAGCATGGATGGTGAAAATAGCACTACAAACTCTAAAACTAATTAATCATTCAAGAGCAGTAAGTTTCTCTCAGACATGTTCAAAATAATATCTCTAAACCAGAAAATACAAATATTTTAAGAAACAGGAATCGTGGATAAAGGACTGAAGAGAAAACTACCATTTTGTGAATTGAGTAAAAGGAGTCAAAGGCATGTCTTCACAGAGGATGGAGAGTTCAAGGTCACGACAACCCAACAGCAAAATCTGTAAATGTTAATCTGAATGCTACAAAGATCTGGCAATGCTAAGACTGACCAGATCAACAACTGTTTTGACTGAATGTGCAGCCTATTCCCAGCATTACAATCTAGGACTTCAGCCCTCTAAGGATAAGTAATGGTAATATCATTCCTTTTCCACAAAAAGTCATATTGGATCAATCAAATCTTTATTGTTATTACCAGTGGTCCCAAACCAAGTCTGGAGGGATCAGAACATTCATGATTTCCCATCTTTCATAAGACCACTGCATTTCAGGGCTCGTTCTCACTGGAACCCAAACATAAAATGTTCCGATGGGCAGAACCCATAACCCTGAGGCAAACCCTCCCAGTGTCTGGAGGCTTTCCAGTGAACGACCATGTATGCACTTAGCCCATTCTGCATTGCTCTTACTGTAGCTTTCCTCACAGAAGTGCCTCCAAATTGTTCTGACAACAAAACATACAGATTCATTTCCCACATCCCTCAAATAACTTCATATCCCTCTGCAACTAAGATCAAGCATCAAGCTGATGTTTCATTACAACAATGATGGGGTGAATGGGCAGTAAAGCCTACCTGTTACCCATGCAAATAACTCATCTCTTAACTAGCAGCACACTCCAGCACTTGTGGATATGCAAGCTAAAAATTCAGCACCTCAGCACAAACCCACTTCTGGGATAATGTTAAAAACAATATTATAGATGTGGGGATCAGAGACAGGAATATTAGAAGACTGAGACACAAAAAAGAGCCATATCTGAATTGTTGCACAAATATGAGGTTCCTGAATATGTTAATGAAAACTTTGTTTTGAAGGTATACACTTAATAACAAACAAACAAACAAACCCAAACACTGCAGAAGGATTACATTTCACTAGCTTTGGAAACTCAAACACAGCTGGTCTGATCAGCTGAGCCATTTTCAAGCTGCCACATGCATATCACAGCTCTCACCAAACAGCACTGAAGCAGTTGCTCAGCTGTGGATGCACAAACACCCCCAGAGGACAGACTGTCCAGGCCTACAGGGCAGCTCGTGTGACTGAGCTCAAGGGGGTGCATTAGTGTTCCTCTCTGTTGAATTAAGTAACAAACCAGCATATTGGACTGTTTAAATGTTTGAAATCTGCTGTTGTTGCCAATGGTTCTGAGGCAAACCAGCACTAGCCCTGCATGGCTCTCATTTACTCTTTGCATGAGTCACAAAAGGCAGAAAACAGCACATGTGGAAATCTCCAACACCACATTTCTGCAGTCATTACAACCAAATCCTCTACCAGGCACAGCTCAGCTACATGAGGTTTAGGTCAAAAGTTCTGCCAGTGTAACAACAGCACAAGGGGAAGCTGTGGTCTGGTGCACCTCCGTGCTAGTGGTACACCCCAAGGCCGCATCAGACATGCGGTTTATATACCCTGTGGGCTGGGCTGACAAACCAGTTGCTGCAATCTGGAGCTAGTAACACCCTCAGGTCCAAACTAACAATGGACAGACCAGCCTCGGTGGTGGAGCACAGTTCACCACAGGACCCTTTAGCAACAGGGTCATGATGCTGCCATGTACTGCACACAGTGACAATCCTCTCTGTAAGCTCCTTCTCGAGTTGTGAATGATGTGTATAACATAGGAAAAGGAATCACACTGGGGGCAAATTTCAATTACCTCTGCCTAGAGACTTTCACAACTGTGAACAAAATAAATTGCCATTTAAACAAAACAAACCAAAACCTTTTTCTTTGCTGTATGGCTTGGGATTCCCCTCTCCTACATTTTCAGGATCCCAAGTTCGATTCCCCTCACAGTGACGGTGACAGTGACCCCATCATGATAAATATCCTTTGTGAGAGTGCTGGCAGCCTTTTCTCCCCACATTTTTGGGTTATCAACACTCAAGACAGCATGGAGGGTTTGTTGTTGTTTGTGGGTTTTTTTATAGCCGTATTGTTACTTGGCACGAAAAGGAAAAAATTAGACTTTTGTCCTTTCCCGACCGATTTAGGATGACAGCACAAACCATCATCAACCTGGTGCACTGGATGAATGAACAGCAGCGACGGGACAGCCCCTAGCCGCTGTTTCGAGCTGCCCTGGTGTTGATGAGGCCGAGCTCGGGGCGCTCCGGCGATGCCGAGCGGACCGGCCCGTGCGCTGCCGCGGTGCCCCGCGCTGGCTCTGCCCGCGGCCCCGGCCCCGCCGCCTGGGCCCCTGTGCGGACGTGGCGCGGCCGGGCCGGGCGCGCTGCCAATG
>NW_024581126.1:2825898-3138507 GCF_017639235.1 Corvus kubaryi | reverse complement strand
CTGGGCAAGGAGGAGGCGCGGAGCTTCGACCAGCTCAGCCCGGAGGAGAGCCGCGAGCGCCTGGGGTGAGCGCCCGGCCCGGGCGGGAGACGTGGCAGGGGGTGGGCCCGGGACGGAGGAGGCGGCCTGGGGCTGCCTCAGTGTCCGGGGGGTGCGGAACCCTTCCCAGCCGGAGGGGCTCGTGCAGCGGGACCCTGTACCCCAGCGTGGCCTGCGGGTCGAACCTCTGCGTTTCGACTTCTCTCACACCCCGCTGCTTTTGCAGAGGAGCAGCCAACAATTCATGGCTTTGGTGTTTTTCTCTCCTGCTTTTTCTGGCCCCACAGGAATAAGCCTCGCGGAGGGAGCTGCTGTACGTGGTGCTGTGCCCCGGTGTTGGACCTGCTGCAGCTCCCTGCCTCTGGAGCACTTGCCCACACCGTATCAGTGTTAATCGAGTTTAAACCATTCCTCCTTTACAGCTACGTTTAAAAGTCCACTTCAAGGATCTTCCCACAGCTTTTCCACTTGTGACTTCTTTGCTCAGTGTTTCAGTTGCTCTTACTTCCATGCTGCTCTTTATGCCAAGAACAGAGACCATGCCTTACTTTACTGCTTCTCCCTCCTTTACACCAACAGGAAGCCAGATCACTGAGAAGAACTAAATTTAATAGAAGTTAAAGAAAGATCCTTGGATGTAGTTACCACAAGGAAGATTAAAATATCTGCACGTTCTCACTAAGATTCCCCTTGCCTTCCCTTCCATAGGGAGTGGCACTTGCTAATTTTCTCTCTAGTCCCATCATAAGCAGTAGCACTGTAATCTCACCAAGTAACCTCTTTATCCTTCTGAAAGCTGTCACTATTTGTGTCTCAGCAAGTAAACAGATAAAGTGGTTACCAGAAGTGACCAACTTCATCCTCACTGATTCAAGGAGGAGCAAAAGAAACCATGTTCTCAGCATTCATGATCTATTCTCGAGTTGTATCACCAAAATGGACATGCCCTCTTAATATTGGTCCGAACTTACTAGTACTGATAATGCAGTCAGGGTTATGATTTAACAATAGAGCTGGTTTTAAACAGTTTTTACAAATGTTAATTCAGCAAGGGAAGAAGTTTAACTTCCAGTGATCTCACTGATTGCCCTTTGGAGAGGTGACACAGGCACGTTCAAGTACAGCCACAGTCAATAACCTTTTAAATGGAGGTGACTGAGATATGGCCCCTGAGGACACACTGTGGGATGAGCACTGTGCATCAGAACATCAGGGATGTTCCTGGGGGGCCTTTGGGAAAGTTTCATAACTTTCAGCATTTCCCAAGCTTGTAATTTTGGATAGCATACTGGGAGGTAAGGAGAGGATTTAAAAAACATTTTGTGGCTTGATAATCAGATATACTGAACCACTTCCACCACAGTTTTGTTATGGGCAACTTCTGTAGTGGGTTACAAATAGAGTCACTTCTCAGCAAGTGATTGGCTTTTAGGAAGAAGGCAGATTTAATTAAAAGTTATTTTAAAATTATTTCTGGGAGAAAACAGAAACATGCAGTCTGCTGCTCTAACCAGTGCATGCTGCCATATTTATAAGCCATTTTACTTTGCTTAGGAAGTGTGGCAGCACATTGGTCATCCCAATAGTAACAACAGTAGAAAGAGAGGTCCACAGTCCATACAACAGCTTTTTACCTGTGCCTTTGGGAGCCTGTTGGCAAGACTGTTTCATTGACCCCATCTTCAGCTGAGAAGTGGGGTGGAGTAGTGCACATGGATGTAATGGACCTATAAAAACAGGTGAAAAGGAGGAGGCATGAAACATTTTCTGGTACACAGTCTGGCTTCTTTCATGTTATACATTGCCAAGAGCTACTAGCATAATCATTTAGTACATTTAACAGTAGAAAGAAATACCAGATAAACAAATGAAATTAAATTCATTGTGGGGAAAATCTGGTGACAAAAGGGACAATTGGCAACCAATTGATACAAAAGAGAAAAGGGTTTCTAGTCAGTTAATTCATACTTTACTAATTCAGAAAGGAAATTCAGCAGTCCCTTTTTTGCCCCATAGCTCAGAAACAGCGTGTTTATGAATTCAGTCTGATGCTATCGGACTCACACAAGATTGCTGGAAGTTCAGCAGAAGCTGCTGCTGTTATTTCAGCAACCACTTCTATAGCAAAGGCTTGGGAAGAGACATAGCTTTACTACTTGAGCAGTCCAGTTGGCCAGGTGTGGTTTCTTTGTGGAGAACCAAGATGTGGAATTGAAAAGAATGTTTAAAAGTGCAGATCTTTTCCCTGTGTCCTCTGGTTGCCTGGAGGAGCTCACCTATTGAATGTCAAGTCAGGATTTAGACAAAGCTCCTGCTCTTACCCCATCATTCCAATGGCCCATCAGTATTCCATAGGCATGGCGTGAGCCGGCCACCAGAGGAGGCGCAGGCCACCTGCAGACAGGCTGCCCCTGCACCTCATGAGCTGGGTGAAGGGTGCTGATGTCCCCAAAGCCAATCTGGATGTGCCAGAGAACCAAGGTGCCCCAATTCCAAGAGCAGGGACAGAAGCCAGTTTTAAAAGCTCAGCCCGAAAATGGCGGAGTTTATCTATTGCAGAGTGATTAATTGCAGAGAACATAAATGGTAGAGAGAGCATTGTCCTTTTTTTAAACTGCAGCTGTGTGCAGAATGTTTCAAAGATGGAGGTTCCCCTGGGAATACACCCGGACCTGTTATTCCTGCTGATTCCAACAGGGCTTAAGGCTGGCAGCTTTACACTGGACAGAGGTTTATAGCCCAGCTGCCAGCGATGGCTGGAGACCTGCTGCAGACTTGGTATTGCTTAAGTGAGTAACAGGCATTCCTGGCAACACCAGCAATACTGCTTTCCATTGGGAATGAAAGAAAAGAAACAAGGCATGGAAGGGGAGACTGTACCTGGTGTACATCCCCAGCATTACACAGTCATATAGCTCACTTCACCCTGGGGTCAGTCTGCTGGAAAGCCAAAGGAGAAACTGCGGGTGTCCACCAAGTCCTGGATTTTTGCCCTGTTTGCCTCCAGGAAGTTTGAGTACAGGGCTTGTCCTGAAGTGAAATTGGTGTCTCCTGCTCTGAGCCAGCATGGCCACGCCCTATAGGCAGTGAAGAACAGGTCCCCCTAAGATAGCAGACACAACCTAAGAAAGCCAGGTGTTCTCTGTTCACTAATTTTGGTTGTGCAAGTTCCCTCTGAATTATTCGTAGCAATGTTGAAAAACGAATAGAGACATATTCCTTAAGATGATGTGTAAAATGCAGGAAAGCCTTAACCAGTAGGACAGCTTTATGAGCTTGGGACAGTCCGTCTTTGTGGAAAATCTGGGCCAGATAAAGATTACTAAAATTGGCCTGACATGCAGTTGGGTTTTCTGCCAGCTCTTAAAGATTCTCTTCCTCTTTTTACAGGAAGATTGTGGATAGAATAGATGACAACAAAGATGGCTATATCACAACAGAGGAATTAAAAACCTGGATTAAACGAGTACAGAAACGCTACATCTATGAAAACGTGGCTAAAGTTTGGAAAGACTATGATCTAAACAAGGATGATAAAATTGCCTGGGAAGAATACAAACAAGCCACATATGGTTATTATCTAGGTAAGAGAACATCTTCACATTGTATGAGCAAGGATTTTTGAGATTATAAAATATGATTTCTTGCCTTACAGTCAACAGGAGTTTGGTGTCACATTTAGGGCTCTTGAAGCTCACATTAAATTTTATAGATGCTCAGAGGTCAAAAGCACTTTTTAGTTATTTATTGCAGCCCTTTGCACATGGGTCATCAGCACACAGAAGGTTTTGTAGAGGTATCATTAAATATACTGACACAGCTGAATTAAAGTCTCCTCCAGTTAGATATGTATTATTTTTAACATTAATAAGGGTACTTTAATTAAAAAATAATATATTGTCTAATTAACTGTATTTGTGAATTTAGTCTCTAAAAATCTTATGTCTAGATGTTAAAAATTTAGTCTATGTCTAAACTATAGCAAAGTTATTGATTAAAATCATTCTTGCAGAATAACATGCTTCAGACTGATCAACTGCAAATGAAAATCCTTAACAAATCAGGCAAAAGAAACATTTATTTTAAAATATACCTGAATTCCCCCCGCCCCCCTCCATGTTCCCGTTGCTTTTATAAGTTAATGTAGGAAGAGGAGGAGAAGAGATCACTTAAGCTAAAGGGCAATACTGACAGAGCAACAAATCAGTATTAATTGACCATTTATACTTACCGGAAATGAGAAGACAATATTTACCTGCCACAGAGGCAGTTTCTAGAGCAAACTTCCTGTAGCAGTAATAATTCCAAAGTCTACCTTAGAGTAAAATGGAGCTTTTTGCATTTGTGGAAAGAAATATTTGACACACAGTCCCTGCAGCATTATCCCTGGAACCCTTCTCAGACCTTTGTCTTTGCTCTCTCTAAGCCCCAAGATTTGGAGAGCAGCATTGTGGGCTAGTGTTAATGAATACTTAAAATTCCCATCTCTAATTCCTGGCATAGTCTTTTTCACCTGTGTTTGTCTCTCAACATATGAATTGTGAAATTGTTAGAAGTATTTTTCATTTTAAAAGTCAGTTTAATGATCCTATTTTAAAAATTATATCAAATACCATTCCTTTTATGCCACTGAACACCCTGAAAAAATGTCATTGTTTTAAACTGAAAATAATTGTTAGGTTCCATGTAGCAGAGGCGTAGCACTGAGATAATTTCAGTCAGTCTGCCACCTTCTGAAACCACGTTTCCTTGGTTTGCTCTTCTTGAAACTGAAAAGTTGTATGGATTGTACTGATTCCTAAAGAAGAAGAAAACTTCTGTGAATGAAGTCTACCCCGACTACTGCCTAAGTGGTGCTTGTAAAGGCAGATAAAAAAAATTTGTGAGGGATAATAATACTGCAAAATCCATTAATCTGGATTGCAACAGAAGGCTTGCTCAGAAATTTACCTCTACTACTGTCACCTTTAAAAATCAAACCAAGTACTTGACCCCTGAATTTAAAACTTCACAGGGAAGAGAAGTTCCATTTAGAACAACAGCTATTCTGGCAATAAACTCTTCTATTTGTAGACTCAAACAGCTTTGTTTCACAGTATGTTTTAAAGGAAAACACTTCTGAGATCATCTTGATTTATTTGCAGAAAATCCAGAGGAATTCCAAGATGCAACTGATCAGCACAGTTTTAAGAAAATGCTGCCCAGAGATGAAAGACGATTCAAAACTGCAGATCTGGATGGAGACTTGGCTGCCACTCGTGAAGAATTCACTGCTTTCCTTCACCCAGAGGAGTTTGAGCACATGAAAAACATCGTTGTCTTAGTAAGCAAAGCAAAATCAATGCCATTGTTTCTACTTTTATGGATGAACTTTGAAGTCTTCTCTAACCTTTCCAGGCAGGGTTTAGAAAGAGACACACATGTAATAGCTAAATGGGGAACAGAAAGGGATGCCTTTCATGATACTGACTTGATTTAGAACTCTCAATATAAGAAAGACTTGTTAAGTGCACTTAGACAGCTCCTGAATTGAATCAAGAAACAATCTTGGGGCACAGACTTAAACCAAAATAACAGGAGGGTGTGCTGACATGCAGCAGCTGAGTATTCCATGCAAGCTTGTATCTGCCCCTAACTTAAGCAGTTCATTCATACACAGAATTCTTTCAACGTGAAAGGATATTTGTATATTCATTGTATAAACAACAGTCACCCTGGACTTAAGTGAGACTGCATTCAGTTGTGTACAGGGGCAGGTCAAGGCCTCAGAATATTAAATGATCAAAAGTAGACAGTCAGAACTGTCAGTTTTTTCTTGTTCAGTTTAATGCAAAATTGTTTTCCAGGAAACCTTAGAAGACATAGACAAAAATGAGGATGGTTTTGTGGATCAAGATGAATACATTGGTAAGTGCTGTTACTTGTTTCTTATATAATCTCCAGTCCATTTTTCCATCTTCTCTCAAATTTGCAGCAACATTAACAACTCAGAGATGAACAGTTCTGTGTTCCAGTTCAAGTATTTTACACCAGCCATCCAACCCAGAACGTTTAATTTCATTTTAGGTAGATAGCAACATGACCAGGAAAAGTTCCTCACACTTCACAGCACCAAATTCTCCTCTTGCTCTCATTTAACTCAGCTAAGAGTTAATATGAGAACAAAATAAGAGAATTTGGAATAATATTTTTCATGGCAGGGATATTCTCTGTATATTACACTATGTTAACTGCTGTTTGAAGGCTTTGTTTAGAAATGCAGGAGGATCAGAAAATGAATTCGTCTTTTGCCAAGGTTGGATGGTTCTCAAATATCCAAAACATCTGGGAAGCAAACATTGCAAAAAGAGAAAATTCACCTTGTTCCCACTAGTTTTTTTCCTAGTTTAATTAGTAAGTAAAACTCCTACTTCTGTAGTGATGATGCCATTACATTTTGATGAATTTTAAATCCAGAAAGTAGCACTAAGAAGGCATTAGTGCAAAGTTGGATGAATCTTTCTGTTTCTGGTGGTGCTATAAAGATCACTTCACATAGAATCAGGAACAATATACACACACTAATTAATGGCAGGAGGGTTCTGTTCCTTGTAAATTATATTTAGCCCAGAAAGTGAATGCTATTCATCTATGACTGAAATAACAGAGCAGCATAATTTCCACAGTAATTTCAGTTCATTCAGTGACATTACCTACATATAATTATAAGGTAATTGTCAACATTTGTTACCATGTGAATGCTGGTTTTTCTTGTCTTCTATAGATAGGAACATAGAATGTTCTAGTCACGATCACCCCACATTGGCAAGGATGATAAAAATCAAATTGACAGGACATGTCAGTTGCTTCAAATAAACAATATAATTTGCACTTTAAAAAATGAAAAAAGAAAGTGAATGTGTTGTCTGAAGTTTTCTTCATGAGTTGAGAAAACTATGCTTAAAATATTCCTACTTTCCTTTTTCAGATGTAATTTTTTTAAATTTTGATGGAGTTGGGATTAAGAAACCAACAGAAAACTTAAATCTCTTCTTTGCTAGCTTATAAGGAACAACAAAAAGACATCCAAAAATTTCGGTCTCTAGATCTAGAGAATCTGTTGGGGAGATTTCATGAAGGTTATGGTATGATTCCACCCTCTTTTTCCTTCTTTCCTCCCATTTTGTCTTTTACAAAATTTGGTTTAGATTTACACAAGCAGCAGAGCAAAATACCTATAAAAATGTTGAGCAGAGAGAACTAAATTCTCACTGTGCATGGGCAGGTGACAGAGTATTTCAGGGACACTGTGACAAAGGAGAACCTCAGCCCAGTGTACACACTCACCCTGCAGGGTCGGGGGTTATTTCTGGCTTTGAATTCAGCATTTATGTCTCCCATAGATACCAGCCAGCCTCTGGCCCTCAGACCATCCGTGTGGGTACACTTCTTAGCACGTTCTTGAAAACCAAACCCAAAAGGCACTGGAGAGGAGAGGAATAGTATCACAAAGCAGCTTTAATTCTAAATAGAAAAGTGGAAGGCTTGAGGAATAAGCAGTCCTGATGAGCAGGAAAGGATTGGCCACAGTGACCAGAAGAATGACATGGACACACCACTCATCGTTTGGAAAGCCCTGTGACGTAAAGAACAGTTACAAGTCACTTGGTTTTAATAATCACTGCCACTCTCCTGTGTTTATGCAGAAAGCAGCTGCCACTGTGGTGTGGTCCTACCAATGCTTCCAAAATGCAGCACAGGACTGATGTACAGAGCAGCTCATGTGTGTAATCTCTGTCCTGTGTCACAAGTGGTGCTCCCTCCCCAGGTACCAATCTGTGACAAGTGCACTGTGCCTGTGGTTTCTCACAGAACGCACCATGATCCGTGCCTTCTCCAGGTCTGTCTTTGTGGAAGAGTGTCTTCTACTGCATGTGCTACAGAACTGCTTGGTTAAAAGAGAACTGATCTAGTAAGCTGAATGTCTCTTACACAGACTTCTCTAAGAGCAGTACAAAAGCATGCAAGTTCCATTTAGCAATTTTTGTTTGCTTAAATTCCCCCTGTACCTTTTTTCCTTTAATCACTCTCTGCTGGCTGGAGTCTGATCATTTGCTGGCAGGGACAAGATAAAATGGCTGAGTTCCTTTCTCCCCATGTGACTGAGCCTAGCACTAAAGCTTATGACTGCTATTTAACCAAAGATCGTTAGAGGATTTTGTTCATTCTGAAATTCAGCAGATGATGGCCTTTGAACACATTCACCTCTCCTGTTAGCCTCACCAGCAGCACACAGGTATGATACAGGGTAATGTGAGAATGGGCAGAATCACCAGCACTGAAGAAATAGGCCTGAGAGAAGGTACACACAGCTACTCTATTTACACCCCACATTTCTTTTTCTGTACAGAGACACTGTGCATAGAATGAAAAGTTTGGTCTTTCTCTGAGGAGCACTGTGCAAATATCTTTAGTTCGTGCATAATTTGCAAAGTAAATATGACTCAAGTAAGACCCTTATTTCCTCTCCAGCTGATATGTTTGCAAATGAAGAGGGTGGACCGGAGCCTGACTGGGTGATTACAGAGCGTGAGCAGTTTTCAGATTTTCGTGATCTCAACAAGGATGGAAAGATGGACAAAGATGAGATCCAGCACTGGATCCTCCCCCAAGACTATGATCATGCACTAGCTGAAGCCAGGCACTTAGTCTACGAATCTGATGTAGACAAGGTATGTAGTGTTCCAGTATAGTTTTTAAAAAAGTTATATGAGGTGGTGTGGGTTTTTTTAAATATCAGCTTGCAAGAATTTATTCCTAGTATCTTTTCCTCAGAGGCTAGAATTGCTAGTAGATTAGTGTTTCCATGCCAGTTTCAGTTGGTAGTGTTAAAGTCACAAAGTAAAAGTAGTAAAATACCGTTTACCAGCTCTAGAAGTTCCCCTGGCTTTCATTAGGTGAGATAAGAAACTGGATGTTCAACACAGCAAAAATACTCTTTTTCCTTTAAGAGTGGTCTTGACTTTTGTATGTTAATATAGACTACAAGAGGAAAATAAAGCTACAATTAGATGGGGGGTAGCAAAACCACTTTCAGTTCTATAATCAAGCATGTTTCTTTCACTTAAACACCATTTCTGATGTGTGACAGTAGATTCCAGATGGTGATCTTCAGAAGTGTAATGCAAGGAAAGTTGGAACCTGAAAGCCAAAACACTCAACACAGAAAGTGTAAATTGCTAACATGAGCAACCGTCTTCCACAAAGCATACCAGAGGATTTTGATTTTTACTGTCAGGAAGATGAACCAAACCACAGGGCAAAACTGTGTACCAGATAATCCACTGTTAACCTACTGCTTGGCAGTGAGTTCATTACAAAGAACTTTCAATTAGCAGTTTGACCCAAGTGAAGTGTGTGGGACTTCTATCTTCCATTGAGGTCCAAATTTCACTCACTGTGACAGTTACAAATGATTGCTGAACCTGCAGTCCGCTGCTGTGAAGAACTGTCTGCTTCCCAGGGCTCTTGCAAGTCTGTGCTGGTGTGTCTTTGACTTAGCTTTGAAAATATTCTTACAGAGGTTTTGTTTTCCTCCTACCAGGATCAAAAACTAACAAAAGAGGAGGTTCTGGACAACTGGAATATGTTCGTTGGAAGTCAAGCTACTAATTATGGGGAGGACCTCACAAGAAACCATGATGAACTATGATACACTGTACCAACCAGCATGCCACACGTCTTTTCTCCACTTTACTGAAATCAGTGTCCATCCCCTCTTAGAGGAAGATGGGCAAGGGACACTCACAACTGAATGACCTGCGTTAATATTATTTTTAACATGCCAGATTATTACCTCAGAAACTGCATAGAAATAGCTTTTTTACTCTTTTCACATGGTTAAATACAGTATATAATTACTACAGTTTTGTTTTTGAAAAAATAAGAAGGTAACTTTTCTGTATAGGTTAGAGCCTGACACAGAAAAGGCACTTCTAAAAACGTAATTGCAAAAATATTTAATAGCCAAGTATTTTCTTCAAATACCCAGTTTTACCATGGTGAAATGCACCTAGGATTAGAAACCTAATGTTTAAACAGACTTAAGTTATTTAGTTGTCTTTTCTAATAGCGTGTAACAGTTTAGAGTTAACCCTTTGAGCCTCCTATCCAGAGAAGAGTTCAATACCAGCTTTGTCTCCACACAATTTCTGTGTCCCAGTTTGGGTCAGTGGTGCTGCAGGAGTGTCCAGCAGCCCCCTGGCTCCTGCTTTCCAAGTGCAAGGTGGTCCTTGTCCCTGGCCCCACGACAGTGCAGAGATAGCACTGGAGCCCAGCTCCAGCCTTGCCAGCCAGGGATGCAGAGTCCAGCGTGGCAGCTGCTCCTTCTGACAACAGGGTAAGGTCCAACTCTTTGTGGGCCCTCAGGTTTGCTGTTTCCTGGGAGGAGTTGTGCCACATGGAGCATAATTTATCTCCCGCTTTTCACACTTTACCCGAGCCATGCTCTTGTTCACACAGTGTGAATGGCAGCAGTTCTGTGATGGAGAAAGAATGAGACATACCACCCCTCTGGGCCTTCTGTCTCCTCTGCCACATAAGAGGACAGATTTTTGTGGCTGAAGTTCTGGGTTTGTGTGTATATATGTTTTAAGTACATGTTACTGATGCAACTCTAAAGACAGCTCTCCTTCTAAAAAAGGGGGGGAAGCTTTCCACACAGGTGCTTTCTTTTTTACTGTATAATGTGAGTTGTTACATGTATATTTTTATATACCCAACTTATCTAAGTTTGGTTGTTTGTAAATGTACTGGTTTTAAAATAAGCACAATAAAACCAATACCTTTTTGATACTGTGAAGGTGCAATAATGCTAACACAGATTAGCAGAGAGAGATGATGTGAAAGCACAAACCAAGCCTCTAAAGCCAGTAGTTCCCAAGGCATTGGGTGGTCATTTCCAAAAGCATCTGGCCATACAGCACCAACTGTTCTTCCTCACCTCATTAAAAAAAAGCAAAGCCAAAAAGGAGTGCAGTATACATCGTTGCTCTGGACACTAATACTGGGTGCTCAGGGCTCCACAGCAGCGTTCTCTGGGAGGTTCCTGGAAGGTTTGGTGTACCAGCCTCACACACTGGTCCCATAACCATCCAGAGGGGAGCTTTGAGACTCCCACGGTGTGAGACACTTCAGCAGTTCAACACATTTGTGAAAATCAGCAGGAGACAATGCAGAACTGTGACCTCCATAAACAGTGTCATTTTTATAAGGTCATAGAAGAACTGTGGTGTAATATTTTACATCTTGCAGTTGAAGATAATTAAATCTAGATTGCTGAGTCTGACAGAGATTACATGTGCTGGCTGGCACCACTACTAAGCTTTTGGGGTGCACTTATGATATTGCCAGCAATGTCTCTGAAAAATCCCTACCTCTTCCACTAACATACAGTAGGGCAAATGTCATAAAAGTGAACTGGTTCTGCTTTTACAGTACCCTCAAGTAAAATAAAAGCCTAAATGCAGTGTTATCTGAGAAGCAATAAAATTGTATCCTGGCACATGTAAATCATTATATATTTTGTTTATGGCTTGGATTTGGAAAGGTTTATTGTACTCAATAATCCTGACAATCTTTATCAAACTAACATATTTTCCTAACAGATTTTCAGTACTCTCTATGTACTCAGATTATCTTCTGTTTCAGGAAACAGTACCTTAAAAGACCTCAAAAAACCGCTTGTTTCCTACAAGTGAAACTGCAGCTCAGACTGGATACTAAGCCAAGGATTTTCACTGGAGCCCAGGGGAAGGTTGTTTGCTCACTCTTGTTGAAATTCAGTGGGAGTTGGGTGCTGAGACACTAAGCATTGTTGCCCTCAGCTAAACATGACACTTCCAAATGCACTGTGCACTGTCCCAACAAAAAAACACATCTGTGCTTTGACAAGCAATCACATTTTCTTCCACATTACTAAATGAATTTGGAACAGAATTAGCAGCACATAAGAGAAAAATCGTGTTCTCATATTTGTTCTTGATTCCTGTTACTGCTTGGAACACATTGATATTTTCCAGGATGAAACTATACTTAACGTGAGTAAGAATGCTGAAATCAGATGAGTTGTTCATGGAAACAGTAAGGGAAAATTTAGATCCATAAAAAGCTTTTCTTTTTTTCCCAAAAGAATAGTATTCGGGTAGCATATATCCAGCTAGGAAAAAGGCAAACATGCCAATTAGAATGAAGTTTAAAATAATGAAATTATTTATCAATAATGGGTAATGGGGTCATATTAAAAATTAGGACCTTTTTTAATAAAGCAGAATGTAGAAACACTTTTTTAGAGAACATAATTATCCCTGATGTGATTTCATTTTAAAGGCTCTGCTGTTTCTGCAGTTCTTCATGGTGTTTCTCTTACCAACATTCAGTAATGGCACAGTACATTCTATGCACTAAATTTCCCTTTCAAGCTCAATGCACTATGGAAGAGTAACTCCAAAAGAGACTAGAGCTTCTGGGTTTAAATTTAACACTATTTAAAGAAAGCAAACCTTTGCTAGGGGATATAACTGTTAACATTGTGATTTTTCAAGCCTAAGGTTTCTAATGGGGTTTGACTGTTCCAGAGATAAATTTTTTTTCCTAGGTAACATATTTCAACTCATATTATGAGCAAACGTTACAAAATTTTAGTGTAATGTGAAATACTGTAATGTCAGATAGCATTATTTATCTGCTTAATATGACAAAAACTATTAATTGCTGGGAGCCATACTTCATCCCAGCAACATGAAAATCCATTTTGTGCCTATCTTGTCAGTTATTGCCGATTTTCTTAAACAGTTGTGACACAGTGAAATTCTGTTGGGAAGTGTGTTTATATATTTCCAAGTGCAGGTTCTTTATGGTAACTCTTATTACACAGATCCTCCATTAACTCAGAGTTTTCACTATGCCTGTGCCACAGTACATCAAAGGTGCATTTTTCTTACTTAGATATCTGGAAAAGCCATTATTATTGCCCGTGCAGTTTTAATTATTGGAATTTATGAAATGATCTAAGTGGCTAATGTTCATTATCTTATAATTCCATTTAATGATTCAGTCAGGTTGAATCTGTCTCCTATTCCAATAAAAAGTGCTGTGCATAACTCCCTGAGGAAAGGAGATCACAGCCCATCCTGATCTTGTTACACTTACATAGGTACCTTACAATAGTTGCATAATGCTTTACTATTTGCAGTGCAGAAGCTGATCTGGATCCAGTGAAGTTAACATGAACTCCTAGATCCTAAGGAGTCTAAGAACTAGTCTAAGTCCTAGTCAAGGGCCTTGGCCACCCAAAGGCAAGCAGAACAATGGGGTGGTGGGACTGGAGGTCAGAAATAACCTTACAACCATCAAATCCTGATCTCCTTACTACTACTGAGCACTAACATTTAGGAACTTAGACATTCATACTCCTGTGAGATAGTTAGGGTGTGAGTCTAGTTCATGGAAGACAGTGTGCAAAGTCTTAGTGGTCTGTTCAAGGAGCCTGAGGCATTTTATTGAGTCATAGTGGCATCACTCCTAGCAAATGAAGTGAGTTTTACAGTGACAGAAGGACCTACAAAAAAGATTTCATAGCTAAAAATTTTGCAAAACCTGGCTTGGCCTATAGTCAAGCATTTGGAAGCATCCACCACTTCTCTTTGCATCGCTCCAATTTAGTGTGTACTGTATTCCATTCAATATGTCCAGCAAGGAGCATTATTAACCATATTCACTAATTACAAAGGGAGAATTTAGAATTATTTTCCACTGAAGTTTCAGGCGCCATTAAGGCCGATGTCCCTGACACTCAAGTGCTGTATAGATTATCCCAGTCGTGATAAATTTCAAAGCAACCTCAGAAGAACAAGTTACCAGCTTTCCCCTAGTGTGAAGCTGTTATCAAGGGGCACGTGTGTATGTGACACAACAGGCAATTTCACACCTGCATTCTGCCTCTCCACAGGATAAAGGAAAATATCTCCAACAGATGGGAGCGTTTCTTCACTATGGCAGTGACAAGAATACAATTATCCTGTGTATGCATTACTATTCCTAAGTGAGGGATATCCATCCTCAGCACAAGTGTTGGCTCTGAGGGCAACACAGACAACAGAGCTCCGTTTCATATACTGCATATTAGTTATTTTCCCTGTGGAAGAATTTATTTCATAATCACAAATGGTCCAAATATGGTCTGTTTGGCTAGATTTTGAAGTTTTTTGTATTTTTAAGTGTTTCTTAGTTGACCTCGTTTGTAAAGTTGGCCACATTTGTGGTCTGAAACTACCACACACCTGAAATTCCAGAACAGCTGTACAGAACAAGTCATGACATGATCCTGAATGAATACTAATTAAGGGTGACACATGCATTAGAAATGACAATGTTTCATCATATCAACAAGAATTTAGATATGCATCGAGACGCTTAGGAAATATTTTCTTTATATGGGAATAGCCTGACAGCCTTTAAAAAGGACCAGTGGGTGTACTAAAAATGAAAAATTAGTATATCTTTTGAAGACCTACTTTGAAGTAATTACTGTACTTACTGAACTCCCAAAAGCATGATGTTCTCAGGACTTCTCAGGACATGCCTTCTGTTTGGATAAAAGCCAGTGAATGTAATGTTTCAGGAAGAAAATAAAAGTGGGGATGGGCTTTTATCATTAGATCAACTGTAAGATAACACAGACATACAAAACATAGTATTGACGAGATGGACAGGTTAGAGACATCCCCCCAAATTACTCCCAATGCCCCCCTCCATCTTTAAATTCAGCTGAAGTTCTGCTGACACGGCTTTCACTGCATCACACAGGGCCTTGGTTGCTGGGACACAAAAGGAGGGAATGCTAGTTGAGAACCCATCAAATGACAAGAATTCAGATGGCTAAAACTTCCTGGAATCTTTACATGGTAACATGTAGGTGAGACATTTTAAAATCATACGGAGCATCTTTTTTAAAGGGTGAATTCACAAGGAACTTCCATGGGCAGCAGGAATGAAGCAAAAAGAGTGGCTGGAGAGGTATCCTAGAATATAACAAAACCAAAACCTTTCTTCATTCCTGCTTTTAGTTTAGAAGAATTTGCATGGATTCCTTTGCCTGTCTTTTTTACTTGTCCTTAAGTTTTAAATTCAGTTAACAGTACAGATGTAACATTTCTGGGGACCCCCAAACCTCCCCATATTGCTTTGAAATGTTTTATGGCAAAGAAACGAGGTTTTAACAGCTCTTACATCTGCTCCAAACTGGATACAGCAAAGTATAGTTAAACAATCAAAAAAAAAAAACCACAAATGCAAGAGACTAAAGAAAGTATTATTCCATTATTCCCATATATACTTATAAATTTATCTAACCTGAAACAGACATATTTAGGATTATACTAAGTTGAAATATTTAGTTTCCTGCAAAATAATTTAGAAGTTAGCTCTATACCAGAAAAGTGTTTGTATACTTGTAGGCTACAGAGTACTGTTTTCATGGAGAAAATAAATGCAGTAATTTACACTTGAGTTCAGTCAAACTAGCAAAGGTTTCCTGCATGGGTCTTTCTGTAGGGTAGCTGCATGACCTATTCTTGAGCTAACAGTCAAACCCCATGGCTTTGTGCCAAGGCTGCCTACTCAGCTTCTTAATAAAATTGTCTATGTTAGATCAGCTCTACGCATGCTGCGTGTTCTGGGTGCAGACTTCGGAAACTTTCAGTCGTCACAAAACCATTATGAAATTATTTCAGTATAAAAAGGACCTTTCTAAAGCCTTGTTATCCACTTGCAGTAGGTTTACAGAACAATTCTGTAGACATCTGAATGGATGCAATAATTTATTTTTCCTCTTTTTGCAAGGAAATCCATTTTTTGCACTTGTTACCCCAAAGCTTGTGAAAAGTCAGCGTGCATACGAGACGTTAAAATAGGTCCTCTGGGATAAGGAACTTGGGGATAAGGTAGGTTTTTCCCTGAATCAGACTGTGTTCATGGTCCTGCTTTGCTATACTTTCAGAGAATTTTCTAGGCATGTAACTGTGATGTAAATGAACATAAGTTTAATAGTGGGAACCTGTGTCCAAGATGCAGTCAACAGAGAGAAGTAGGGCCCTTCAACTGTGGCTTCAGAAGGCATAATTAAGGGTGCATAAAGCAGACAGTGCAGACATCCTTTCTTTATATTCCTGCATCCCTTCATAACATACACAAACACAGCTGAAATGAAACAGAAGAGATGAAGAGCGATGAGAAATGACATGAAATACTGCCTTTAAAATCTACTTTATTCAACTGGAAACAAAACATTTTAA
Organism: Corvus kubaryi; assembly: GCF_017639235.1. Taxonomy (NCBI): domain Eukaryota; kingdom Metazoa; phylum Chordata; class Aves; order Passeriformes; family Corvidae; genus Corvus; species Corvus kubaryi. The sequence goes on along the minus strand of NW_024581126.1, from coordinate 3,122,137 downwards.
AAGGTGATAATGCTCTAAAAGCTATTTAACTCACCAGCCAAATCAAACTGACCAAAATCTAATTTATTCCTTGTCTTGTTTAGCAGATGCTTAAAAGATCAATATAGTTGTCTCTGTAGATCGACATGAAATATTAAGCAGCCTGAGTGTTCTGAAGCTTTTTACAACATATTCAGCCTCATTAAACATTAAGCAGCCTTGAAATATAAATATAAAATAACTATCAGCTTCCTATCATTCAGACACAGAACAAAGGTAACTCAAATGTGGGAAGCACGAGGAAAATATATTAAATGAACTGGGAATTCACAGAGAAGTTAACTTAGGAAAGCTGTCAGTATAAATTGGCTCAATCAGATACACTTTACCATAAGGAAAGAAAATATTGCAGTATCAGAAGAATATCTGCTATGGAACAGAACAGTAGTGTGGCATATATATAATGACAAATTAATAGAAATAAACCTCTGACCACAACTATACTAATCTGAGGTCCAGTCATCGTTTATACTCCAGTTCCTTTCACCCCTCATATTTGCTGTAAGACCTCCTCCCCAGGTTCAGTGAGAACAGAGCCCTCTTTTCTCTGCTTTTTGTTACTGCCTGGTATGTTAAAAATATCTAGGCAATACAGCAGAAAGGAGTTTCAGGTTCACTAAAGGGAAATGTCAGCTTTGCAAATCACTGAAAGTAACCGGACATAAACTGTCAAAATAAGTCAGCGAGACAGCGTGGTTATTGTCAGCACGTAACTCAAGCCTGCAATCCGAGCTGTGGCTAAAGGTTAGAGACAATATAGCAAGACAGTCCTTCTAGGATGTACAGATCAACTAATTTAGCTTAAAATGCTGTTTAATTTTAATATAGGCAGTATGTTTAATACCTTTTTCTGCCACTTAGCTGCTCGCTTTACTATTACTGCACACTGATAGTGAAGAATAAAATCCAACCTCTCTCAGTATCACCCTTACCACTGCTGAGCCTGCCAGGGTTTACAGAGAAGCTTTTCATGTTGCTTTCTTACTGCTACTTCTTGGCCGGTATTGGTGTCAGAGCAGACGTACCAGTGATAAAATTCATTGCAGCAACCTTCTCTCAATTTGGCAAAAAGTGAAATTGTGTGGGATTCATTCCACTGCAGAGAAACAAGATTTTGTAAACAGTATATGGAGTTATTAAGTTCTAATTCTCTTCTACAACATAAAGGTAGGAATGCCGTGAATTAGTCAATGCAAAAACCATAAGGAGTTGAGAATGAAACCAAGAAACTAATTTGGTACACCTAGAGGCAAAAAACCAGTAAAATTTAATGTAGATATTTTTGAATTTTTGCAGCACAAGCAAGATAGCAGTGGGCTCACATAAAGAGTAAGTGTATCAGACACATTAAGAAGTGATATTCAAATAGCATTTGACATTGGGCTATTTTTGCTGCATTCTCAGAATACGACTGGAAAGATACTTTTTCATTCCACTGCATTACACCATATTTTTATACTTTCTCTACCTGTATGCCACACTGTTAACAAGCATTGATTTGAACAGCATCAAATCAAATGTTTTACACTCACCTGCATGCTGAAATTTCAGATGTGTTTTGTAGACAGGGTTACACTATTTCCAAATATGTATTTTAAAATTAAATTTAAAATTATGTGTAATGAGAAAAGATTACACACTTTGTGAGCAAATTGTTAAGTCAAAGGGTCAAATCACAGCCAGCTGTGACAGGCTTGTGGAGGGCAAGCAAAGCCTCAGATTTCCTGTACCCTCTTCAGTTCTGCACCATCCCTCCCTGCTTCAGCAAAACTCAGAACAATCCCAGATACAAGCCAGCCCTGCACCACCAGAACCATGCTCATCCCTTCTCTATGTTATGGCTTTTTTTTTTTGCTGCCTGGAGATTCTCAGAGCTGAGCTGCCTCCTCAGTTCCTCAGTTCCACTCAGCAGTGACGCAAGGAGTCGCTCACATTTCTTACAGCCACGAAGGAGCACAGTGAGGCTGTAACAAGGCACAGGAACGAGGCTGCACGGTGCAGGCAGGAATGCACAAAAGTCTCACAGCAACTTAAGGAGCAGTGTGGTGCCTTGCTTGCTTCTTTAATCTGAGTCTTTGCCTAAATTGCAGGTACTGCAGGTTGCTTGGAAAGAAGGGTAATTTGACAGTTATGTCAAGCATTTCTTTGATACCATGGTACAACACTGAGGCATCGAACAAGGAGGTTTTCTTGCTGAGATTGTCACAGCTCTTTTATCCAAAAATCCTCTTTTCTCAAGGGTGTGCTCATTCATGTGTCATCCTTGTATCTCACTGAGCTGCTGGCGTGTAGGAAACAAGCCAAAGACCACAGTTAGAAGGTCACCTAAGTGTTATGAAATTGGCATTGAAGCTTAGGGTAGAATAAGCAGGCACAAAGATAGGGATAGGTAGACAACAATAGTCTTGTGAAAGGAGAAGAATTTTCCCTGTCCAACTGCTCTCCAATCAAATCTGGAAATCAAGCCTCTGCACAGATGAAATCTGCTTTACTTTTGTGCTTTGCTCCCCTTGAAAATCTGAGCAACATTAAAACCAAAATGAATGCCAAGTTTACTGTAAATACTTGCTCAGACAAGGTATAACTGCTTGCTTTGATCGAGCTGCACTTGCACTTCTCTTAAACATCCATCCAAACCCAGTTTCTGGAATGCAATCTTTGAAGTCTTGCAGGTTCTTTTCATACAAGACCTCTCCTGTCCATGCACACAGCTAAGCCTTTTAGCCAGGCAGTCCCTCATTACTCATAACTTTATTAGTATAGTGGTGTTTTCCTGAATGCACAGCTCCAAGAAACACTGCAAAGCAGAGAAAATACTTCACTCCCTCCAGTTCATCCAACTCCATGGGACTCATCTTCACCTTCAAAACTCCTCACAGTCCCCCATATTGCTGATCTCTCAGCCACTGCTGAAAGTTTTATTTCTATTGTTCACCTACCTATTGCTCACCGTTATTTTTTTAAAGACCAAAGAGAAGCCAAAAAAAATGTGTGTATTGTCCCATGCTGCTCCTCATATTTCAGAGGGTTTTCTGAAGTTGTAGTTAGCTCCAAATGCTCTCATCAGTCACATCTTCTAAGAATATAACTGCCAACCAGCACATTATTATGCCTCCTCTATCAGCAAGACAAAACAGAGAGGAAGAAAGGAAGATCTAATAGAGCAATTGACATTTCAGAGAGTGGGGAGGAAGAAACTTCCTACGACTCCCACCAGTCCCATCCAGGGTGTTGAACTCAGGCTGTACATTCTTTCTTTTGCCTCCACCCCCATGCTTTCCTTTTCCTTGTGTTGTAATTTCTTCAGCAATCTCTTTTGCTTCAGCACTGCTGCAGTGGTTAGGACAGTGAAATTATGCCTCATGACTTGGATTCCTAAGAATTACAGTAATACAAGTAATAAAACAACCACAGTTTTATCTTTATTTGACTAAAATTCATACCTCAAGAGCACCAAACCATGAAGAAACAGCATACAGGGGAGAGAGAAAATAATCACTGGGATCAGAATGGCACACCACAAATGCATCAACCCTCAGCTTGTATTAATTGTATGGTCCTAAAAATGATATTTTATCTCTCTTTCAATGTTCCTATTTAATGTGCTCATTTACATCCACAGGCACTGTTTAAAATAAATTCAAAATAAGTTTGTCTGTAAACAATCCGCCTAGAAAAAAACGAACACTGAATGAAACATCTCTGCACATGTTTTTTTGCTATTGTAGAGGATATGTAATGGATGTATGTGCAGCAGCACATGAAAGACAGATGAGAAAGCAAATTATTCAGCTGCTTGGTTTAAAACAGAACAAAAATGTTAACATATATGCAAATTTCTTTCACTGAAAATTATGAAGCTATCTTGGTACAGCTCTGGCTTTCCATTATCTCTAGAAAAAATGAAAACCTGTTTTAAGATTAAGACATACACAGGCACACACATATCTCTGGGCAGTTAGAAAGCCATCAAAACATGCCAGTAGGAATGTGTGCTGGTTTTGAGTGGGATAGACTGATTTTTTCTATAATAGCTGGTATAGGGCTGTGCTTTGGATTTGTGCTGGAAATAGTGTTGGTAAGTCAGGGATGTTTTCAGTATTGCTGAGCAGAGATTACACAGACCCAGGGCCTTTTCTGCCTCTCACCCCACCCCACTAGAGAGGGACCAGGGGTGCACAAGGAGCTGGGAGAAGACACAGCTGGGACAGCTGACCCCAGCCAACCCAAGGGGTATTCCAGACCATATGTCCTCATGCTCAGTATATAGAGCTGGGGGAAAAAGGAGGAAGAGGGGGATGTTTGGAGTGGGGGCATTTGTCTCCCTAAGTCACTGTTATGTGTGATGGAGCCCTGCTTCCCTGGGATGACTGGGCACCTTCCTGCCCATGGGAATAAATTTCTTGCTTTGCTTTGCTTATGTGGATTGCTTTGGCTTTCCCTATTGAACTGTCTTTATCTCAGTCCATGATTTTTCTCACTTTTCCTCTTCCAGCTCTCTACCCCACCCCAATGTGGTGGGGGTGAGTGGCTTTTTGGGCTCAACTGCCGACAGAACATGTGAGCTCTTTTAGAACACCCTAATAGAAATCTATGACTTACTCATAAACCTTTGAAACTCTACTTGCTATAGGTCACTGAAAAAATTAATTTCTGCAGCGGACCTTTAAATAGAATTAAATTTTTCCCTTAGGAGTTAAATGACTATAAGACATAGATATAATTGGGTACAAGTACACACTTGCACCCAATTATAGATGAACTACCAGCAGCAAAGTCACTTGATCACTTATTTTCTTAAAATGTCTGATATTCTTCCGTAAGTTTGTTTTCAGAAGATATTGTGCTAGATTTGCAAACAGGCTGGAAAAAAAAACTAATTAGAACTAACTATTGTTGGGAAATGTTAATGTGGAATGGAAGGCATTTAAAGAACAGTAACAGAGTTTAAAATATAAGTTCATTCCAGTAAATCAGTGTCAAAATGACAAGAGAAGCCAACATAGCTCAAGACAGATATATGGAACAATATGTAAGACAAACAAAAATGCTTTTGAACCCATCCATAGAATATCAGAAGTGAAAGATTTGATCAAGTATTAAAAGAAAAAGGCTAAACCAAATGAAATAAAAACAAAAGTGAATCAGACAGTCAAAATCTCTCAGTATGAGGTTTTTTCCCTCATTTGTGTTTTTTAATATTTCTTTTTTTTTAAAATTGCATCAAACCCAAAGATTTAAGAATTCACTTTCCAGAATGAGAGTGAAAAGCATCAAAGTAAAATGCAATGACTACTTGGAATATTTAAAGAATTAATTTACAACTGTTCCAAGATATAACTGCATCTGATGCCTCCTACCTGAGTACTCCTATAAGCAGCTTTTAAAGCTGTTTCCAACCTTTACTACTTTCTTGTATCAATGCAAGTTATGCACTGACAGCCCTCACCAAGCAGGTAGTTTGGCTCACGTTCAGGCAAATTGAATAAGTAGCCCAGGTTATCACTGCCAGTGCATTAGCAACCTCAGCTCTTCAGCAGCAGCACTTGAGAGGCAATTTCTTCCCTTGGTTTCTGCAGGAAGTGCACCACATCTTCATTCAGTGTGAGTGAAGGGAATGGCCCTTCTTCTCCCTGGCTGTTGGTATCGGTGCTGGGAGCAGTGTGTGCTCCCTGGTTAAGGACCTTCAGAAGCTTTGGTGGAACATGGGGCTGTCACTCCTTGTACACACTGTCCTTGCCCAGCTCAGCCCCAGAGTGCCCCCAGCACATCACCTCTGGTTGACATGAGGCAGATGGCACAGACTGTGCCTGCCCTTCATGATGGTACTTTGCAGCAGGGTACTGGGGCAAAGTGGCTTTCTCAGTCCTGTCTGGCTCCTTATCCTGTCATAATGATCAAAACTGGAAAGGTGAAGTGTTTCATGGTAGCTGATCTTAGGTAAAAAGCTTATGATAGCATTGGGGTTTGCTTGCTTTTTCTAAATCAAAATAAACTGCTAAGAGAAACAATTTAAAATTACCATCATACTGGGTGTGGTATAGATCTTCCTTAATCTTTCCTACAAGGCTTCTCAAATGTTTGACTTTACATGTAAACCAGAGCTATACCTGAAAGCTTCACTGGTACTTTAGTCTGAGTTTTCTAACTTTGATAAGACAGCTAAGGATGCAAGTACCATATGGGCATATCCTGATATAAACAGTCAAAAGAACTCACAGCTTAATCCACTGCTATGGCACCAATGCCAACCTTTTCCTGGTACAACGTAACTTCCCCATCGGTTCAGTGGCAGCCCATGCAAGGGAGCAAGGTAGTGACTTACACCCCTTTCTTCACTCGCAAAGGGATGCACAGCTACTCTCAACTGAGCCCGAAGGAAGCCCACAGACTAGACACCAGATATCCAAGAGAAATAAAACTGGGAACAGAAACTGAGAGAAGTCTTCACTGACACTTTACAAGTTCATGTAGTTCAAGAGAGATCCCTGAAGACAGGAGACCATCATAATGCCATTAGTTAAGGGAAAGGCTAGGGAAACTGAAAATGTATGTAGGGAAAGCTTAAAAATCATTTTAGAAAGCCAAGCGAGGGAAACACTTTAAACAAGCACACAAGTGGTTCAATTAAGGGTTTCAGAGATGCCTGTAGGAGAAAATCTCAGAGGATATTACTGCTAGGATAGACAAAGGGACGCAATGGGAACCTGATGTGGAGATGTTCAGAACCATTTCCCCAAGTTTCATATTGGAAGCTAAATGCATTAAAAAATTTAGAACAGCAAATGTATTCCAGAAATGTGGACAAAGTGCATTCAATAAGCTATTCAATCATATATCAGCACAAACAGAGGGGCTGAAGCTATAATTTTACAAACAGAAACAGCATTGAAAAGCAAAGCAACGGAAGCGTTGATTAATAAGGTAGGCAGATATGAGAACAGATAATTTACTTTTCAATAAATAATTTGGACATTTGTTAAAGAGAAGATGCAAGTCCTCTTAGGAAGAACTCTGCTGGGATCTATCAAAGAATCCAAACTGAAGACAAAAAGGCAGAGAAAAAAGTCATAATGAAATCTGTTTTAAATTATTAATGAAGAATGACCAAGTACTTTCCAAAACAAAGAATACAACTCAGTGTAAATAATATAATGCAATTAGTATATTTTTACATAACAATAATTTCTTTTAAAAACAATGGCAAGGTTGTTTTCTTTTCTGGGAGCTGGGGGTTGGATGCGTGCTGGTGGTGAAGGTGGTGTTGGAATTTAACACTAAACCAGGGTACAGAATTAAAAAGATGAGCAAACTTTATCATTTATCCCTTTCTTTTCCAAAACAAGGTTACATTTCCCCTAGAAGCACAAACTGTACACAGGTATTTTCCCTCCACTGATTAGTGTGCATTTTACAGCCCCAGTGTGAGCCCTACACTTAAGTGCCGACTTATTCAGCAGAGAAATGTAAGAGCTTTCTTCTCCTGCTCCACATACTCCCACATCCATTCTCCATGGTCACAGCTGCGTGGCCTTCATTTAAAAGTAGGTCTGCATTTGCTGTTGCCTCGTTCTCAGGGAACGGGAGGTTTTCACTGGAACTACAAGCCTTTAGCTCTAGCCACAGCTTCATGCTTTTAGCTTGGAGGAATCCAGTTAGATTTCCCATGTGTTGAACAAATATCAGAGGTCACACAAAGAGGGAATATGTGACCCTATAAGAGCATAAAGACTGGGGAGGAGGGAAGAAGAATCAACAACAGATACTACCTACCACCATAAACAGTAAATCAAAACAACTTATTTAATGGGATTTAAAAATACTGATGCAAAATCTAACTTTACCCTGTGTCAAGCAAGCTGAAATACTTAAAGGTGTTGTGCTCAGTTTTCTCAAAACAGTAAATATATAACAGACTTTTCCCAAAGATTGGCTTCTAAATAATTTGAGATCAGCATAGTTTGACTGATTTGCAACTGTAGCAGAACAATGTAGCACAAAACAATCCCCACACCTTTTCTCCTCTGCCTCTTCATTTCGGAGTCACATTCCTAAATGGAGCCCATCAGCTTGCCTAGTGTTGGCAGAGGTAGGAAGCATGAGGAACAGCAGAGGATGGTGCTCTGCATTTTCCCCTGGCTGGGATGGTTATCCAGCACTCTCCTTGGTCCTTGGCAGTGACTGCAGCCTGCAAAATAATGGCCTCAACAGCTTCGTAGGCCACTTGCTGTTATAATCTGTATAATAAGTATTAGTTTAGCTTTTCATATGGAAAGTTAATCCCCTAATAACATTTCAAATTACTGAAGAGTGTTTGGAAAAAATCATACCTACTATTCAGAAACCTGTGCTGCAATCAGCTACACGAGATGGACAGCATTCTGTAATTAGCACACACCTTTCAGACTTGGCTAATTACCTCTTATGAATTAAAAATGTTCACCCCCTCCCCCACCACTATACTTGAAAGGAAAAAAAAAGTAAGAAAAGATAAGCTCTATACTTCTAAGTTAGCTGAAAATTCAGTAAGATAATGTCACTGATGTGGTTATTACCAGGTGAACATCAGGTTATTCAACCTAGGTGAATTTAATGACTCTGGACAGGTCATGCAATGAATTTTCCTATAAATCACTTATAATTGCAAACATAAAAATTAAAAACCAGTCTGAAGAGAGAGATAACACAGTATAAATGATGGAAAGCAGTAATCTACAGATAGTGGTGCTGCTGTTTTAATTGAGGCCATTCTGATGTGAAGCTTCAGAACCTCACAGGGACAGCACTAGGATGAGGAGCCTAGGCTCTCTAACTTGCAAGAGCTTTTAAATGACTACACATATTAACAAACATGTTTTTAATATACTGACATAAAAACTTCAGAGTTTCTCCTCTCTAATACAATGTTCTTCTACATGTTTTAGAAAGACCAAGCTCGACTTGGCTGTCCACACTTTCTCCCCAGTATCCATTATCAGCTGGCTATTACTGCTGTGCTGAGCCATGCATTAGGATTAGGTTTGCTTGTGCTAGATTCCCAAATCAGTATTTTGAATGACGCAGAGCATTTCAGGTTCCAAATTCCCTAGGTAGAGTCCACCTCTTTTTACCTCTCTCGGTGCTGGTCAGACCAACAACACCATGCCCTAATCATAAACAACCTGGATCAGTGGGAGACTTGTTCCCCAGCTTGACAGCAGCGCTGAAGTCTCCAGTTCAGTGATGGAGAGAGGGAGCCCACCACCTCTGCCTGCCCTTGCCATGCTTTGGAGCACAAAGGCCTATTTCATTTATAGGTGTTAAAACAAAAGAGCTGGCACAACACCTCCAGCCCTGCCCTGCAGCTCCACAGTGCTCCTGGAAGCCATCACTGCACAACCCACACAGGGCCAGGATGACAGACAGCAAAAGGACAAGGGGCTCCAGACCAGTCACAAGGGCACTGTTACTATTGAGAATAGCAACTGGAAAATACAACTGTTCTCTTCTCACTGGAAATGGGAGCGTGATGGGGTCTCCTCCCCTTACCTGCCAAGGGCCTGAAGCAAAGGGCTGAACATGCAGCAAGAAGGGTCCACAAGTCCTCTGACCTGGTGTAAATATGTTTCGTCACCTTCTAGCAGGGAACCCAGTCTTATTCATGGATGTCATCTAATGAAGCAATCATGCCCTTTTAAAAATAAGTCTGCTTTAATTTATCACCTCTTTGCAGTTTTGAAAGGTTTTGATCCCTTTTATTTTAGACCAAAGCCTTTAGGAATGTTAGCTGCATCAAAAAGGAAACATTGAAAACCACATTTCAGATTTTCAGAATTAGAGATGACTTGAATTTCATCTAGGAGCCAAACTCATCTGCTTTGTCTTGTATAAAGTTTGGTGCCAAGATTAAACCCAGGCTTTTTCTGGCCATAATTTAGATAAGACTGAACATTTCAAACATTATCCATTTTTATCAGATTTTGGCTCCAGATGAAAGAAACCTTGCAGGTACAATCATACAGCCAAATGACTAACTGCCACCCTTTGTGCCTGTTAATTATTTCTGGCCACAGTATTCTGTGCATAATGGAGCATGGACACAATATGATGGCTTTTCTTTTTCCTTTTTTTTCCCCTCCCCCATATATATATTTTTTTTTTATTTTGTTTTTTTTTTTTTTAAATTTGGCTTCTAAATCAACATTTTGAGAAGTCAACACTTGCTTTGTTGAAAGTAAAGGAATAATCAGCCTGGAACATCCTGGGTTGTTTTGTATAGGTATCCAGTATTTGCTGCTCCCAATGACTTCTAGTTAGAAATGGGAGAACAACCATAATTATGAAATCAAGCCCAAAGTGCTTCAAAATTAATCACTTCAAAAATCCAGAAACCATTAAACAAATATAGACATGATGTTGGGGATGGGGAGGGTGAGGGAAGGAGTTTCATCCCTGGGAAAAAAACTCCTTGTCCCAAGCCATTATATTTTATTTTATTTTTAACTTCTTCCTACTTGCCATGGGACAGAGGTATTGAAATCTTTCTATGGTATCACATTAATATAAAATAATTCTGCTTTTTTTCTCATGTGATAGTGTAGTCACGTTAGCACATTTCATTGTAAGTTAGTAAAAACGAACGTTAATATGACCTGATACTAATCCACCATGACAGAAAATTCCTAATACGATAAAACTTTCATATCATATTAGTAGAAAAAAGTCAGTTCCTGCCTGTTCCAGGTCACTTTCAATGTTGCCTTTGAGCACAAAGTAATGACAAGCATTTGTCTATCTACAAAAAGGTCCCTAGCACTGTTCAATGGCAAAATAAAATTATATTCAAACGTCCCTTCTTTTTTGCTCTGTGTGATTTAGTCCATTGCAGGAGAGCCCTCAAACACATCCTCTGAATTTGCCTTCATTTCTAGGCTTTAATTTTGAGATGTTCAGAGTGCTTCTTGTATTGAAGAACAATCTCTCTCTGAATGGTTGTTTCTGTATATTGAAATTATACCAGCTGCAAAGATAAACTGTCAGTCCAGCTTGGCTCCTCTATGCATTTTCGTGACCAGTCTTTGGCAGGAAACAGTCACCCATGGGCAGCGTGGTCAGTGAGTCCCTCAAAGCCAGGTAGATAAATACATTTTTTTTCCGGCAAGAACTCAGTAGAGGTCTGGATGAAGCAGAGACAAGCCACAGCTGGCTCCAGAGCAGCTCTCCATGGGGCAGCTCTCCATGGGGCAGCTCTCCATGGGGCAGCTCTCCATGGGGCAGCTCCTGGAGGCTTTGTAGGCTAACCACCATACCAGTTAAACCAGCTGGTTTGAAAGCTGCCATCAGTTCTTCAACGTGCCTGTAGTTTGTAGTTACAAAAATTTAAACTCTGTTCCCACATGCTTGTCATCTCTGGGATACCTTTGCTTGTTTGGACCAGGATTTAATTGTTGCGGTGGCAAAGTCCACTTTACACCCCCCACGTTCCTTTGGAAGTGGTCTCTCCCTAAACCACCGTGCTAGAAAGTTCTCCCTTTACCGAGATTCCCCTGGTCACTGTCTCTCTCCCCCCTCCCATCCCTTCTCCCATTGGCTCCTGTTGTGTCACTCGCCCTTGCCTCTGCCCCCTAGCCCTCAGACCATTGGCTTCTGATGCTCTGCCCGCCTCTGGGACCCTTCAGATTAAAACCACACGCGGCTGTTTGGGGGGGTTCTTTGTCCTTGCTTCCTTGCAGTGTGTTGGTTTCATTAAACACCTTGGAGCTGCATACAGAAACCCCTCTCGCCCCTCTGTCTCCGGGTCGTGCACAGACTGTGCGTGTGAGCGGCTGTTCGCAACCACCTGCCAAGGTGAGATCGAGCGCACGCGTGGGTGCTGGCAGAGCGCTGCCTGAGTGTGCCCACCAGGGACCCTGTGCAATAAACATCGATCCACCGAAGCCCTCTCTTCATATTTAATGAACAGTCATCCCTTCTGTAATACCAAAGTTGTAAATCTAATATAAAATGTCTAAGTAAGATGATAGGTACCACCTTAATAAGATACCGCACGCAAGTAAGAAAGTGCTTCCCAGGACTTGGGCATTTTCCAGAACCTGATACAAGACTTGGAAGAAACACCACCAACTTACTACAAAACTTTGCAAAATCTCTGTTGAGCTGAGTCCACCATTAAATCCATTGCCTTTGTCCCTGGTGACTCAAGTGAGTAGCACTTGGGTCATTCTGTCACGTGATGTAAATTCAGGAGAAGCTCAATTTAAATCCAGATCTCTATGGCAATTTCAAGCAAACTAAGGTCTGGTTTTCTTGCTGTAGTCATTTTTCCATTGCGCTCTCATTGCCGTGGACTGTAAGAATTACTGTATGACCAGGTAATCCCAAGAGCTGCAAATACTGAGCTTCCTTGCATAGGTTTCACAATTCACAAGTTAATGTTACAGAGAATTAAATTTTTCAACACAAAGGTTTAATTTTATCAACTGAAATACATCCAAGCAACAAGAGCAAAACAATCTACTCATTTTACTTTTCCTCCAGAAAACAAGAGGAACAGAGTTCAATTATGCTGCAGTGGAACTGGACTGAAGACAGATCACACAGTGGATCAGCTTAGCCTACAGAACATCTCCCAAGTCAAACAGTGTAATACGTACTTCAATTTGTTCTTCAGCTCTGTTCTTCAATTCTGTGTTGAAGATGCAAAAAAAGCCCCAAAACTTTTGAGTAACTTCACTGCTCAACCTTAGAAAGAAAAAGAGAAGAAAGCTCTGGTTCTGGTAGGGAACGGCCAGGTTACTATAAGCAAAAAAAAAAGAGTAATTTTCAGTTATATCCTTGCCTGTGAAACATTACAAGTGCAAAATGTAATTACCTTAATGCTATTTTTGATATCATATCAGCAAATTACACTGAGTCCCTACTGTGACACTTACATCAGGGTAAGAATTATCCTGTTGTGAGTGTCGATCCCAGGGGAAAATGAGGCAGCACAAATGGCTGTGATTCTTGAGCAATTAGCTGCTTCAAGGCTGCAGATACTCTTATTTAAAAGATACTCATGGAATGTTTAACCTGCAAACATCTTGAACATTTACCTCCTATTTGTTTTTTCAGTAATTAAGCCTCCAGGGGTTCACCCTATGGAACAAGCATTTCTTCCTTATTTTGCCACCCATTTTTCTTTTTAATCATGAGAAAATCCCTTTCTGCTATTAAGATACACACCGTGAAATTTGGAATTGTTTGTAATAACTATGTCTTTCCATTAGTACTAATACCCTAATGCCACGGGAGAACCATGTAATGTGCTGAAGGATTATATAACTTCACGTCGAGCAAAACAGAATTACAAGTTTCAATCACCTTTGGGAGTCAGTTTTTCAGTTTTCAAAGTTCTTTAAGATTTATTGAAGGAATTGATCATTGCAAGTTATTTCAGATCTTAAGCCTTTACTCTGGAGCCAGAGGCACTGGCCTGAAAGAGCCAAAGTACAGAGCACTGCCTTAGGCAAAGGCTACCTTAATACATTCTGCAGTGGGCATCAAAAGTACACACAGCTCTTCAAGGAAACTTGTATACACAGCAAGGGGAAAGGGATATAAACTTATGAATGGTACCATTTCAGTATCAAACTATACAATAATCTCTATATCCTTACTTCAAATTTTGAAGTTTAGAAACTTATATTCTGCAATAAAAATTCTGGATGAATGTGTACCTTGAAGTGTTCTGGTTAATCAGCACAGGCAAAAGCCAGCCAGCCCTTTAACAGAAAGTAAAAACATATGAAAATACACTTCATAATCAAAACCATTTTCACTTCTAAGCACAAAAGGAAAAATGAACATTCACAAAAGAATCCAAAAATCTCTCTTTAAGGCATAGGCAATAACTTTTTGTAACATTAATTTATAGACAAAACACAACTTCATAGAAACATCAACTTATAATTAGGTGCTTTTAAAAAAGTAAGTCTTTCTCTTTGTAAAAAAAAAAAGTCTGGTTCATGACTTAAAAAACACCAGTTCAACATCTCCAAACTTCTGATTTAGGATAATTCTGCTAACAGCCATCCTTTTAAATTAAAAAAAAATCACAACTGTTATGACACTTTTGTTATTTTAATGTACCACTGAAGCAAGCTGAAAGCATGTGCTTTGGGAAATGTGGAAATGATTGACTTGTTAAATGCTTTACATGCCACATGCAAGACTCACAATATCACCCATGTACATGCCAGCTTATTCTACCATCTTTTACCATGATTTCCTTCCTTCACTTACAGTTGCCACACAACTAGACTTTTTTCCTGTTTAGTAACTACTGATTTTTTCTTACATAATTAACTCCTTAGCCAATGCTATGCTCTGTTTGAAAATATCAACAAAAGGATTTTCTTTACAGTAGCTAGAGCCTTGAAATACATTGGCAAATGCAATATGATCTGCTCCACCTGTTGGGAATTTTAAATCCAGGCTTTGGGCTGTTGTTTATAACTACTTTTGTGTCACTGCAGCTGCCACAGAGCTCCATGCTGCTTGTGTAAAGCATGCCATGGAAGGACAAGGCTGCCTTGTAACATATAGGTGAATTTTGTACATACACATGAAACCCATTTGTTTTTTTCTCTTGGCAGGACAAAGGTGCTGTTAAATGAAAAATATTTTAAAACAGCAGAAATACAAAACAATGCACAATTCTGACATCTGTTGAAACATTTCTGCGTTCATTCCTGCACTTGCTAATGGCATCAAACTCTCATGGGTCCTGTATAATACAATAAGGAGGTATGAAGCAGAAAAGATTTTTCTCAATACCAAGACCACCATGTAAACAGGAAGCTTTCACTGCACTTTATTTTTCCACTCAGTATATTAAAGACTTCATATTATTTCTTTCATATTAATTCTGACATCACTGGCAATAAAAATACAGCTTCAAATTCACATTTGGTGATTGGTAGAGTTAACTTAGCCTACACTGGCAGAGGAAAAAGGACGATTAAGTGAAAACTTCCTCATTATAACACAATCCTTTGAAACAGTGCATACCTGCAAATATCAATAATACTGCCAATTACATTTAATGTACCAAGATTTGTGCAAGGCCATGTTTAATATGCACTTGAGGAGAAAAGGTAATAACAAATGCTTGAGAATTATCCAAACATTAACAGTATAATAAAAAACATGGAAAGCTATGACAAATAGGCATGAGATATGTAGATCTTGCAGTTTAAATTGCCTGAAAAGATCTGCAGTGATGACACATGTTAACTTCCTTAAATTAGAAAGAAAACAGATCCATCACATGTGCATTTTCTGTATTACCCGGATTGCCAATGCCTCTTTCCTTGTGTGGAACAAGGAGCAGTCAAGTGAGCCTGTTTTGGTCACTAAGGCAATGTTCCTCACATTTAATCTGTGTTAATGAGATTTGTGACAGGGAGATTCACAATTCTGAAAATAAATTCACCAAAACCCCATTAATTTAAAATTCCATTATTCCGGAAACCTATAAAGCAGAAAGGATTAGGATGCGGTAACAAACAGCTGGATTTTAACTGTCAAGATTTTAGAGGGCAATGTCTTCATTTCCTCCATATTAGTGCTAAGTGCTACATGGATTTTTTTCTGGTCTTTCTCTTGCTGCTTGGTATTTCCTTTCTACGTATCATCTCATTGTCTTCTATTACACTCTTCCGATACAGAATCTCTATTTTTAGATGAGACCAAAATTAAAATGGGAGAGTGCATTTCGTGTGAATCATCTGTCTAACAATCACCAATGTAAATGTAACAAAGCAGTAGAAGGAAACAATGCCCACATCAGAACTGGTCTCATCATTAATATTTGCTGTGAAAGAGGATATAGTTTAAAAAGTAAGGAGATACAGGAGACCCACACACATCCTTCTGCAACTCAGCTCTCATGCTCATTTTCTTATCTCTAAAAATGACGAAGACATTATTATTTACAAGAAGTATTTTGGTGCAATGACTCCCCCAGATCAGCCAAACTTTTTCTTTGAAGAAAACACTGATAGATAGAGCTTTTTTTTCCTTTTGGGAACTACATCATAAATCCAAGTGTAACCACAGTAATTAGTGGTAATGAACCTTGTGTGCTAGGGAAACATTCAAATAAAAATGGGAAAAATCCTGTAAGAAACAGACTTTTGAATATCTCATTATACCCCTTTTTATGATACAGTCTGCTTGAAAACAAGATTAGTAATTAATGCTTAAGTAAAACAAGATCAGTAAGTAATGAAAGTATCATTATAATTTCATCATTAAGATATAGATAAAAGAAAACAAAATGCTTTGTAGCAGTCTGCAGTAGGTCTAAAGTAAAACTGAAAATTACCCTGGGTAAATAATGCTTCCTTTGTCGATAGCACATATTCCTAACAAACATAGAGAAGAAAAAACTTTCATGCAAAATACTGAGATGACCTTAAAAACAGCTTTATAATAGATAAAAAGAGAAAAAAGTCATATAAAGCAGATGCAGTTGAGGGTAATTTAGAAAAGAGGAATATATTTCTATACAAAGCTGAGTATAAATATTTATCAGATGCATAGATGGTCTAAAGATATTAAGAAAAATAATGAAAAATTACTATTTCATTGTCATATACTTCTTGCAAATACATGCTGGGATAATGCTTCAACTATAATAAAACTGCTCATTATCTGGAGATGCAGTAACAGGAGAACAAACATCATTTATACCACTGAGAACAATTCTGTGGAGGCAGTGAAAGACTACAGGAACAGAGATTCCTTTTTGATATTTGTTGTTTATGTAGGTTAATTGAATTGGAATGATTAAAATCATTTAATTAGAAACTGTACAAGGAAGTTTTTTGCAAAAGAATAATGTATATATTTGTTCAAATTCACCATACCCAGGCTGGTAGTGGTACAAAATCATTTTGAGGGCAGAGGGAAAGGAAATCAGCAGAGGATAGTTGTGCTGCTCTGCAGCTGACCACAAGATATTTGATTTAGTGTTTGTCACATGAGCAGAATATTGGATGTACTGCTGAGGATGCACTGCTCTCCAGTTCTCACTGGAAATCCTAAAGGGATTCCTCTATTTTCACTACTCCGTAGGTACCCAGTGTGTGCAGTAGAGCCCACCTCTTAAGTCACACTCCAGGTTGTTAATGGCAGTCTAATGCTAAAACAATACCAGTCTAATTCCTCCAGAAGACAATGAGCATCATTTCTTAAGTAATGTGGATTTTTTCCCCTGAAAATAAGACTTAAAACCAAGATGTCCATGATAATAAAAAACCTACTTAGTAACAGATTCTTCCCTTTAAAGACTAATAGAGGTTCTCTCTTATCCATAGTCATCTTACACAAGCATGGGAAAGTATTATTTTCTCTAAGTAATGAGGATAAGAGAAGCAATGTGAAGCAATTCACTTGAGAAGGGCTGGTAGCCAGTCTGAACCGAAAGCTCAGGCATTCCTGGATGCCATTAGTGCACTTCTCTCCATAATCTGGTGCTGCCTTTGCTGTAATAATTTCACAGCAGCATTTGTATTAATCATTTGGAAGCTGTAGGATCCAAAGAGCCCGCCAGGCCTGCTACAGCAGTTAATGTGCACACACAGTATCAACGTCAAGAATATCTTACACAACAAAATAGCTTGTTTTTAATTTAAAAAACGACAAAGGGAGAGAAAATAATCCAAAGTGCAAAATTAACAGTGACAAGGCTGACTGAATGTTACTTCCATTCTGTGATAAAATACACAGCACAAAAAATGCTGGGTTTACTACACTAATATAAATTTACTTTAGGAAACTTTGCTAATTTAAAGTTCTTCCCTTTCTCTTTTTTTTTTTTTTTCTGCAATACGAAGTAATTTTAACTTTATTCTATACAAAACTATAGGATTAAAAACAGTTGCATATTCTGTTTTGTATCAAATAGTGTTTTTCTTGTTTTGTATCAAATAGAATTTTTCTTGTTGCCTGGCAGTGCCATTCTGTTTGCTTTGTTTTCAGGAGATTTCAGTAGAACTTAACTTTTATAATATATTTATATATATATCTATAATAATTTGTAAGGTTAGTGTTCATATTCTTTGCAGTTTTTTCAGATACATCAGCATTATTTTCAGTCAGGACCATCACAATGTTTTGCTTTTGGACTCCCACAGGTTCACACTGAAAATTAAAGATAGACTGACACTATGTAAGACGGGTTATACTGGTTTTGGTTGGGGTAGGGTTACTTTTCTTCATAGTAACTGGTGTGAGCTACATTTTGGATTTGTGCTGAAAACAGGGATGTTTCCAGTGCTGCTGAGCTGTGCTTACACACAGAGTCAAGGCTTTTTCTGTCTTCACCCCACCATTGAGGAGGCTGGGGGTACACAACGACTTGGGAGGGGACAGAGCCAGGACAGCTGACCCCAGCTGGCCCAAGGGATATCCCAGACCATCTGGTGTCATGCTGAGCATATAAATCTGGGGGAAGGAAAAACTGGGATGTTTGGAGTGATGGACTCTTCCCAAGTAACATTACGCATGACGGAGCCCTGCTTTCCTGGGGAGGGCTGAGCACCTGCCTGCAATGGAGAGTGAGAAATTAATTCCTTGTCCCACTTTGTTTTGCTTATTAAATGGGCTTTATCACAATCCCTGAGTGTTCTCACTGTAGCTCTTCTGATTTTGTCCCCCGTCTTACCTTGAGGGAACAAGTGAGTGGCTGGCCTGGGGCTTGGTTGCTGGCTGGACTTCACATATAAACATTTTTTATACTTGTATATATAAATATATTTTTAGATAATATACAAAAATACGAATATATACAAGCTATATATAATTTTTTATATATAACATAGTAACATTATCTACTGTCAGCAGAACTACAGGTAGCATCTGTGAGCATTCCACAAGAGGAGAATGAAAAAGTGTGAAGGTCCTCCATGACAGCATTGTACAAAGGGAAAACTGCTAACTGTTCTTGTTCACTGAACCCAAAATTAGGCATGGAAGGCTAACAGGAGCATAGCAAACAACAGGTTAATTTTTAAGATTCTAATATTTTTCTGGCAGACAGAAAAAACCCCCAAAAACCAAACCAAAACATTCCTACCTGGAAAAATCCCTTACTTCTGCATCAATGACTATGGGGATCTGCCCAAAAATAAAGTCTGGGATTTTGGGGCATTGTAGATTTTCATATGCAACACACCAAGCTTGTGAGTGAGAAGAAAAATGTTTCATCTAGGAGGTCTTGCTGTCGTTATTTGCACGGACCTGAAAGAATTCGCATATAATACTAAGGCCACAGCCAGATCCAAGCATTCAAATTTAATCCAAGACTCAGCTCCTGGTTTCTCAGTACCACACACCTTGCTTGGCCAGAACTGGGGGAGGGAAGTGGCCCACAAAAAGCTCCAAGTCTGCCTCTGACACACACTCAGAACCAACTTACTCAGCCATGTAGCTCAGCCCAGAACTGGCAGATATTCTGACCCAAGCTGAGCAGAGTTCACTGAACACGGTTCTGCCTGGCACTGTCCGTTGTCAGGCTTCATTCTGCTTTCACCCCTTTCTGGGACATTTAAGAGTTGCAGGGAATTCCCCTCGGCAACAGCTGGGGAGAAGCTCTTCCTCCCAACACCCTGAGGAACAAGGGCCAAATTGGCTGCGTTTCACAGCTGAAAAAAGAAACAGCCCTTGGAGCAGATGGCAGGCAGCAAAGAGTGGTGTTGGAAACAATCTTTCAAGGCAATTTAATCCAAAAATCACAATTCCACACAGCTTTCAAGTGAGACCCCAGCTACCTGAAAAACCCTTAATGTCCTAGCAAAAATTTTTCTAACCCTTAAATAAAATAGTGATAAATAAATATATAACGTCTAGAATTATTAAAAGCAAAGGTATATCAATACAGATTACTGCCTGCATGCCATCAGCAAAGACACAACAGAAAGAGACAACCCCACACCACCAGTGCATTTTTTCCCTCTATATGGGTATCAAAGGCAGCACCAGGCTGATCTTCAGCAGCAGTATAAAACTTGCAGCAAATAAACTGTTCATTGAGATCACTCTGAGAGAACACATTTTGCTGTAGGACTGGAAGTATCACATCCTCCTTGATGACCAGACTACAATATTGTGTCAAAGAGTATATATAATAATATAACTATAAAAATAGGTACTAAACTGATTTGTTTTGTGCCATGATAAATTGGTTTATTCTGAAATTAAAATTCAAGAGGAGAATGGTATTCAAAGACTTTATTGCCCAGTTTTACTCAGCATAGCTCAGATAGCTCATGCTGCTATCTGTTAGATATCATCATCATCAGGGTGCCCCCTTGCCCATTCCGCCAATTAAAATCAACCAAAAAGTACAACATCAAAAAGATTATGTTTTCTTTAAGCTGACCTTTAAAACTGAAGTTTACAATGCCCTGGTAAGAACTTAACATCTTAATTTACATAATTTTCTTCTAAATTTCAAGTCATGTTTTATCAGGACAGAGTAAGCCAGAGGACATGAGCATGCTATGACCCAGCAGCAAAACATTCAAAGCCCAGTGGGCCTAAAAGTTCTCACAGACAGGTTATACAATACAGGAAAACACAAAAAAACAAAACCTCATCTGCTATTGAATTACACATGCCCTCTTACCCTCGGGGGTTGCCAATCATCTTCTATTCTTTCTCAACACTTTAAACGATTACCCAAATAAGATGGAAAATAAAAGTTAACAAGTGTTGAATTGCTAGGATTGTTCAAAACCATCTGGAATGATATGGCAGAACAACTTCTTGAATTAAGAAAGGTTGTTTCCTTCACTTGCTGCATGGAAGAACATATGAACTGAAAGTTGTTGAGTCCACTTCTAGCCCCAGCAGCATCACAGAAAATTAACATCAATCCAGAAGGAACAGAATGATGACAACTGGATTCAAAGTGCTCTGGCTGGAGGAGAGTTTCCCTCAGCATGTGTTAACACCCAGCATCCATCAAATATAGTATTGTTCCTTGACAAACGTGTGAAAATACAGAGTGGGGCCCCAGAATAGTCCAAATCTGGAAAGTACCTCATACATTAAAACAAGTTTGTAGACCAGGTTGTAATGGTAGTAGTCAAAGACCTGTATGCGAACATTAGGACATATTTTCAAGGCCAGGTGATAGACTTCAGTAACTTAAAATTATACCTCTGAGGGAAAACCCTTTTAAAATTCTTAGGCAGAAAATACATGGCTAGTGTCATATCCTCTGTGGGGCTGATTAGTCTCATTTAGAACACCTTTGCACGAAAACAAAATAGAAATGAGAACATGCTTGGCAGCCCTCCCAAAACACATTACACGTTGTGCTAAGAAACATTTTTTCTCCATATGAACCAGCCGATGATGAAAAAAATACACACAGCTATTACAATTTTTACATGTTTGATTCCTGAAGCAGACAAGGTCCTGCTATCATATCATGCATGCTTGGGAAACGTATATTCATCTGTCTTCTTAGCAGAGAAAGAGGTAGGTTTGCTGAGCAAATCCAAGTCAGCTGCTCTAGAGCAAGCTCTGCAAATCAGATTTCTACATTATGCCTTAATTAAATCTGCATGCGATACTCCAGCCCTTTGTTGGACAGCCCTTTATCAACTTAGACACAAAAACTCAAAGAAGGAGATTAAAAAAGATAAAATGTTTAAACTTAATCCTCTCTTTCCTTTTAAACACTATGATTCATTGAAAGAATTTAATATTAAAAAAAACCCACTACAAACTCTTTTACTATTCCCACAGGCTAGAGTTCTCACCAGGATATTATTAAATCATTTCTCTGAAACCACCTAACCCCTGTTAAGTGTTAGGCTCTCACACCTTGACTAACTGCATGCATGAAGCAGCAGGTGACACCTCATGTCCATGCTGAGGCTTGTTGGCTTCTGTCAGCCAAAAGCACCAGAGCAGCCACAGATATCCCTGCAAGAACTGTGTTTCAGCATGGGAAAACCAGCAAAGGCACAGTTCTGCACCCAGTGAGCCTTCCAAGGATTATTTAGGTGGCATCTTCAAAATCCTCAAGCTCTTCTGGCAAATGGCTATCACTGGCAACCAAACTCATTTACATTACAAAGCTGCTCTCAAGGGATTACTGAAATCCCCCTGATTTCACTTATTTAATTTGGTAAGCAGATTGTGTTGTTGCAAAGTAGATTTGCAGATCTCTGGATGAACTGTCACTGTGTGCGAAACATGATACTGAATATAGGCTCACAGAACAAGTGAGTTTTTGTAGCTGGGCTGGTGCTGTCAAAGAGATGCACAAAGGAAAAAAATGCTGCAAAATTCTGACCTCATGGTTTGGTTATGGTGGGTAGAGCTGCAGAGCACCAAATCCTTGAGCACATAAGTAAAGCATCTGTGTACTTCATCTGTGCCAGTGCTATAGTACTGATTTCAAGAGGCACTACAGTAAGGGGAAAAAAGAAAATCACATTGTATATTAATATTTACACCTACTTTTTAGGTACTTGCATCATGTGCACAGCTACCCTGTTGGATAAAATCCCCACTGCAGATACAATCATATCTGAAGATATTGAAGAAATATAAACACTTAGCTGGTCCACGGCATTAGATCTTTCCTGCAGTCAGTCTAACCTCATCCAGAATTTTAAAGCACGTTTATCAGCCCTCTGAGTGCTCCTGTGAAAGCTTTCCATGTAAAAATGTCATTTACCTTTTGTGGTGGTAGCTATAAATGTGAGCTATGAGTCTGAACAGGAAGTAGCATTTGATAGCATGACCAGACCTCTTCCTCTCTTGTCACCAGCCAGCACAAATGTGAGCTGCATTACTGGAGAGGACTGCTCTGCAAAAGGGTTCAGAAGGCAAGAAGTCATCTCTCAGCTTTCACCACAGAGGATACAATTGCAGTAGCCCAGCCTCTGACTTATCTGCCCAGCAGTAGATCCAACAGACCTAGCTGGCACAGATGGGGAAACGTGAAATACATTTTAAAAACACTAGGAAACAGTTTACTGCAGAAAGGTAGAAATATGCCGCAACAGAGACAGTACTTTTCAGCCATGGCCTCGCAAAGGCAGGCTTTGACATTCTCTCAAATACTGTGCTCCTCCACAGCTCTGCACAGATGAGAACATTGAGGAGATCACCTATTTAACCTGTAGCTCAGACAGGAGTAACCCACTCTGCTCATCTTATGAAATCCAAGATAAGAAAATTTCACTCACATACACCAAGGTGCGCAGAAGGTACAATATCAACTCTCTTTTGGAAAGGTAAACAGAAGAACATGATAAATTACTAATGAATTACTACAAAGGCATGTGTTGGGATTTCACACCCTTTTTAACATTTGTAAAATAAGATATACTTATGGGTTCTTATTATACAGCCAAGATGAATTTTGAAAGCAAGCATTATACTTGACCAATACAAGTAACAGGGCTCAAGGACAGTCTACTTATTTTATAATATTATTTTATTTAGTCTGATACATCTTTGAGCCTCTTTCCATCACTCCTCTTCCCTCATAGAGCATTCCTGGTTTTGGAAGAGTGCAGAAACATTTCCTAGGTGCGGAAGGCCAGTACGAAAACAATAATTTTTGTCCTTTATGCTTGCAATGGGCATCTGACTGTGGTAATGTTGACCAGCCTCCCTGTAAGAATAACAGGGCAACATGTCGTTCTCTGTTGTTTAAACACAATGTGCAAGCAGTTAAACCAGGCATGGAGAAGGTTTTCAGCCTTTTTACACACTATAAAAAATGAGATTCCATCAGTGGCAAACTCAGCAGGAAGGGCTGAGTGGCCTCACCTCACCTGTCTGTGCCACACAGGAGTGGGGTCACTCGGCTATCCTCTGGCCAACTTGCCACACTTGTAGCCCACTGACAAGGATGTCAGGAGCTTCACCCACCACTGGCACAGCCACATTAAACCTTCCCACATTGCAACACCTTCTTTCTTCTGCATAGATTATTCCTGTAAAGTACACTACAAAAGCTTTACTTTTTCCAAGAATGTGAAGCACCTGCAATCATGAGTTACAATCTGTGCTGGCCGTGCCAGGATGCCACGTAGCCCTCACTTTCAAGGGTGAAGTAAACATCTTGAGGAAGAAGAAAGAGCTTTGAGGATTGTGTCATACAAGCATTAATATAATGCTCACATCAGCAGCACTGTGGCTTTTTAATTTAAAGCATGTATTCCTTTGAGAATTACCATTATCTCATTTTTTTGCACTCTACCTATTATACAATTCTTTTCAGAGATCTTAACGTGACTGTCATGGCTTCTGAAAAGCAGCAATCGCAACCCCCAGCCACCACCAGCCCTTTAAAAGGGCCCAGAGGGGAAAGCCAGCACATCAATTGTTACAGCTTTCAACGCGTCTTTTTTTAAAAAGGAAGAGTTAAGCGTTATTTTATATATTTTTTCATGCATAATTTCAGTTATTTCTCAGTAAACATATATCCCTGGGCTCTAGCATTTCATCGCAGAAGTTTAATTGAAAAGGGAGTGGGGGGGAGAGGTTGGCAAGGGGCGGGGAGGGCAGTGCGGGAAGGTGGGAAGGGCGTGGGGAGGCGGGGAAGGCTGGGAAGGTGGGAGAGGCGTGGGAGGCTGGGAAGGTGGGAGAGGCGTGGGGAGGTGGGGAAGGCTGGGAAGGTGGGAAGGGCGTGGGGAGGTGGGGAAGGCTGGGAAGGTGGGAAAGGAGTGGGAATTGGGGAGTCTCGTTGACCGCCCCCCGCCGCTGCCTCAGGGCCGCGCCGAGCGCAGCGCCACGGCGCCCCCTGGCGGCGCCCCGGGCGCGCCGTGCGCGGGGCGCGGAGCGGGCGCGGAGGAGGCTCCGGCAAGGAGGGACCGGCGAGGGGGGGAAGCGCCGTCCTCGCTTGATGACTACACAATGAGTAGTGATATATTTTAATTTAAACACCATAAACCTATTGAGTGCTTAATTAACTTTAACCGTCTTCAGTGGAATGAAGCCAATTTGAGGGGGTCAAAAGGAGTTGTTTCAATATCAAACAGTTTTACATAGTCAATCCATTCATTCGGCCTACAGCTACTGATTAACACACAAAATTAACATGTTAGTAAAAATTCATATTCAGGTCTCTGGGGAAATTAAGATGCACATGCACAGAGCATGATTAGCACAACTATTGTTTTCCCCCAACAATATAATTTAATGGGTTTTCAGAATTACAGAAAGAGAGACTGGGTGCTGGTTTGAATTGATTATTTACCACAAAGCTTTGAAATATAGAGAAGACGGAAAACATCCTGAGCCAAGAGGGCAGCGACAGAGGAAAACTGGAGCAGAGCAAGACCCCGCTGCAGAAGGGTATGGCTGGAGCAAGGATGCAGGCGGGCATCAGGCCCTCCCACGTCCCACAGAACCCAATCAGCCTCCCCAAGGACACTTCCCTCTGCCCTTGCCTACTGACGCCTTCCTCTCCTCCTCCCCTCCTTCCCTTTCATGTCCCGATGTTATTTTTCCATTGTGTCATTTGTTTTAGTAAGAGAACAAACAGCTCAAAGCTTCTTCCTATGCAGCAAAATATTGTACTTGCCAATTACTTTTCAGAAATAAGAGGATTAGGAAGGGTGCCAAACAGGCAAAGGAAAGATGAATAAAAGAAATTATGTTTTAAAAATTTACCACTGACAAGCCAAACAAAAGTGACTGCCTGGAGAACCTGGCTGAAGTAGTAACGAAAGAAAATGAGAAACCCTCAATGACTTCAGTAGTTTTTGGATCAGGCCCTCATACATGGGTGTTCCCCCCTACATGGTGTCCCACACATCCTACGGGGCAAATCATCATTTCCAGTACAGAGAGGCACCAGGAGAGTTACCTGTCACATGGGTACACACAGAGGTGCATCACAGGAAGCCTGAAAGCCAACAGCAAAGGAGGAAGGAAGAGAGAAGCAAATGTCTTTTCTTGCATCAAAAACTATCCACAGGCCTCTTGTGTTCACCAGGTTTAAAAAACTCCATGTAACAACTTATAGGGTTCAGATCAACCATTTAGTGTAAAAACAGACCCCTTCTACCTCTTACCTGAATAGTGTGACCAAGGTCTACACAAAGATAGATTAACTGTCAAATTACAAAGGTTTTGTGAGTGGCAAATGATCTCATGGCTTCCTAGGTTTAATGTATTAATTGTTTTATGAAGTCAAGACAGAGAGACAGGGAATTCTCTTATCATACATGCAGGTGGCCATACCTGCAGCTGGTTAGAGATCTCACTACTGCACTTCATCTACTGTGTTTGAGCTACCACACCTCAGCTCCCATAGCAGTCTGTGCAGTCTGTGGTGCAAGAGAAGCTACCTGAGGGTACCACTAACACCCACAGTCATGGGAAGAGACTGGAGCTGGAATCAGTGAACTTTATGAGATAACCTGCACAGAACAGGTGCCCAAAAAGACTGTGCAATCTCCATACACGTAAATTTTTCTCAAAACTCAACTGCACAGAGTTGGGTGGTGATGCAACTTTTATGTTAGTTGAGCCTTCAGCAAGAGATTGGTTTAGGTGACTTCCAGAGATCCCTTCCCACCTGCAGTATTGTATTTCGTACATCAAGCATTCCAGTAGAGTGGTTCCTGATGTGCAGAAGTCAGTAGCCATAGCTCACACTGCACCAGGACATTGTGGAACAATGGCATCTAAACATGGTACAGCCAGCAGCACTTCATTGCCAGATTGTGGAGCTCAGAGTTCAGGAAAAGCCAAGAGCACTGTTGAATACAACCTGGGAACATGCCCCTAAACTCAACATAATAAAATGCTGTCCACTGCCACAGTCCACAAAAATGACAAATTCAGGACTATGATGAACCAGGAATCACTGAATCCTTTTGCAAAGTCTGTTAGAATTAGAATCCTAAATGCCAGAGCAAGGACACAGATATCTGCTTACCTGGTGTTGCAGATGTGTTTGGCAGAGGAAAAACGAAGCCTAATACAAATAAGCATTGAATTACTTGGGTCAGAATTTTCAGCTTAACCTTAAGAAGACTTACAGCTCTTCTGCCATTTTGGCATCTGGGCACACAATCCTGTGTGCCTCGGTGTCTTTGTACAGGTCAGATTTAAACACTTGGCAGAATCAAATTATTAGGATCACTAACAATGGGTTTGAATCTGTATTTAGGTGATCACTTTTGGAACAAGGACTAATGAGAACAATGACATACCCCATTCATTCTTGCATATGATTTCTATTCTGCATCTGATATTAGAGTAGTTGTATCTGTAGAAAATTTTAGGGACCAAAAGGTTTTATAGGCATCTGGAGTCTGTAGATCAGAAAACAGCATTAAAGCAAACTACTGGGGGTAGTGGAGCAGGAGAAAATGGGGAGAATTGACTGAATGTCTCATGAGAGCATAGGTTAGGAAACTAATATTTGGTTCATCACCAGCTAATTTTTGCAAGAACTACGGTGAAGCACCTAAAAGTTGAAAGCTGAGAGTGATCTTGGACTCAGCCCTTAATCAAACACTAGAAGGACTGCAAGAGAACAAGCAAAGTTCAGCAGTGATCATAGTTAAGGTTCACCTCCCTTCAGAATGTGATATGTAGTAGTAATCCACATAATGTTTTAAGGAAGGGAAATTAATCATTTATTGCAAAGATGGAAGTCAGAAACAGCTCATAATAGGAAACTCCAAAGAAATAAAAGTGCATTTAAAGTGGTGGTAGTAAAAAATAATGGGAAAGCAAGACATAAATTTAGGATTGTGATGTTACAGAAAAAATAAGAGGAACCTGCAGGACAGCCAAAGCTAGAGAAGCAGGGAGGATAACTAAATTTCAGAAGACTTCTCACTATTTAGTCTGTTTAACCACCAATACACAACTAGAAAAGGAGAATCAAGAGACTACAGAGACAGAAAAATATTTCTCCTAGGCGGCATTAGCACAATAAGAGTCTTATTTCACAGATACTGGGGGAATGGTCTGCCCAAAGGCCTATTCACATACAGTAAAATACTCCAAACCCAGAGACATCTAAGAAAATAATTGATTGTTTTTAGTGAATTTTCATTAAAAATTAGGATCAGACGAGGCTGACAAAGATTTCCAAGAGAAACAGACAATGTAGTTATTAAAGGAAATTTTGTTTGAATATCCATATACTTTTAAAAGGAATGGGAAAGGCCAAAGGATGATCATACTTAAAACCAGTTTAACAGACAGGTGTTATGGATTGGCCTGGAAATTGTGCATCACAGTCCATTTCACTGGATCTGTCTGAGTCAACAAGACAGACATCTAGATGTGTTCTGTTGATCGAGCAGGGCAAAGCAGCAGAGAGAAGGAGCTGAAAGTCTGACTCTGGCTGAGTCTTCTTTACATCACTATGAAGCCAAATAGTTAGAAACACATCAGCTGTTCTCCCAATGCAGCGTGAAGCTAAACAAGTACAGCATCTGGGAAGAGGAGTGAAAGGCTCCTGTCCTACTCACAGGAATTGTCAAAATTGCCAAACTAAGCACACATGGTTATTACTTAGGCAGTATTGAAGTCTTTTGATCAAAGTGCCGTCTGAGGATCTGCTAATGAAATAATCTAAATTGACTCGAAACACATCAGGATGGGTGTTGAGAGCAGGGAGTACTAAGTTACTGTCAAAACTAAAGTGCTTTTCAGGCCACACCTGGAACTCTGTTGAGTTTTGGTCCCCACTGTATAAAAGAGTTGTGGATGGCTTGGAAAAGGCCATAAAGACAGGGAAGCCTGACATACAAGAAAAGGCTGAGGGAACTGTGTTCAGCCTTGAAAGAAGGCGGCTTAGAGGAGACCTTACCACAATATTCTGGTATTTAAAAGGTGTCTATACTAAGAAGGTGGAGACTCCCTTTCTACAAAGAGCTGAGGGGTACTTGGTGCAAGTGATCCTGGGGAGATTCCAGTTAGACACAAGAGGAAAGTTTTTCACAATGAGAACGTTCAGCCACTGTGATTATGTCCTCAGGGAAGTGGTAGTTTCCCCAACTTTGGGCACTTTTAAGGTTCCGCTGAACAGGCTGCTGTGCCATCTTGTCTAGACTTTTGCCAAGAAAGGTTCAACTAGGTGATCCTCAAGGTCACCTTCCAACCTGAAGTTCTGAGTAAGGCTCAGTAAACTGTCCAGCAAAAGGTGTCCCATGGGAAGAAGCAAAGTACTTGCTCCAAACCAATTTTGCATTTATTTTTGAATAGTTGGGAAAAAAGTGGGCACATAATGTTGTCTAGATGATAGAGGTCTGTACGTTCAAAATGGTATAACTTTGGAAAACCTCAGAGTTCCTCTGTGTATCTTTGCAAAGGGCAGTTTAGAAACACAAGGGCATTCAAATTTCAGAGAAAATAGGGCCAGAACATCCAGTAAATAAACTGCTTACCATTTTAACACTAGATACTAAAAAGTATGAAGGTTAATTTCTATGGCTCATGTTCAGGGAATCTAAATGTGTGGACATCTTCCCACTGTAGAAGCACTGTAAATAAAAAGCAACCATATGACCAAGAGGAATACCAGTACACATGGCCTTCAGGAAAGCAAGAAATAAAACCACTGCTATTACATCAATTACCTTTTTTCTCTAGCTTTGGCTGCTGCGAATCAAAGGATCCCACAAAATTTTATGGCTAGAGATACTTTTCTCATGGAAAGAAATTAGGAAAAACAGGATGATTAACAGCAAAATTCTATAAATTACAGGAGATACCACACATGCAAGAAGAGAATTTTCCACTGGCCTTTCTCATAGTCAGTGAGACAGAAGTCCCAAGGAGAAATCAGAGTGTAACAGCAAAACACACTAGAGTCTAACACACAAGATGTAACAGAACCTCTTGTACAGAAATCAAAAATTTACATTAAAAAAATGAAAAAACTATTCAAAAATATGCCTATAAAACATTAACACTTAGACAATCAAAAGATACTTTTATCACATCCATAGAAGCAAAAAATAAAATTTCAATCATGATAGAGCAGACCCATTCTGAGAAGCATCTCTCATAAAGAAATTCAGAAAAAAAAATGTATATACTTCATTTATGTAAGACTAGTTCCTATCAAAAAGTAAATGATAAATAATGCTGAAGTAGCCTCAGCAGATATTTAGTTAAACCACATAATTATATTTCATCCTTATAATTTGTTTTTTTCACAACAGAATAAACCATAAGTAGGTGATTCACAGATCAATTCCATGCAAAGGCCAAAATGTATGGTTCCCATCTAAGAATATATGAGAAGATATGCTTTCAGTAACATAAATTATTTAGTCTAGCACAGACTGAGCAACACAAAGTTTGTAAACTCTGTGTGTAGATCCTCAAGCTCATACAATACTGTTAACTGGATATTCACCAATACATAAAATATATATGAGTTTAGGTAATATAACCCTCCACAAGTATGCAAAAAGTTCTGAAGCGTTTTTCACTAACTGGCATAAAATATGTTATTAAACCCCCACTGAATTTATTTCAGATCTTATTCTGTCTGGCAGTTGCTTTACTTTAAATAAATAAATGGTGAGGGAAAGAAAAACCCAAACAACCCTGGAGAAACCAAGTACATTAACAACTTGCATCAGTAATTCATCTTGAAG
This sequence comes from Corvus kubaryi, assembly GCF_017639235.1. Taxonomy (NCBI): domain Eukaryota; kingdom Metazoa; phylum Chordata; class Aves; order Passeriformes; family Corvidae; genus Corvus; species Corvus kubaryi. The sequence goes on along the minus strand of NW_024581126.1, from coordinate 3,091,460 downwards.
TGCACGAACTCACTTGACATCTACAACTGCAGTGTGTGTTTTCCACCAAAACCACACAGGCACTGACCAGTGGCCTATGACAAGACATAAGGACACACACATTTTACAGAAGTTTACCGCAATATCTTCTAGAAGGCTACATGGCAATCCTTTATTTTATGTATGTGGTGAAAATAGCACTTGATGCACCTGACATTTTTCCATGAATTTTTTCTATTGCACAAGTCATGGTCTCCATTTAAAAGTAGAAGAGCAAAATCATTTCCTATTATGATCTTTTCAAGCAGAATAAGTGAAGACTTATGGCAAGTTCATACCACTTCTAAGATGTTTAACACAAGTATCATAATTGTCACTTAATGGGTCAGGAAACAAAGACAGACTTGTCTCAGAGGTGTTGTCTCTTCTCTATAGATCACACTTATTTTCTTTTCATATTTAGGAAATGTAATTACATCTAATTCAAATTACAAGAGACAATAATTACACAAAGCCATTTTTTCTTTATAGTTAATGCTCTGAATATTTTATTTGCCAAGGCATACAATTTTCCAAAAAGAAAACATTAACTTATGTGGCCCGTATGGAATTTATTTAATTATATGATAATCCAATATGGTTCCCTGCAATTTATTATGTTAATTAGTTAGATTATGTGTGAAACATTTTGTAATGAGCCCATTCCTTTTCTTTATATGACTTTAAAAAAAAAAAAAATCTTTCTAATGAACCATTTTTCTGCATTTATAAAAGGTATCTGGGCTTTGTAATTTAAATGATATGTTACAATGTATATCAGGGTAGACTTACTAAAGATTTTGAGAACCATAAACTGTATTTTGTGAGACTGCAATATTCTTACTATAACCAAACACAATAATTGGAGAATATTGTGTATTTGATATTATAACTGAATCCTGTACTACTTTGGCAGTAGGTGCAATATTACTGATTGCAAATGGAGGAGGGAAAAGAAACAAGAAAAAAAGGGAAAGACCTCCAGTAATTCTTCAACCAGGAGGGCAGAAGAGGATTAAAGAAAGCCTTTAATAGTCAGCATGTGCAAATCTCTTTTGGAAATGAGCCAACAAACTAGATCAACATGGATTTTTGCAAGAAAGCAAGTTACTGTTTGTTTCATACAAGTTAACTACAAGTTACTACTACTGTGTGAGCAGAGAAACAGATCATTAAATATAAAAACTCTTCCATGACATCATCTTAAAAATATGTTTTCTAACAGTCCTGAGGTACTGTCTCTCTTGAAATTTCATTTTATATGTGCAATTTCCCTTTGCTTTCTAAAATGAGGAATGCACTCCACTTCCTTGCCTGAGTTTTCAATAGCAAAGGGTGAGCACCTTTAGGTTTGTGCCAGCACAGCCTTGTGTCAAGGCTGGAAGCGTTTCCAGAACCATGCTAGAACTCATACATTCTTCATTTAGCTGGGAATTTGTGTCTGATTCTTTACTCCCCAAATACACCCTACAGGAAGTGTACCTGATAGAGTACTGTGTGATAAAGCCCTGAAGGGAAGAGGGGCCCTAGAAAGCTGGTTGATCTTCAAGGATCATCTCCTCCAAGCTCAGGAGTCGTGCGTCCCAACACAGTGGAAGTCAGGCAAAAAGGACAAGAGGCCTGTATGGATGAACAAGGAGTTCCTGAGCAAACTCAAACACGAAAAGGAAGCCTAAAGATGGTGGAAGCAAGGACAGGTAACATGTGAAGAATAAACAGTGATTGTCTGAGCAGCCAGATCAAGTGAGAAAAGCCAAAGCCGTGACAGGATTAAATCTGGACAGGAACATCAGGGCAACAAGAAAAGTTTCTGTAGTAAGTTGGTGATAAAAGGAAGACTAGAAGAAATGTGGAGCCTCTCCAGAAGGAAATGGGAGAGCCGATTACATGGGACAGGGAGAAGGTTGAGGTTCTCAAAGGCTCTTTTGCCTTGGTTTTCACTGGCAAGTGCTCCAAGCCACAATGCCAAGTTGCAGAAGGCAAAGTGGGGACTGGGAGAATGAAGGACCCACCACTGTAGGAGTCAGTCAGGTTTGAGACCATTTGAGGAACCCAAAAGTGCACAAGTCCATGGGCCCTGATGGGCATTCCTCAGGGATCCACACTGGGATCAGCACAGGTAACGTCTTTGTCAGTGACCTGGACAGTGGGATAGAGTGCAACCTCAGCAGGCTTGCTGACAAAACCAAGCTGTGTGTGCAGTTGCTGGAGGGAAGGGATGTCATCCAGAGGGGCTCTGACAGGCTGGAGAGACTCATAAGAACCTCATGAAGTTCAACAGGGCCAAGTGTGAGGTCCTGGACCTGGGTCAGGGCAAACCCAAACACAGGCTGGGTCTTGGACGTATTTCTTTACTGAAGGAAAAACCAGACCTAGAGGCCATGATAGGATTCATCTTTTACAAATTGTACAGATGTCATTAGTCTATAGGTGGTAGCAGGCAGAAATAAAGTTTTAAAAGCCTGCTGCTCAATGGTGATGCTCAACACAGAAAAATCCACAGAGAAATTCAAGTTGAATTAGCCTCTCTCCTTAGATCCTTAATGGTTTTTCCTATGTGCCATCTGAAAATATATTAATGCTGCAGAATCCTGATGTTGGCCCAAATGTCACCTTTAAGTCAGTTTCCAATTACTATCTTACCATTTATATTCATTTTCCCTAAATGGAGCACTGGTATAGCCCGATAAATAATTCTGCTGTGGTCACATATATTTCAAAAACTTCACAGGCCAGACAGCTGCAGTAGCCCTGTATGTATTTCAGATGACCTAAATTTTTTGGATCAACATATCCTGATGTAATAATAATCAGTGGAGACAGAGGAGAAGGCTGTATTCCAAGCAAACTATGCTTGTGTAGATTTCCTCCAACTGTTATTTCAATTCACATTTGCTTCCATGTATCCATATTCCTAAAATGCCTTTATACTTTGTGTGACATCTGTTGACTGTTGCTAACAAACTGAAAAGTATTGTTTATCCCTGTAAGAACAGTGGAAATATGCTGTATGTCAAAGTAAACATTGTGCAACTAGTAACAGACCTTGCACCTCATGCAAATGCCATGAATTTTGGCTGCACTCGATACTTTGCTGACACTAGAATCACCAAACCTAACAGTAAATCATTAAAAAATACCAATAGAACCCTCAAACCAAAAAAATCCATGAGAAATTTGAGTTGTATTTCATAATATATAAGCAAAATCCAACATAATTTCTCTCCAAGCTTGCAAGCAACTGATTCCTTAATACTGAATTTTGTGTGTCTCCATACTAAGACAGTACAAACCCAGAAAAATCTTTCCAAGGCTGGTTATTTAAATGTCTTCCTCAGTTAAGAAATATTGGAAACATAAAAAAATAAAATAACCAACACAGATGATTTTAAATGTTTACAATCTTTCACCTCAAAATTACTCACCTGCTGGCTTCTGAAAGACTGCACAGTGGAGGAACTCTCCACTGTATGTTCCTTTAGCAGATATCCTTGAAGAAAAATGTCACCATAAATTTGCTAGACTGAGAAGGTATGTAGTAGTCCAACCATGGTTTTGTTGTTGGTTTTTTTTTTTTTCCCAAACAGCAATTTTACAGAATAAACATCCTAAATGTTCCTGTATAGCAAGCAGACTGTATTTCATTATCCCTTGGATATAACTGGGGCACTAGCCAGTAAGAGGAGGGAGGAGTGTCTAAATCACCACCATCACTTTCTCAGAGGTCTCCCACAAGGATGCTCCCTAGCAAGTCACAGCTGAGAGCACACCATGGACTAAGAGTTTAGTTCTCAGTACACATTCTTAGAATAGCATTAAAGGCTCTCTGACAGAGAGCCTTTAAAGCACCTTATCTTGCTTTAATGCTCATTAGAGAAGAATTAAGTAGGACTAATACACTCACAATGAAGTTTACATGAATGGTTCAAGAATGCCTGTGTTAAACTCCAGGTTTTTTTTCAGAGAGGAAAGTAGTGACCAAATATAGATCATATAAAACATATTCAGTTCCCACCACTAAATACCACAACTTGTACCTCACAACTTCCCTCAACACTTTCTCATGACCTACCAATCAGCAGCTTCTCTGTGGCCTGTACTTTATTTGCTATTTCCCCATCAACACAGTGTGCACCATCAGAGCTGGGAATTAATCTGTGTCACGGTATGACTGGCAGGAGTTGAAACACTCCAGATCAGTTCGGTATAATCCTTGACAAGTCTTTCATGAAAAAAAACCCAAAAAACTCTGTGCACCAAGTCATGAGGTTCCTCAATTCTTAGCTCCAAGCCTTTCAATACTGCAATAGTTTTAATTTAAATGATTGGGGATGAACAAATATTCTTTCCACATGTATTGTACACTTCAACACACGACTGACAGTTTTAAAAACTCATGCATTAAAAAAATTCTCTAGCTATGTATTTAAACAATCAAGTCATTATTAATTCAGTAAATGCCATAATAGGCTTTTAGAAATTACAAAAGAATCCTTTCCCATGACATACATCGATATAATATTTGTCTAACTAGGTGATCTGCTTATTATTCACCAATTTAATTCTTTCTTGAATTATGTAGCAACAAAATGCACAAAGGAACAAAGTTACCCTCTGTAATTATCTGACAGGATAAGTTTCAAAATCCTGATATGCCAAACTAACTAAAAACACCTTAGTGACACCACAGGACCTCCCAACTCTCTTGGCACCACAGGGTTAATCTCACACATTTAATATCCTACCTCAAACAAGAATAATTGCAGGAAGAACCAAGGTCTTATGGAAGCTTTAGTATGATCGTGCTACTTCTTCAGAACACAACAGTAAAAAAGCCATGCAAATGGAGATGAATGGAGCACAAGCCACCGAGGTAATTAAAAATGTATTTTCCATCTTCTAGTAATTGAATTGTGTACAAGCTGCAAGTTAATGAGGTCATCTACCCTCAAGCACTGACAGGAAAGCAGGAATAATTATCTTTCAATTTTTTCTTATGTAGCAATTAATTTTAACCATTCGCCTCCACCCCACTCCCACTTCCCTCATTCCAGTCAGTCAAAGTCACGGCTAAGCCGAATTGACAAGCAATTGATATGGTGGCGGCACGGAGCCGCCGAGGCGGGCAAGGTAATCAAGGGGCTGCAGCTGTTGAGGGCTAAGCGCTTCCAGGTGAATGTCACCTGAGATTTTGCATTCTGCCACTTGGAGGACTTGGGACACACAGTAATGCCTGACAGTACATCTGGTGCCAGGTGGGCAGGGAGGGGACATCGCTGACTCGGAAGGGAACAGAAGGATGGACAAGGATTGATGAATGGACAAGACTAGAAACAAAAATGTCTTTTTTGTTGTTGTTTTTCTTTCTGGGTTGGGTTTTTGGGTTGTTTTTTTTTTTTTTTTTGGGGCTCATCTGCTGTCATTGAGTATTGCAAACTACAGCTGTATTTAAAAACAAAGTGTAATGCCTTGGCTTGTAACTCAAAATGCAAACACCAATTAGACTCCAACCCTTATGATGCCTCCTGTAACTATCTGACATGGACTTTCAGCAACTCTACACTTAAAAGGAACAAAACGTGCCAAATCAAATCTGTGAGAGCAGGACATGAAGAGGAGTTTGGCACTTTGACCTGTGGACCAAGGCCTCTCAAGCTCTGTGCAGATGTCCACGTTTATAATTGAGCTGGCAATCTCTGTCCTCCCTTTGGCCTGCACTATCTTTCAACAGCTAAAATGAGCAGTTCTGTTCACAAAAAAGCAGGCAACACCACTAATGGAACAAATGGACTTAACCATTTCACTAAAAGGATCAAGATCAAAGGAAAGAGGCTTTGGTTATTAACACAACTCCTACCTTTCCTCCCTCAGTGAAGACTATTCATGTTGTTAGCACATGCTAAATGCCATGCACACGATGGCCATCTGAGCCCATACCAAAATGACAACATATCCCCATATGTCAGTGCACATCAACTTGTTCCAGCTGCACTCAAGTTAAACTTCTTCTGCAATTACTAATTTTTGGCTCACAGTTTTAGAAAGAAACCCTTTCCCAACAGCAAAAATTCTAACTCAAATATCTTAAATTGTGGATTATGACAACAATCAGGTCTTACTCACCTGCCTGAGCAGAGCAGCAAACCTGCCTGCCAAGGAAAAGTTTTTCACACTTGCAAGGTGTATTAAAATGTCTTTCCTACATGCACTACTACAACTGGAGAGAAACCCCATAAAAACAGTAGAAATTATTCTGTGTCAGCAGTGGTGTAAAGAGAGAAGAAATCTTTGACTTTTGCCGTGGACTCCAAGTCCACAATCCATCTGCCTCCTCCTAATACACTTACAAGCCAATTCAAGGGGTTGTTCTGAAGTTGATTCTACTCATTTCAGAAGTTTCCAAAAAATGTGTTTCCTTTTAGATGAGCATAATTATCAAAGCAAAGCTCAGTAGAGAAGGTGCCAGAGGTTAGTCCCTGGTGCTTACCTCATTAGAAATGCAAACAATGGTTACTGTGTGGGTGAAACTAGAAAACACCTGGAAAAGTGGTACACATAAAGGTCACCTCAGCTTCAGTATAAAATTAGCATCAGGAATGAAATCAAAGGCAAGCAAATGCCAACATGTACACACTGGAGGGAAAAGGAGTTGTCGCTTTCTTTTGAGCAGATGAAGAATATAACAACATATGACAGTGCAGTAATAGCAGTAATTTCTATATATTTATTTTATCACCTAACTTTTGCAAGAGAGTCTTCTATTCTTCTTCCTATTGATGCTGCTTTTCACAATCTAAAAGCTGTCGAGGCAAATATAAATAGACCAGTAAGTGGAAAATAAGTTTGTTTCTCCTGAAATGAAGATCAATTTTTGCTTTGAGCAGGAGACTTCATGATCTCAATTTCTCATGTCATAGGAAGATGTTTGATGCAACTCTATAGCATATGTATAGAGCAACCGCTTCACAAATATCAGCAAAAGGAGTTCTTCCCAGAAAAATTGATGCCTTTTGCATTTTTCTTCAATGCTGGGAAGCACCCAGGAGACTAGAAATTAAATGGGTATCTACTCCGAGAAATCACAAATGAAAACAAGAGCACTGACTCACATTTAATCAACCAGAAATGAATATTCTTGGATAATCACAAAACAAAACCCAAAACTTTTGCTCAAAATTTAAACAACAAATAAATAAACAAACAAACAAGGCCAAAATCAGGACAAAACAAAAATTCAACTTTCCCTCCGAAGTCCCCCTAGTTTAACTAAGAGAAGGTAAGTGCAAACCTGGGACAGTTGTGAATGCTGGTGACAAGTTCAGATGAACAGCAACTGGTTACAGTATTACAGAGGAAAGCACATCCACAAAGCTACTGTTCATCACTCATAATTAAACTCATTTGAAAACACTACACACACGGACATGATGGAAAGACATGAGTTGTACTACAAAGACAAAATCATTCTTAGTGGTTAGTTAAGTGTTGTCAGTCAATCCTAACCATTTCACAGTCAGCTCTCTCTCTCTGTAATGGCAGATTAAACTTGGCAGACTTGATGGGGTGTAATAAACTTCATGTAGCTACCATTGCTCCTCTTTTTGCAAACCTAGGGCATGTTCATCCCTTTAGGTTTACTCCAAAAAGCCCAGATTAAACAAGAAGATCAGTTTCCATGTCCTCTGGAGGTTCTGCATTAGAAGGGAAAGTTCAAATACATGTGCACAAAGTGAGAAACTTGCTTGATCCTCTCTCCTGCCTCTAAGGTGCAGAAGGCCAGGGGAGCGAAGCACTGACTCAAACAGTGCCAGGGAGCAAAGAGCAAAGACAAGGCTTCAATAGAAGGTCAGCATTACGTGGCTTCTTTTCTGAACACAGACAAGGTTTCTGGGCCAGATAAATGGTCCTTCCTGGGAAGCATCCTGTCTCACACAGGAAATAGGAGATGCTCCCTCATAAGAGAAGGTAACCTTGACCATTTTCTGTGGTTTGTTTTCCTTGCATCTCCCAGCATCCAAAAGTGTTGTCTCAGCATATTTCTAAGGCACAATCCTACTTAATCCTCTCAGTATCTGTTTACAAACCTGTTGCCCATCAATTTGACTACTCCCTCTTTGAACCTGCAGATACTGTGCCTCTGCAACTTTCTGTGGCACTTGATTTTAGAGTTTTGCTACCCACTGTGTTAATACTTTCTCTGCATGCTTGTCTTCTGATTTGTTTAAAATTCTCATATTATGCCAACAAAGAGTCTCTTTCCCTGATCTTCTGTCATGAACAGAGTAGAAACAAGAGGCAGCTACTCCTGAAGCTCAGTATAAATCACAGAAGGATTTCAAAAGGAGAGAGAGAAGAAAGAAAAAAAAAGAATAATTCTTGCCATCAGAAGCAAACATCTTGTCCTAATAGTCAAAGCATTTTAGCTGAAATCCAAGATGATACAATTTCCTTACATTCAGGGATTTTAAATATCCCATATTTACCACAGACTTATTTAGCACTCATGATAAAGTAACTTGAGTTATATGACATGAAAATGACATGACATTAAAAAAAAAAAAAGGAGAAAAAAAAACATTTAGAGTAGATTCTAACGAATAGAAGCTAAATTGTAATGATGCAAAAATGGACAGTTTTTTTTATTTTTTTAATACTTAGTATTGTCAAATTTTCTTTTACATATTAATATCAAATCTATTATTTTTATCCTATATATATATGTTATATCTCCATATTAAATTGCTTTGGGGATGTTTCTCTTTTTTGTTACAACTACTTTTCTGCGATACACTTCTATATGAATTTTATATGTCCAATTTCTGTAAATACAAGTCTTCAGATTTGGATTAATCCCCTTTTCTACCATTTTGCAATGTAGATCTGGTGGAGATGGACATATGAATTGTCACCCTTTAGCTCCAAAATAAAAAGCCTTTCTTGAATCAAACCAGGGTTAGCTGCTACTTGGGTTAACCTTTTTAAAAGGGAAGCATCCCTACCTTAACATACATCAGAGTGCATAACAGTGTTACCTGGTTGCCAAAAACCTCTATGATCAGGAGAATTCATGCAGCAAATGCAACTCAAAAAAGCAGGTTAAACAATTTCTCTTTAAAAATTAGAAGCCTAAAATTTACATGCCATTCTGAAATAAACCACAGCCGGAATACAAAGCAAGAAACATTAAGTGCTTTAGTCTAGAAAAGCACACAGAGTAATGTGATTGGTTTCCTCACAATCAAAAGCTTGTAGCACGTGAATTGAAATCACTGCTTGGATGCTGAAGTATAAAGGAATTCATGTTCCCACCACCTTGCAGCAAGACACATTGCCTCAGACACACTGGAATAACTACACCTCGATACAATTTTGTTTAAATACAACCTGTTCTTTTCAATAATGATCTGCACAGGAAAGCTGATATGATTTAATCCTATAGAAAAGGCATCAACACAAGCTGTCCTAAACACTGACATAAGACAAGTACGAAGTTCAATTTTGCTTAAATTTGATAACCAAAGTGCCACTATGAAAGGTAGAACTTCTCATACACCCATCCCAGGCTCTTTTTAAGTGCAACTAAATTTGATATAGCATGTTTTACACCGTGAACTGAGAAAATTGCTCACCATCCCTATTTGTCTGTACCACATACCTTACAAGATATTCTTCCTATTATTTTGAGAACACTAAAAGAAGTAACCTGACAGAACCTATTCAGTTCATTACCTTCTCTTAGGGGAATATCTAAGAGCCCCAGACCTGCTTACAAATGTGCATCCCTAAACTGCCAGACTGTAAAAGAATATGGTCCCAATCCAGAGGCATGTCCAACCTAAGCTTTAAAATTCAACTTGGAGTTTCCATTTACAGTATTTAATTTCTGATAATTATGGGTAACAACTTTTGACTTGAGACAGGTCAAATCACAGAATTGTCAGGGTTGGAAGGGACCTCTGGAGATCATCCAGTCCAACTCACCTGCTAAGGCAAGGCCACCTCAAGTGGGTTACTCAGGTGGATTCTGAATGTCTCCAGACAGGGAAACTCCATGACCTCCCTGCACCACCTGTTCCAGTGCTCTGCCACCCTCCACGTGAAGAAGTTCTTCCTTATGTTGAGGTGGAACTTCTTGTGTTTTAGTTTATGGCCATTGCTCCTCATCCTGTCACTGGGCACCACCAGCAAGAGTCTGGCACCATCCTCTTTTCGCCTGGCTTTGAGATGTTTATATGCATTGATGACATGCACTCTCAGTCTTCTCCAGACTAAGCTGGCCTAGCTCCTGCAGTCTCTCCCCTTAAGAGAGATGCTCCAGACCCCTCACCATCTTTGTAGCCGGGTGGATGGACCCACTGGACCCTCTCCAGCAGCTCCTTGTCTTCCTTGAACTGGAGAGACCAGAATTGAACACAACACTCCAGATGTGGCCTCACTAGGGCTCAGTAGAGGGGGGGTGGATCACCTCCCTCGACCTGCTGGACACACTCTTCCCAATGCACCCCAGGATAACATTGGCCCTCCTGACTGCAAGAATGCACTGCTAGCTCGTGGTCAACCTGTCATCCACCAAAACTCACAGGTCCTTCTCAGCAGAGCTGCGCTCCAGCACCTGTCCTGGTGCTTGGATTAATTCCTCCCCAGGTGCAGGACCCTACACTTGTCCTTGCTGAAACAGACGTATCAACACAGTTGAAAGGTTAATGCATCTCCTGTAAGTGCTTACAGAACATAACTTTTTTTTAATGCTAAAATAGATGATTACAAACTTATGTACTCATGAAAGATTTTAGGCTGCACCATTAAATACTTCTGTTTTTCTAAATATCCCATCTACCCAACTGTTGCTTATCAGTCATCCATTTAATTATTGTACTCTCTTGCTTGATCTGCCTTTGCCACCCTGTGATAAGTTGTGCTCAGGTGTACTGCACACCCTGTTCCAGGCACTATTTTCCCTGCCCTCTCCAACAGTCACATAGGGCATCCACATGAAATATACCTTTACAAGAAATTTCGCACAAATAGGGAAATAATTGATTGTTTCTTTGGAAGAAAAAAAAAAAAAGGCTGAGATCTGAAAAGAACTCTGACCCTATCCAGTAAACAGGATATCAATTTACCACACAAACTCACGCATATCGAGGGTCCGTGGCAGCCCAGACAGGGACTCGGGGAGATCCGGGCATGAAGAAAACTACATGAGGTATAAATCATAGCATTAAGGCTGCCTCCAGGGCAGGGGATCCACTTCAACGATCACAGTGACATTTACTGAAGGTCCTTGACCGTCCTGGGGGTTCTCTGCAGCTGTTTAACTATGAAATCAAGGTTATTCCATAGGATCTTCCTAAGCCTCACAGAACAGGTTGCTGACTGTGCTGGTCCATAATAATATCTTTTTAAGAAAACCCCAATTCATATTCTTTGTTGACAGTAGTATTTCATTTCAAAAGCACCTTCATTTCAAGGCATTTCCATTCACCAGCTGGTTCAATATTAATTTCTCATCCCCTCCTTCTAATCACACATGAAAATTATGAAAATTAGAGGATAGGCAGAAGAGAATAAAGCAAAAATGGAAGATTTCAATGGGTGTTCAGAGAGTAATCTATGAAAACAGCATGAATTTCTTCTCAAAGCAATGGGGAAATTCTGCTACCTCCACACACCATGAATAAAACACTGCATATTAGTTCCAGCTAAGTCAATTCTCTTAAATTGAAAACTCCAATGCAACTAAGTTTCATTAATTTTTTTTCATTTTTGTGAAGTTACATTGCTCCTACCTATCCAGAGATTTGATTAGAAGTCACATATGGTCAGTTACAGCCGGCTTAATATTCCCTCAATGATTCTACACACGTCAAGTTACTGTCTCTTGGCAACAATACTGATTTACTTGGATATTTTTTATTTTACTCTTTTCATTGAAAATGTTCTTCCTTCATTCCCACCTCAGAAGTGAAATACTTTATTCCTTAGGTATTGCCTGAGAGGAGAAAAGTGATTTTAATTTCTAATGTATAGGTGCAGATTACTTACTGAGTTAAAAAAACAGACCTTGTATCAGCAGTTGAGATATATGGCTCATCACAAATTATACTTTGCAATTCTGATCAGCAGAAATTATATATTTCATACTTTCATTCTGTTCGCATTCAAGTAAGGCATTTAACAATCCAGTATTTAATTGAATAAAAGAAAAAAAGGGTTCTAGAATTTTGAAGAAACATTTTCTGTGATATTTAGAGTATTCAGATGGTTTGCTCCCTTTCCAAAGCATGATTCTGTTGTATGACTGTTAAAAGGTAAACCTTGAATAACACATAGTGTACTTGAATTAGTGTTTACCATTATCTTCAAAAGAGAAGATAAAAACTCAAGGAAATGCTACTGGGCCAGCCCTGCCTCATAGCACATGTTACACTATTGACTGATGGCCTAAGACTAAGAGAAGAAAACAGAATTTAAAATTATCATCTTCCTTATTGAAAATCATATTTTTGATTATAGACGTTTTATGACAAATAACTTAAAGCCCTACTCAGAAAAAATGCATGATGCTTTCAATGCCCAGTCTGCATTTCTGCTGGACTGAACTTCAGCAAAATAGTGCTGCCCTGCAGCACAGCATAGAATGAGTCCAATAAAGACAGACTGCAAGAAGATCAAAGTAGCAAGACATCCTTGCTTTTCTTCTGTTTCCTAGGATGCTTCTCTAGACCTGTGCTTCTTTCATGTTCATGTTTTAAAACAGTCATAACAGTCATTTGGCATTTACACCTGAATTAATTAAGCTATAAATACTGCCCCCCCCCCCTTTAATATATCCAGCTAGTTTTGGGATGTTAGCAACTCACAGTATCTATTTCACTAAGAACATTAGGCTATTAAGTGATAAATTATTAATTATCCTTTCAAGTAGAGTTTCTGAAGAGTAATAATGAAAATAAACAAATCCAGATTAAGCAGGTCTCTGCAGATTTTCTGTCCTTTCAAAACTATTGTCTGTCCTTCTACAGTAGCACCCCTTGGTTCTTCAAAATGGTTACTCAGTAAACAGCTCTGAAATGCTGACTGAGAAGGTCAAGTATCAGAAACAAGTAGCTGATTTGCTTTCTCTCTGCAGCTTTTAATCTCTCTAAGGGAATTTCCACTGTAAGTGACAATCACAACTCATCACAGTAGTGGCTTTTCTGACAGAAACACACACCCACAATGAGCTGGTCAATGACCCACTGGATCTGCCAGGACACTTCAACACCAGTTAAAACAGAATGCTTTTTCAGTTCTAGACTAAGTAAAAATTAAACATGCAACTTTTTCAACTTACTCCTAACAGCTGACCTCAAGGCAGTGAAGCAACTCTTCAAGTTCAAGATCAGCTAAACCCTCACCTTCCTCCAATAGTGATGGCTGCACGTGATTGCAAATGTATCTAGAAAAGAATGACCCTGTGACAAATTTGCTAGCTGAGGTGTTGGAGCAGTCTACCTGCATTCCTACACCTCTCCTCCTGCGCTCTGTAACAACAAAATTCACTATGTGCTAACAAAAATCCCAATCACCTCCATAAATCTTGATCTCCCCTACACTATGCCTTCTCTGACAGGCAACTTTACACCTTTTTCACCTAGAAGGCTTGCACTGTGAATTAAAATGTGACTTCCTTCCTTCCAGTAAAATAGAAAAGGAAATCAAAACTAATCTTCTCCTAGGTCACTCCCTTCCCCCCAGTTTATGTGGCACAGACCAGCCTGCAATAATCAAACCAGAGCCATTTAGTGTATAGTCTAGTCTTGCTGTGACTAATAGGATGATTGGTTGTATAGCTTCTTTATGGTTGTTCATTATATCACCCTTACATAAAGTAATTTAATTTCAGTGGGATAATTAGGGTATTTCTAATCTAACTGATAGTCTGAATGAAATGAGATTCTCAGAGGGAGATTTGTGTACCAGGAGATTGGTGACCTCCGGCCCCAATTTTCACACAATGTATTAAGCTGACAGCCTTACTTCCAAGCCCTGCTGCACTGGCACCTCACCACTTGTGCAGATGTATGTGCTACAGACAGCAGCTCTGAATGAGGCTCTTCCACCCAAAATCCCATTATTAAGGGAAACGGTAATTTTTTATTTGGATTACAGAAAGATGATCCAGGCCATCATTCACTGGTTGAAAATACAGCCCTGTTATTTATCTGCCATGCAAAGCATGCATCTAAATTCTTGATTTTAGACTGTGCCTTACAGGGCAGAATTGAAGATATCCTACATTCACTTGATCAACACCTACACTTTTGTAAGTATTAAAAAGAAAATTTTCCTCCTTGTGTTTTCCAGAAACATATGCAAAAGTTGAAGAAAGCAGCTTCCAACAAATCGAATCAATGCCATATTTTATTTATGAACCAAAACCCTAAGTTTCTCTACATTTTGCTGTAACCTGTAGCTGTCAAGCAGACCAGACAACCTGGCTGCTTAACAGACAAGATGCTCCATTTCTTCACTGGCACTTTTGTACCAGCTCATTTCTTTCCATGTCTCTGTTCTCTGAAAACTGACCTATTCCTTTCCCACAGTACCATCCTGGCTCAGACCAGTCCAATTCTCTGCAAGCAGCAAAAGCCCTTTTCCTTCAGCTAAGTGTGGACTGAATCCCACTACTGTAACCAAACCCTCCTCATCATACCTGCAGCTTTGTCTCTGCGGTTGCACATTCCTCTGCTGATCCTTGGCTTTACAAAGGACGATACCCTTGAACACCAGAAGCCTTCACCCGCAGACCTTTGAAATTATTTCCCTGTGATTAGTAAACCTTTTTAACCTCAACAGCTTAGCCTTTAATCCTAAGAGCTAATAGAAGTAGAAAAGGCCTTACAAACCGAGGAAAACACTTTGCTCTGTCACATAATTTGGTTTTAGTGTTCCAATATTTGATTTAAAGACAGCAAATAAGTTATATGGGCTTTCAAGCTTCTTTGTCCCTGGCTAACATAAACAGCTCAAGCAAGAGACTGAAGACATCACTGAAAGTCTCTTTCCCAGACACAATAACATCCTGTATACAGAGAAGTCAGGGTTCACACTAACTTCAAAAGCATCACAATTTCACCTAAAGCTCTAGTTACACACAAATAATCAACACACACTATCAAATATATATACTGTGTATCTATCAAATATGTAATTTCTGTATCTATGTACACCCATTTAGTACGTGTGTGTATATATGCACAGAAATAAATTAATATTTTTTTCTATTTCAGCATAATAAAGCATAATTTAATGAAAACAAAACCTCAACATTTATGCTTGAGCACAGATGAAAATATATGATCTATAGCATTTATACCTCTACGCTTAAATCAATAGAGTTCATACAGGAGTAATTATTTTCAAGAAATTTTTCTGCAATTAGCACCTTTTAAAGTGACCTATGTAATTTTAAAATATCAAAACCCAATGAACTGCTACATATTATAGCTACCTCTGCGTACATCCATATTTTAAACTCCTTGGTGGTGGGTATAAATCCAGCATAAGAGCCCACACCAAGCTTTATTTCACTCAATCTCTCACATTATCATTTTTCAGTAATGTTAATTTGTATTCTGTATTTTTCACCAAGCCTTGCACTTGTAGCTATGTTGGGAATTTGTGGTTGGAAAGTCACCAACCTGAAATACGGTAGTGGCTGTTTTACAGAAGTCATGGTCTTGTCAGGGCCTGTTTAGAGGACTCCTGAGTTCATGGTTCCTTGACCTTACAAAACAAAGAAGCTATTATAGTTTAATGGGCCAATATAGAGGTTTATACAAGAAGAAAAGAGTTACATACTAGAGATGACAAAGGGCTGTTTTCTACTTTTTGCAGATACCAACCTAATTTTAAATATATTTTCAAGAAAAGATAGTGTCAGTCAAAAGTAGCTTTAAAATAATATAATATTTTATAGCCTCTTCCTCAGATGGCTGCCTTAAAATTTCCCAAATTATTATTCCTGGTCAAAAGAAATGAAAAAATATTAACTCCTTACAACATTTGCAAATAATCTTACATCAAGTGATTGCCCAAAATAAAGAATACTTTCTAAGGTAAATCAATTTTACATTAAATCATAAAAGCTTGGAAGGGAAAAGTGAAAGCAAACACATTATTATTATTATACTGGTGTATTTAAGTTAGTACCAGATTCTGCTCCATTTCTGCATCTGCCATCAAGTCAGTACAACTCAGTATTCATCTGCACTTTGGATGAGTCTTCAGAGATAGAGTATCACTGACTCTCCTTTACAATGTACTCTGACATCTCAGATGAAGAGTTACAGACACATTTCTACTTTAGGGATTTGATTTTCAAAAACTTCAAGTGTTAAGGAGTATATTTAATTTGAGCACTGAATGCTAATTTACACAACATGAAAACTGTGTTTATGGTCAGCTGTGAACCTATTCATTTGCACGGGCTCATCGTTCTACACAAACAGAAACAACTGCTCTGAAGTTCTAGCAAAAATTTCCTCTCCTCCAGCCAATCCTTTCAACAAAACTCTCTTGTCTCAGTTTGCTTCTGTTCTGAACCCTTTCAACCCTGTCAGAACTTAATTTCTTGTGCTTTTAAGAGAAATCAAGACTGAGCAACTCTGTGCTAACCTGAAGATCAGTTATTTCTGTAGAAAGATAAGAGATAAGTAAGAGAGCACCAAGCTACAGTTCATTTCTATTCAATTAGCCTTCTGCTGGACTGACCTATGTTTTATGTACAAGTCAAGGTAGGCCTACAAGGATAATCTGAGTTGGAAGAAGGAAAACACAGTTAAATCAATAGCAGAAAATTATCTTTTTTGTGTGTAACTACTCAGTTGTGCCCTGATATCAAACTGAGAAAAAGCACACAAAAACTATCTCCCCTTCAGAAAAAATAGTAATAACATTACAACCCCCTTTATTCTTAGAACAGTTACTAGAGCAACAGATTGCTGTGGTATAGCATAGAAAGAGTCAAGGAAAGAGAAGACACCTATAGGACACCTTTCACATATTTCAGCAATATTCAAACCATGCCAGCATTAACAAAGATACCCTTCAATCACAAGAAGCCTTACTAAAGTCCATTTTCAAAAGCTACAACTGCTATGAAGACATTATTAGAAAATAGCTTTATTTCTTACCCATTATATTATTGCCACCTAATAAAATACTTCAGCTAAAAAATCCAGACTGTTTCAGGAAAAGTCTTGAAGAAGCATCACTGTCAGCACTGTTCAGAGGTGGGAGACAAACAGAAGGGAAGGGGAAAAAAAACCAACAAAATTTTAGGTAAAAATCACTCTTACTCAAGTGTTATTAATCAAGTAATCTACTGATTTTTTAATTTAGCATTCTACCCCTTTTCCCCCTTGAATTTTTTTTAGGTGCAGGATTTGGATCTTGGCTTTAAGCACTACACAATATTAAAATACTCTGTAAAATTACTTCAGCATTGTTATGAATGAAGTCTCCCAAGAGAACTGCAAATCATACAATTCTTAGTGCAATTTGTTCAGTGCTTAAAACACTCAAGATTCTCCAGGAAGAGGTTATCTATATTGATGTGTTATATAAAACTCATTAACTACCATAACAAACTTTGCCACCACATTTCAGCAAAACCCATGTAACTAAATTAAGGGTAATTCTTTAACATTGCAATGAAAGTAAAAGTTTAAAAAAGTCAAATATACAGTCCACTAGAAAAATCATACATTGATCATACTTTGTGCTTTATCATGGTCTTGCTATTTTTTCCTGGGAACAGTGATTGCTTAGCTTGTTTCCTCCATTGTCTCCAGTGATTACTGGAATCACATTTCTAGGGTAAACAAGGTGAAAAAACCCCTCTTTCCCATTGTCCCATTTTCTGTCAGGAAGGTTTGAAGCAAAGTAGGCCTCCCAATAAGTTTTCTAATCCAGATAAGCAGGGCTAAGATATCTGACAGCTGTTTCACGCTCTTCATCATCATCTGAAACAATCAGTACACATTAGAGAGTACTTTTCCCTTTACAAAGGTGATAATTAGATAACAAGCTGAGATTAAAGTAATTACAGTTAGACAGCTGGCAAGGCAGCACAGTCATGTTGAAATATTGTTGATACTTCAGCATCTGGTTCTAATAACAGCACAGGCTAAAAGATTTTACATTAATTACAGAACATAATTTAATATAAACATATTTAATTACAATTGATGAGCGATAAACTGTTCAAGAATGACTTAACCCCTTACACATGTCAAAATGATTGGAACTTCATATATATCTTTCTACTTCCAGAGCAAGCTACAGTCAGTATGAAAGGTTAGGGATCTCCAATTTTAAGAAAGCTCTGTTACTGGAAAGGTGAATTGTTGATACATTTAAAAAATCTAATTTAAAAACAATTTAAACTGCCAGCATACTACAGAATTCAAGACTGGCTCCGTTTAGGCAGAATTGCAGCTAAGCCCAAAATTGCTATCTCAAAAATTCCATAGCAATTGCCACCCAAGCCTGAGGCATCTACAACTCCCTGGTGCCTGTATAGTTTTCCCAAGGATGCTCTCAATTCCTCTGATCTTATCAATGCTAGGCAACACAGAGCCTTTGCTCCTTCCTAAACCACTTTGGATCCAGCTGCAAGGACCTGCTCCAAGAGTGCAAGGGATGCAAGGGCCCTCCTGTGTATTTGAAAAATTCATTGCATGAGACACCAAACTGTTCTAGTAGTGCTGACCCCGGAAGGTAGTGACCCTAATCATTAACTTTCTCCATCACTCTTGCTCTTGTACTCCTCTCTGGTCTGGTCAGCATTGCGGTTTCCTGTATGTACCTAGGCAAAACTATGTGGGGTTGGGAAGGGCCAAACAAGATCACTACAGCTTGAAAAATGACATTGGTGGCAAAGAAGGGTAGAAATGAGACAAGCTAATTCCTCTGACTAATAGGAAGAAAATGAAGATGGTTGCTTAAGCTATTAGAGAGCATCGAAAGAGGCCATAAGGATAGTGAAAGACCTTGAGGGGACAACACTTTGTTCAGCCTGGAGGACAGTGAGGCAAGACCTCATTGCAGTTACAACTTCCTCATGAGGGGAAGAGGAGGGGCAGGTACTGATCTCTTACTGCTCCTCACTCTCATGACCTGTGACAGGACTTGAGCAAATGGCATGAAGCTGAGTTGGGAGGTTTAGGTTCTTCACCCAGAGGGTGGTTGGGCACTGGAACAGTGAAGTGGTCACAGCACCAAGCCTGTCAGAGTTCAAGAAGTGTTTGGACAACACTCTCAGGCACATGGTGAGATTCTTGGGGTGTCCTGTGCAGGGCCAGGAGTTGGACTCAATGATTTTCATGGGTCCCTTCCAACTCAGCATATTCTATGGTCGTGGTCTGGCCATGCAGGTGTATAAAGAAACTGTTGCCTTTGGTCTCCTGCCTGACAGTCCCCTGAGTCAGAGAACTCTTTGTGTCTTATGTCTCTCTTTGCAGGAATATTTTCATGTTTGCATCCAAAAAAGCCAAAGATTGGATCTGATCAACACCAACCTATTCAAAAATAAAAATCTTCTGATATCTGGGAGTTCTTCATTTGAAAGGATCAAAAATAACCCCCCACAGACAAGAGAGGCTGGGTATGCTGTGATCCTGAAGATGCTATGCAATATGAGCAAGAAAAATTGATAAATGTGCACTAAGCATGTTGCAGAACCCATTAAAGTATATATAAGGCCAAACATGTATTAACTTTGGCTTTCATTAGGCCAAACATGTATTAACTTTGGCTTTCATAAAGAAATAAAGTCAGAAAGGTGAAATTAAAATAATATCAAAAGACAGCATATGTTCTCTAATATAATTTGGCCTTTTTTTTATGAAAATGTAACCTTTTTCCCTCCATCTTCAAACAGGCAAGAAAGAAATCAGCCTGCTGCTTTAGGAAAGAAATAGAAAAAGTAGACCTCAAGCAAAACTACAAACACACATAATTCTCTTTCCCAGGCCAACCATCATTACAGTTATTCACACAACACAGGACGTTTTTGTAGCACACCTTACCTAGTACTGGCCCTGGACGTGCATAGTGCACAGCCTACACGGTGTTGAGACAGTTCTAGTTAGCATGGATCTTGCAGTATGTTCAGCCAGCTGTGATATTTCTGTTGAGACTGTAAAATCATCTTTTTATGAACCTGGTTCTCCAGTTCTCTCTCAAAATAGAACGGGCATCTAGTATATCACGTAAGTATATACAGGGCTATTGAAAAACAAACAAGCAAAGAAATGTAGCAGAGGTCCTATGAGGTGGTCTATTACAAAAAAAAAACCCAAAACCCAAAAAAGCACATTGAAATATTAAACTTTAGAGAATGCCAGGGAGGATGCTCAGGGGTTTTAGTCCCTTGATTAAAAGAATTGTATGTCTCTTGTGGCTACTAGATCAGAAAAGATAATTAACATCTTTTGGAAATTGATGAGCAATGTCAATTTTTATTTAAAAGCTTCTATACAAATCTAGCCCTTTATTTCAACTAGCCTCAGATAATGATAACAGATTTCTTCAAAATAATCCCTGTTGATCTCTTTGCTCCAAACTTCTTTAGCAACATATATTACACTTCCCTGGGTAAAGATATATAGAAAATCTGTATCATTTATCTGTGCTGTAAATCAAACAGCTACCTTTGAAGAGATGCTCAACATAACAAGCCCTTTGGAAAAGTTAGTCTAGGAATTCAGTATGCTTCAATAGAATTAATTCAAGAGAAATCATGAAGAGCTTAATTTCCCCCTCACCTCTTCCCTTACTTTCTAATCACTCTTTTTACAGTTGTGGACAAATGAGTCATCCCACAGATATGGCTAAATGATGGATAGTGAGTGCTACCTACTTGAACAGACTTTTCCTATCACAAGCACTGTTTTTCTGTGTTTCTTTTCTTCCAAAAAAAAAACCCCTTTATTTTTGTCCTTGTCTGGGATTCCGCAGCATCAGTGATGTCAACACAACTGTGACAGTAACTTGTTATTCCATCAACACAGTGCATTAAATAATTTTCTTTGCAAGGCCTCCTTTCTTCCCTACAAAAATAAGTTTTGAAAAAATTTTAAACAATTGAAGCTTTCATGAGGTAAAATTAATCCCAGGTAAACTAGAGTTGCACTTCCATTGGTGGAAAGCAACTTAGTGGAGGACAAATATTAAGTGATTATTTTATTATCTCTTCAAAGTTTCAATTTTTAGAACTTTAAACTGAGCAATAACAGAAAACCCAACATGTGTCAAAAGTGATTTCTAGATAACACTTCTACAGAAAGATTAAATATGTGGTCTGAACAAACTGACAACTTCAATGGATGAGTTTTCGGGAACTGCTTTTAGTTACCTTCAGATTCTTGTCATTATGTGAATTTTGATGTTTTTTTTAAATCTGGAAGGTCAAAACCCAATTATGCTGTTGGAGTTACAGCTTCTCTAAGTGTCTACTTACTCTTGTGAACTACCAAAATCAAATTCTACTTTATACACAAAGGAAACAGAATATATGTTGCTGGTACGTAGCAAGGACTTGACCTCATTACCCTGTGCAAGTGCACCAGCCATTCCCCGACAAGTGATAATTTGTTCCTAGCTTGCACAGTTAGCTTCTCTCAGCAAAAACACAAAAGGAAAGGGTAGATCTTTAGCCTAAAGTGACTGATGCAGAATATACAATAACTTCCTTCAGGTTTTCTGATCAATTTTCACTTAGAAGATTATGTAATCTCACGCTTCATCTTGATCCTATAGCAAGTGGAAACTGTGCTCGAAAAGAGAAAGGTTATCAGGACTGATGCATTATTCCATTTCAGCATTGCCTCTCATCAGTTAGAACCACTGTGGCCTTGCCCCTAACCTCAGGACAGACAAAGCAAAGGGGCTGAAATATAGAGAGAAGTTACAGTCATCTTCAGCTTGTGAAGGGAAACAGACATTAACTGGGGCAGGAGGAGGAAGAGGAGGTGGTGGGGAGAGAAGGGAAAAAGACAGCCACAGGTAACCTTTTTAGAAGAGGTTCTGGTTAAGGACTTAACATTCATTAACAAAAAGAGAAAAAAATAGAAGCAAAAAACTCAATTTACAAGCCAAGATCACTCACCTTAGCTCATCCAAGACCCTGGTCTTCCCAGTAGTTTCAGGGCAGAGAGGCATCTGAGGATGAAAAATCTGCATTGTGCTATTAATTGTGTTGTGCAGAATCACTGAGGTTCTTCAGCAGGCTTGGCTTTCTAAACACAAATATATAAAAAGAAATTGGGTGTGCAGTGGTATTTCATGGTAGGTGATCACATTTTGATAAAGGATGGTGCATGAAAAAAGAATTTGTCATACTATCTAGGTTTTACTTCCTACAAAATTTAATAGTCGTATAATAAAACAGAGGCAATGTTAATCAAGACAAGTTGGCTCAAACAGGCTATGTTTTTCTTTATGTCACCTCCTGGCAGTTAAAAGATGTTGAGAAATCCTCTTGTGGGGTAGGAAAAGGATAAGATAGGAAATCCTCTGTTTTTTAATGTGGGTCTTTGTAGCACATGAGACATAAGTTAATGCTAAGTATGGAAACCAGAACTGCTCCATGACCAAAGTCACTCATCTCAACCTTCATTCCTAAATCTTGTACAAACACGGGCAGGTCTGTCTGCATGGAGTGCCATATGCCCCAGACATCCTTTTAACAATCCATAAACTACCCTGAGTGTTTCTGTAAGAGCTGGATGAAGTTCCACACATAGGATACGATAATTCAAGTGCTTGTGGCCATATCTCAGGAAGATCTATCACATGAAACAATACAACATATTCAAAAGATTTTGCCTTTTTGGGTTGCTTTTAAACCAAGTAAACTAATTGAACCTCCTTAAACAGTGTACACAGACATCTGAGATTTAGCAACAGATGTATGTAACATCTAAGAAAGTAACACCACCATCTTCTCACACTTCAAGCTATACTGATGTCAGAACAACCTGAAAAGAAGAACGTTCACCATCAGATGGTTTTAGGTTCTTGCCTCTGACACACCTACTGGCTCACATGCAAAATATTTTTCACCCCTCTCTTCTCACTCCTCCACATGCTTATTGACTTTATTCTGGCACTGTTCACTCCTGCTCTCATTCTGGCCCAGGAGGGACAATATTTGTTTTGCCATCCATTAGTTCTCATATCTCATGTGTCTAACTCTTGTATATAAAACCCAAAACACAACTATATACACAGAAAAAAGGCAGCCAAAGATCAAAGATTTGACCCTATATTCTGTCTTTTGGCTTTTTTGTTTATTAATCCATTTGTGTCTTCTGGTCATTAATATTTTACTTTGTATTCTTCACATACTGCTGTCTCCCATACAACCTCTGCTTCCAGAGAATTTAAGCATATAGTGAAAGCCAGTGTCTCAACTTCCTTCTCCTCCTCTTCTATTAAAAACAGAAAGCCTCATCCAAACAAACACAAACAAACAAAAAAGAAACCTGAGAACCACATCTGCTCCACGAAGCACTCCAGATGCAATGCCTATTGGCCATGCTGCAATTGTTCTGTGCCACTGCTCATGCCTCTGTAGAGGCTGACATGCTTCAGGGCAGAAATTTCTTTGTCTGGCACATCTACCTTTTGTGAATCGCAGTGTACCCTTGCAGGTGAACACAGGGCACTTTGATGCAGGTAAAAAACCAACTAAACAAACAAACACAGACAAAAGCCACACAAACACAAACAAAAACCCCCCAACTCATACAAACCAGGTCATCAGTATAGATGTAAATAAAAGCCTGGGCTCTGGCAAATAAAATTGAAAGCTTCCCCTACACTGGAGAAATTTCAGATAGGCAAAGGCTATTATATTCACTAAATCCAACAAAATTGAGGGATAAGAGGCAATTTACAAGATTTGAGGAGAGAAGAGATTGAGTTTAGATCCAAATGTCCCCAAATTTTGAAGGAGTTCAACTCTAGATCAGTACCTTGCATTCCATGGTAACTCCAGTGCATGTAGTTTCCTCATTGGTTTTTTTCCTGTACAGAATGCACAAGTAATCAGGTCAATCTGCAAGAGAGAACTTTCATTTCTTTAGCTTTTAAAACAGATTAGGACTCCAGGTGGGATTTTAAAAGAGGCAATAGTTAAAAATTAGCATATTTACCATAATAATTTTAAAGCAATTTACATCCATCTTACAGGTTACATACACACTAATGTCCATCCATGTGGACACATCACTGCACTAAAGAAAGAAAAACTGCATGTGTCTGAAGAGTAGTAGGCAGCTTTGATAGACAAGTGCTGCAAGGGCAGTGGGGCTACTTAATAAAAAGTAGCTAAAAAGACAAGCTGGTAGAAGCAGTTGGACTGTAGCACTGCGTGCTAGCACAGTTTGATCTTTTTCATTCTATTAGAGGTAAAAACCACAGCCCTCAAGAACCTAGAAATAGAGGCTGGAAAACAGATCCATGGCTTTGCTTTTTGCCTTCTTGAGAGAACTATGTTCTACTTTTACAAACAGAAATCCAGCAAGAAAAAGGAAGCTGAAAACACGTATTTGTTTTGATAAATTTATTCATAAGCTGAAATAGTACATTTAAAAAATGTTTTATTTAATTTAATGAAAAAGTATTCATCTTTTTCATAGGTGATAATTAATCATTATTCTGTCATAAACAGAAAAGAAAGATGTACTTATGTAGATTTAACTGAACATTGTGTTAATCACACTGCAGTGACTCAAAATACAAAACCAAAGCAGAGAAGTTTCTTATACTAAGTATTCCTTTTGCCTTAATACAGGAAAATACAGCCTTAATAAGAAAATACAGCCTTAACATTCCTGAAAGCCAACTCACAATCATATAAATAAACCTTCAATTCAGTTTTACCCAATCCATTTTGACTGAGTTTCACAGCCAGACAGAAGCTGATCAACTGTCATGATGACAGATTTAAATAATTTACACTTATGTTGAATACTAAGGCTTAAAAACTTCTCTGCATGTACAATTTCAGGAACTTGGGAGCAATCGTCCAAGTATCCCAGGCTTTAAGTTAGATAAAACTGTCTGTTGTTAAGTATATATCTTAGCAACAGATAAGGCACAGACCTTGAGCTCTACTCAGGCAAAACATCAGAATTAAAGTGGTGAGAAACAGCAGAGAAGGAGGGACACTGCCAGGGTGGGGAGTAGCTAACACATCTGTACATTTGCCCTCTCAGTAGGAAAAACATGCAGTTTACCTTTTCAAAAGAGCAGTAACCACACGTTTACCACCATATACATTGCTTTCTTCAAAGTGGCAGCCAAGACTTCCCACGAAGCAACTAAATCCAAGGCTAAGGATTACCAATCAAGTAAAACCTTCTACATACAACATTTCTACTTAAACATAGTTAACACAGAAAATGTATGGGCTCAGATATACTACTGTAGGCAGTGTGAAGAAAAATAAAGTTTAGCCATAAAGATATTCCAGGTCCTCATACGCAAAGCTTAATTTTTTTTTTTTTTTTAAGATGTATTTTCCCACTTTTCTTCAATTACATGAATAGGAATTCTACATACCTTTCATAATGGAAAAGAGGCTGTGAAGGGCTTAAATACTGTACTTAAATGCCTTTGAGTGGGTACACTAGCATGGCTGATCCTATAGAAATCTATAAATTAATTTACAGGCCTTCAAGAGCCCAATAATGGCTCCAATTCAGCAGTCATATGATTAATATCACCAATCCACTCCTAGATTTTATTTCCATCCTATTTAGGGAAAATATACAAGCCAATCTGACCCAGTTCATTCTTGCTTGAAGCCTCCAGAGAATTATGCACAGATCTATGACATGAAAAAAACTAATTTAAAAAGAGATTAACATGCAAATCTGGTTTGAATTATTCACTTTATAGCATTTATATTTTTCAAAAAAAGTTGGGCAACACATAGGCTGTGTTTAGAAAAGGGCCTGTATGTCTGCCTTCGTGCATCTCAGAAACAACTACTGCAACATTTCCCATTTTCTTAAACTGAATGATGTATGAAAATCATACAAAA
Source organism: Corvus kubaryi (assembly GCF_017639235.1). Classification (NCBI taxonomy): domain Eukaryota; kingdom Metazoa; phylum Chordata; class Aves; order Passeriformes; family Corvidae; genus Corvus; species Corvus kubaryi. Next base: position 3,065,338 of record NW_024581126.1, on the reverse strand, counting down.
ATTGTGGCAGATGGATTTTTCCCCAAAGGTAATGCCTCATTAAATAAAGGAAACAAGAGAAAAAAGAATTTGGGCTGAAGATCTCATTCTAGAAGTAGAATGGTGGTAGTTTGGCCTGGACACAACCCTAATGACTTCAGCAACTTCACCGTGTCCACTGCAGCCCAGTCACTTAAAGACAGTGGAAGAGACCAGCACTGGGTAGGAAGTATTCATTCAGTCAACATGTGCAATAAAAATGAGCACAAAGCCACAAAAAGAAAGTGGGAAAAGTGATTTTAAAAGAGTCCAAAATCATGGTCTCTATCAGCCTAAGTAAGTCTTGGTCTTTCTAAGATAGCTACTTAGTCTGTATGAGACACTGAATGAATTGTAGTAAAATTAAGGTGCTTGGGGATAAAATATTACAGAATGGATAAAACTATTATCAACTACAGCTGTGTGACTATTCTTTCAAAATTCTTATCCCTCCCCCAATATCTAACAGCAAAATGTCTAATTGAAATAAATAAATAAATAAATAAATACATACATACATACATTTGCTGGGGAACTGTTCTTCACCAATCTGTTGGTTGCCATCACTCTTTCTACATCTTCAGTCCTAAAGATGGTTTTGGACACCAAGACACCCAAATCCGATGTCTACTCCCACCCAAATCAGATAGAAAATCAAGTCTGTGTGTGTGTACGTATCTATATATATATATTTATACCCACACCCCCACGTACCCCCAACGTATATATGTGTGTATATACATATGTGCATATGCACATACATATGTGGCATATGTGTACATGTCTGTATATGTATACACACAGAAAATTTGCATGAGAGTATAGAGCAAGTAGAATTACCTGACAGGCTGAGGATGACAGTGCTGGATGATATTCTAGACACTGGATATATAAATTAAAATACTAGAAATCAAAAAGGAGCTCACTGATATTTTGTCCGCTATTTCACCACCATTGACACAAATGTAGGAGAGAGCAGTCTCAGCCAACATCAGGCACAGTCCTGTTCTTGTTTTTTCGAGTTATTTGCTCTCCGGACACTCAAGAGAGTAGCAACTTAACAGTGACTGCCTGGAACAGAACCAGGCAGTGAGAACCAGACTTTTGCTGAGATGGCCTTAACAATTTGAGCAAATGCTGTGTGGGTGTTGGTTGTGGTCTTCTCACTCTATACCTGAAAATCAGCAGCCTATGCGTATTACACCCTGAGAGCACAATACATTTGATTACTGAAACTGCAGAGCCTGACAAGATCCCACAGCTGAGAATGGTGAATCTGACATAAGGATCACAAAATTGATGCCTGTCCCAAACCAGAATGTTTTTCAGAAAAAGTCGCCTCCTTTGCTTCCTCAAGGACACAATTAAATCACCCTTCATTATCTGAAACCTAACCAAGTACTGCTCCCCCAAGCTGTGAAAATATAACAGAAGAGATGTTCTCATTGAAACTTAAAACCTAGGCTCAATGGGATAAAGAACCAGGAAAATAAAGATGGCACATAGCCCTAAACAGGCTTTGCCAGATAGAAAGCCACTACTAGCACATATTAGAGCTTGCATGAGTAGCTCAGATCAGGTGAAACTGAACCAAGGCAAGGCTAAGGAAAACATGCTGAGCAGTTCAGATCTACTTTGCTCAAGTGGTCTTGACCAAAGGTGCATCCACAGAGTTGGTTAAACTGGTTAACGACTGAGCTATGCAGTACTACTTTTGACTCAGGATGCCCACACAGTCTTAAGATGTCATTGTCCATAGATGCCACTGCCATTTCCAGTTGGCTAGAGGATCATAAACTAACAATCAGGCATCATGAGTAATTAGGATTGTGTTTGCATTGTACAGGAGCCAAGCTTAGCACACCCAGTACAACCAGTGAAAGGCTTCTCTAGAGCTGATCTGACTGCTCACAGAATATAAGGTAGCTACACAAAACTGGATCAAACCCCATTACTCATCTTCTTTCCAAGCTGTGCATCATACCAAAAGACTGAAGACTATGTGGCATTTTCTGGAAAGAGTCAAACTTCAGATAGCAAATTTCAAAATCTTTGTATTTTATTTTCTCTGTTAACTTCTAAATATAAGTATCAACATCAATTCAGTAAGACTTGCTGAAGTGAAAGAGAGTAAAGGCTTATTTTAAATCTATTTTGTGGCAGAGATAAAGTGGTAAATTTAGGATGGAATGTTTTCATAGAGACATTGGACTAGTGGAAAGGCAAGGGAGCATTGGGAGTGACCTTATCCTTGAAGCTGTGCTTTGGGAGCCTTGGAGCTGCAGAGCACAGCCTGGCAGTCCACAGAGGACCTGAGGAGGGCTGCATAGCAAGCCGCCAGGAAAAACAGGGAACTCCATGCCTGCCTCAGAGCACAAAGGGACTCGTTACATAGCTGTGAGCAATCCCTAAGGTATTAAATGTCTACCTGTGAGCAATTCCCCAGGTGTTAAATCCTTGTATTGGGCAACCTCGCATGTTTCTGACAGACCAAAGTGGCCTGAAAACAGAACTGAGACTCCAAGAATGAACAGTGCCACACACACAAAAAAAGTGTAGAGTTCTGATAAATGCCACTGCAGGCATGCAAATCCAAATAGACATTAATTACTCATTTTGTTAAGTTTAAGTGTATCTAGTGGAGACACAGCATTGTGAAATTAGGAATGATTAAGAATATAGGTTATTTCCAAAGATGTGTCTGCCAATGGCCCACATGTTTTTCCTAAGTGTTTGTGTATATATATTAGCTGCATACATTTCCAAAATTATAATACCTACATTAAAATATTAATCACCTGAATAGACTTAAGCCACATACTCAGTAATTTATCTGCTAGAACAATTATACATCTAATACCTTTATTAGTGTAGTGAAAGGGGTTCCAAGTTAAAGGCTGAAACTCTTTATCTTTTCTGAAATATACAAAGCCAAAATGGAATGGCCTATTAATATTAAAGGACAGCTACTAGTAAAAGTCAGATAGTTCAAAGTTAAGTAGAATGATCTGTTGTCCCTAAGCACTGATACACATATTCCCAGTAACATCTAAGAACCTATCTGTTCTAACCTCCACTGAGCAGTATTGTTGCTAATTGAACATGGAGAGTGGGTTTGTTCCATCAGATGTGTTCATTTCTTCTAAGAACACCCTATGGAATATCAAATGTACTAAATATAGCTGTTAACATTAAAAGCCTGCAACTGGAAAGTGCTATTAAGAAGCTAAGTGTACTTCACTTGGCATTATAAAGCCAAAGCCCTCTTTAAAGATACATCATGTTATTAGAGACTATTCACGTTAATGCAAAAATCATCATTCTTAATATATTTTACAAGACATGTCTAGGGTACTTCCAGGCTCAAGAGTTCCTCAATTTCTCCCATTTACTGGTAATTATATAAATGAATCAATAGTGTTTCAAGGAGGACAAAGAGAGAACTGTAGCAAATCCATACACTCACTTTCCACTGCACACCGGCTGTTTCCAGGTAAAGCTTCAAAAGCAGAAATGATACAACATCTGTAAATATCTGCCAACTTCTTTCACTATTGTATTTACCATTGCAGTGTCTAGGTAAATAAATTTTCAAAGTATTACAGGTTTTTTAAGAAACACTGAGAGATTCCTAGGAAAGCCTCTGCTCAGTAACTAGTAGAGGGTATTTGCCTTCCTCAATGCAAATACACAGGATTGATGATGGGAAGGAAATAATGCAGAAATGGAAGCACAAGAGAATCTAGAAATAGCTAAGCCTGAGGAAAAGGCTAAAATCACAAGCATTGTCCCTATGGTATAAGCAAAAGTCTTGATTACTTTCAGAGGGTTCTTTGCTTCTACCTCTACAACTCCATCCAAATTAAAGCACTCCAGTGATACTGTTTGAGAGCAAAATTAAACATGTAGCTGGTACTTTGGTCTGTGTCAGAGAAGACTCACAAACATGGTGGAGGCTTTATTCATTTAAGAATACTGTAGTTAAGCACCCCTAGTAAATGTAATAACGTAGAATACTTCAGGCAAATTATATTCATTTACCACAACTCCTACTACATACCCCTCTGTTGGTCCTAAAACATGCAAGATTCTTTTCAAAGACATATGATTTCTAGCAACATGTTGTTAAGCACAGCAAACATTTTGTGCATCTCCCTTAACTGACCCTTCCCTTTCGGTTTGTGGAAATTCGTATAATTTCAACCATTTTATTTCTACCCTACATAATGCAATGAGATCACTAGCTTATTCTAAAAGTAACTCCAATTAAACACAAAATGTGCTTCCAGAAAATCCACCCCCTTCAACAACTCTTTAATGAACAACAGGCAATCTTATCTTAGGTAACAGGATAGCTACTCAAATTAGCCCAGGTATAAAACAACATATAGATTGTGGTCAACAGTCTAAATTCAAGTACAGTCCGCACAAACCTGAGAAGTCTCAATTCTAACAAGCCAGATAGACAAATAAGTTACTAGATCACCTATTACAAATCAGTAACAAGAGCCTCTCAGAAAATAATATTTTCCACTCTATTTAAGTTGGGTCAGTTTAAAATACCATGAGCGCCAGAGAACACTAATGTCTTTTCTAGAGTTCAGAATACTGTTTGGCAGAGCACTAATAAAAAATTAACTAATTCTGGCCTTTACCATAGTAACAGAAACTTTCATGTTAATAATGTTAGGGTGGTCTAAAAGTGAAAACATACCCATAGCAAAACACAGTAAACTGACAGAAGGAAAACTAATTTGTTTCTCTACATAAAGCCTGTGTAATATTCATGTCTGAAGTTAAACACCAATATTGTTCTTCTAACCAAGACTGATCCAAGAAAATCAAAATCATCATAATAAAGAATCAATGTGAAGGAAAGAACGAGCACTACAAAAGCATAAACTACCATCCAGAGAAGATTTCTCCGTTGTTTACTCTGCAAAGCGCACATTATGAGAGCCAAATCCCACAGGCCTTGTTTTTGTCAAAGTTCCTACCAAGTTCAGAAGCCATTTTGCCTACTTTTTGCTCATCCAGGAACAATAAATGCAATCTTTTTGTGACACACAGCAGAACCCTCTTATGTAGCTCATAGTCTCTTCATTATTGCTAGCTGTCAGAGAGCAGTGACTTTTGTATGGCCGTGATTTTCCCATTGCAAGCACTCACTGAGGAATAGTCAAACTCTGATTAGATATTACAAAACCTTCTCAGAAGGCTTTCTGAACCACAGCCAGTGGGATTCCCTGCAGCATTAAGGCCAGTCTTGCTCCCACTACGGTCTGTGGGACTTTTGCCAAGGATGTAAGTGGCATTATAACTGGTCTCCAACAGCAGATATTACCCATCACTCTCAAGACTTGATTAAAGACCTACCCACCTGCAAATATATAATAAATAAAGAGCTAATTGCATAATTAATTACAAAGGCTTTTAATCCACAATAGACAACACCATAGGTTTTAGGTAGCCCACATAAAGCAAACTATTCATTAGATCAGTATTTGCTTGATATCAGTTTACAGGGAGATTGCAGAGGGATTCATTCGAAACACACATATTTTCAAGAACCAGAGAACACAACAGGAAGAAATAAAATAAAGTGAAATCAAAAGAATACCACCACAGCCTAGACCTACAGGCAGAAATAATTTCATACTGTGTACACAGCCTTCCAGCCAAGGTTTTTTTAACCATATATGCCTGATGGGCAGTGATTTTGAATAGTAAGTGTAGTGCTGCTACTAGACTTTTCTTTTTCCAAGGCACCAGGCGGAGATGTAGCAGTGTACACAAGTGGGGTGTAAAGTCAATGGGATAACATTTTCCTAATTATTTTCTGCTTGAGGTTTACATCACATACACAAAATGAGATCAGCCGGGACTTGCCTCTCTAACAAATCACTCAGACTTAAACATTGCTCAGATAAACAAAAGGGGGGGGCAAGGCTGAGAAAAGGCAGAGAAGTGCTTCTTCAGTCACAGTTGCAAGGAACAAAAACCTGGAGGGGGAAAAAAGCTGTTGGACCGCCACCAAATCTCCCCCCACTAGAGACAAGAGCCCATCTGCTGAGCTCTGCAACTTAGCTTTAACTACCATTCAACTCGCGTCTCTGCAGAGATCAATCTACAGAGCTGGCAGATGGACCCCTGCTTCCCTGAGTCGCTGTGTTATTTGTTTAATAAATTTAATTAATATCCATACTGCACTGGATTGCTCCCAGAAAGGGGGCTGCCACTCTCTCTTTCCCCGATAGCAACATGATGAGTGATTTCCCAGAAAAGACCAGATAACAGTACCCCCAGGCCATTGAAAAATTAAAAGTGCCATGTGCTTACATTACTTCGCATGTATTAATTTTTGCACTGCACTAATTTGTTCTTGAAGCCTATTTTAACTTTATAAAAGTATGGGATTTTGAGAAAGTCATAATTCATTTTGGTTTATATCAGTTACAAAATTAATTGGAAAGGAAAAAAGCATCAAATCTAATTGGATTTCCAAAAATTTTATCTATTTGCAAGAAAGAAACAAATTGTTAATGAGAGAGTCTCCTCAGGCAATATATATTGTCACAGTTTCTGCCAACAAGTTATAGGCATTCAGGGTCATGTTGGACATGCTTTCCTTTAATGCTTAGGAGCACACTTATTTTAACCAATAAAGACATATTCAGCCCACATAAAATAATTATTAAAAGTATGAAGGATGAAAGAAAATAAAACTACTAACAAATTTTTACAGCAAAAAGCACAACAAAACACATGCTATGATATTCCAGCAGCAAGAGGAAGCATAAAATATGCACAAGTGTTGGGAACAAAAATGTTGTCTTCAATATTAGCGTTTTATATTTCCTGCATTTAAAGTTTTTAGTTTTTCATCCTAAAAAATGAAACTGAGTCTTAATCAAGAAAATTATTTCAGTCAAGCCTATTTAACTCCTAAAGTTGTGTTAAATTGATACCTTCTCCTTGGACCCATTTCCTTATTAACTCACCTTATGGCTGGAATATTTCACCCTGGTGCTGATGAGCTCAGCTCCAACAGCAGGTGTCCTAGTGGACAGTCCAGGCTTGCCAATGTTATCTTCAGCATCTAACCTTTCCTAACACCTTTTTCCAGAAGTAGCTGTGGCAGGAAAGGTTAAGCACACCTAAACACTTGTCTCCACCTCTGGGGAGGGGAGGGTGAGAGGTACCCATCCCTCAGGTCAGCCAGCACACCTGCTCCTGGGACCAACTCTCTGGTCCATTCCATTTGAAGCCAGCCTTATTTATTCAAATAATGAGTTTCAGTATGAGGTCTTTGCTAGTTTAGGTGATTATGAATGAAGCAGGTTAAGCAACAATAAGACACAATTCTGCACACAAATCAAGAGAGGCATTTAACAGCTTTAGTTAACCACCGCTCTCTCCCCGGTCTCTTTCTGGTAGGCTATCCCCACACATTAACCTTCTCCACCACTGCTGCCATTTCTATAGTGAATGTCTGACTTTACCTTCAGAAAGCAACACAGCCAGAACAGTAGTGACCATGGGTGTTCTGTCACCATCAAAAACAGCAGTGAGAAAAGTCAGGAAATAAGGGCTGGTACACTTCAGTGGTGTCCAAAAAGCAATTGCCTTCTATCTCCAGGGTGACATTCACTTGTTGAGAGAGGATCCAGGAAGGCAGCCCTGCATGGAAGGGGGAACAAGTGAAAATACCCACTAAACCCAGCTGAAGACCCTCTATGAACTCGGGCAATGCATTTGCAGCTCCTAGAGAAGTGGAGGCAGGGCCAGCCTCGGGACACAGAGCTAGGCAGTGTCCCCATCCACAACAAAAAAAAGAGGTGTTAGAGAATTAGAGCTGCTCCAAGGGTAAGTTTGGGGAGTTCTTTTCCTTACAGACCGCACTGAGAGTTTCAAAGAGGTGTTTAATACAAAAATAACTTGTACAGCGCAAAAAAAGGTTGGCACTAGTATTGATACGGGGTTTTTTTGCAGCGCTGGGCCATCTGACTGAGTTCTGAAAGAAATTAAGTTTCCTCTTGAGTATAACATCTAACCAATCTTTTCTCTCATATCTCTAACTTTGTAAAAAAATTACAAAGTCAAATGACAAGCAAATGACTGGCTACCAAATATTTACACAGCAGCTTTTATTCATTAACGATCCTGTAGTTTTTATAAAACTATTATTTATCAATCCTGTCCTGCAAGCAGGGAAGCTGAGATAGCAACTTGCCACAGTCACCCCCCTCCTCAAGGTCAGTGGTACAGCCAAGAGCAGAGCCCTCATTCACTCACTCATGCCCTGCAAAAGATCATAGTAAGTAGTTGGAGTCGTGAATATAGTGAAAATCAAAAATAAGGGAGGCTTTTTAATCAGAATCTGCATTTCAGATTTCATTTCAGAGATGGAAAGCAGGAAGTACTGCAGAGCAAGTCATCAATATGGTCTATTCTAGTAATTTCATGAACTTGAAAAACAGGTACTTTGTGTACACAGCATTGCATCGCCCAGAGTAACTGCCACTCTTACACAGGGGCAGGTTTAATACCCCAAGGATTGGAAACCCTCCCTACAGCCACAAAGCGGTCATTGCACACTGTTAGTCAAAATTTCATGCACCACAGCCATGACTAGTGAAAGCCTGTGGAGTGAGGGCACAGTCTGTCCTTTGTACAGAAGACACCAGTGGCTTCTTTGCCAGGAAATGCTGGGAGGCTGCAGCCCCTGTCTATTAAGAGAGACATGCAATGGACTCCCCATTTCCCATAGGCTGTGAATGCCTCACCACTTGTGACTTGACTTCGAAGAGAAGTTTCCAGCTCTGTTTTTCACTGCCTTGGCAACCTCATTTCCTTACTATGATTCAGTTTTGTTTGCCAAAGGGAGGCTGGTCATTTGTTCTCTCATCATACTGAGCTGCCTTGATATGATTAACTTCTTTTTTTTAAGCCTCATTTCTCCCTCCATAACATTTTCTGTAAATTGTTATTTATCATCCTCTGATGAAAGCTGAAATGAAAAATGTACTGAATGATTTTAAATATTTTATTTCCCAAAATAAAATTAGAATAAGTTTTTAAACACTGCAAGGAAAAGGGGAAGAAGAAAACTTTGTATTTGATGGAAAATTCCGATTGTGACCACATGACTGTTCTTTTGGGAGGGGTAGGATCCTTATGGAGAGGGATTTACATTTTTTTGATTTTGTCAATGTGTCCCCGAAAACTATCAACAAATCAGCATTAAGGGTTTACTTGTAAAAAAAAAAAAAAAACAGAAGTTTCAGATGTCAGAAAAGGAAATTCATTTTAATGCAATATAAAGATCAATATTCTTTAAATGAGAATCATGCAGCTAGATCCAGGACAGATTTCTTGATCCAAATTTTGCCTACATTCGTAGCAGTACTAATTTTCACAACCTACCACATACTCATAATGGTATATGAGTTAATCAGACTACATCTGCCTAAATTTATTTTCAGGTTCTCAATGATATGTTATTAATTGAAAGACTAATTCATCTGACAGCCATTAAAGACACACAATAACATTATTCATATTCCCCTGTGAAGTTATGTGCATATAAAATATTGAAGTAAACACAGAAAAGCAGTCGCCTGTGTAACAGATACACTCTAAAACCCACATGAGCTGCTTATAAGACATTAAGACATAAATCTCTTTAACAGATTTATATGTGACCTTGGGTTTTTTCCCCCAACAAAAATTCAATGTGCTATTACATTCAGGAGTGCATAGTCCTTTCCAAGTTGTTTTCCTTTGCGAATCTCAAAACACTAAAATGACAAGAAAAGTAGGGTTACTATTAAAAAGGTGGAGCAAATGCTGAAAAGTTAAAGTGTAGCTAATGTGACTCTTCTATATAAAGCAAGCATGCAACCCTGAAGCCTACCAGAAAACTTACATCAATATGCACTGCATTTTTCCTGTGAAAATTTGCCTTACATGAGCAAATGTAAGGCAAATTTGCCTTACATGAGCTATACAGACTAACAGGGAGGTATTATCCTCTTGGATTGTAATACACAAGCAAAAAGTTATTTGTAAAAGTAAATGGATAACACTCCTAACCTCCCCTCTCTCTTTTTCCAAATCAAACGCGAATTGAATTGATAATGCAGCTTCTAGAACAAAGAGAAAAGTACTTTTCTTTCAGTATACCCATGATGTTATGGTTTTTATGTTTTGTTGCTTAGTGGGCTTCATGTGTGTTTGTTGGCTTTTCAAGTATTTTTCTTTATTTTTACAATTTCCAAGTCAACAGAGGATTTCAAGTTAACTGTAATGTCATTCATCTGTTACTAAAACCTTATCTAAGTTTAATGATAAATTTCAGTCAAGTGAAGAAATGCTATCACTGCTTATCAGTTTACTGTATTAATGTATGTATTAAAAAACCCACTGCATGTCTGATTCCTGGGCAAAGTCAAGAAGATCATAAGAGGAGCTACTGCAAAGGCTCCAGGTCACAATGCACTTTAATAAAGAGAGGCAGAAATTGTAGGTCAGATTAGGGAGAAAACATGCAGCACTTCAGAACACAATCCAGCAGCCCTTTCCTTTGATCTCATTTTGAGCAGATCACCTGGAAGGTGTGTAAGAGCTGCCTCTCCTCAATCACCTGATGCTACCAGCTGCTAGAGGAAGAGGGGGTCCCATCATTACCATCTCTGAGTACATCTTTTATTTAGTTACTATTTTGGACAGCACTGCTAAACCAAGGAATATTTTCCAAAGGCTCACATAACACTTCCAATCTAAGGTCAATCGCCAATTCAAACAAAATAGCTAGTGGAAGGTCTTGCCAAGAAAAGGAAGCTCTGTCTATCCTCAGGGCAGGGAGGTATCACCAACATGAAAGGTTAGCAAAACATGAGTTTGAGACGGCAACTGAAGCTTCAAGCTGATCTCTCATCACACTATCAAAGATAGAGAATTAACTGCTTTATCTAAAAAAGAAAAATAAAGGAGAGCTTCTAACACCCAGACACTGCAATTACAATATGATAACTGACAAACACAATGGGTATGCTTTGACAAGATGACAAATATATATTGATTGTTGTTTAAAATATCAGCTAGAAATTCTTTAGGTGTATCTTCCAGTGACAAACGGACTTTTAGAGATCAGAAATCATGGCAAAATTGATGAAATTGCTTTGTGTGGAGTCCAGCTGCTTAATTCTACCAAAATCAAAGGAAAACTAGCTAAAATTAAAAGCCTTAAAAGGCTGAAGAGGGTCCTTTGAGGTCATGCTCAAGCAACAAGGCATCTAAGGCTGACTTGGAATTCTGTTGCTTGGAGAGCTGCTAAGTGGGCACTTAATTACATGTTCAGAAGGGAACATATTACCTTAACTGCCTCAGTCACATAACAGGGGTGAGGAAACAAGCCAGTAAGAGCAATATTACTTTTCCTAGATGTTGTTGACCCCAGTTCTTTTTAAACTCGGATTCACTCCAAGTTAGACTCACCAATAAAGGGAGGAAAGAAGAGGTGAGAAAGAGAAGAAAAATCAATCCCATGTTCCAAAAGCTCCACACAGAGGCTGTAACTAGAAGTGAATAACCTGGAGCTTCTGAAATAGTCATTGACAGTTAATTTCTAGCACAGATATCAAGGAAAACTTTTGCTGAGGTCCAGTGAGTGGGCATTACACCACCTGGGAGACGAATCATCGTTTGTAGAACTCAAGTGCACTTAATAAGGATGAGCTCATTCTAATAATGCAATCTGACAGGCTGACATTCCCTATTACTGACTTTTGAGGCCACTCAGTGAATTTCTACATAACTGGGTTTTCTCTTCCATGGTCTACTACTATACTGAACCACAAACTGAATTCTACTACTGAATTACACCAATGGTGCTAAGTGATCAAAAACTGTAGAAGAAGCTTCAGAAAGCACATGTTCCAAGACACAATTCTGTGGGAAAGCATCCTAATTCACAACTTTTATGAAGACAAGGGAGCATCAAAGTGCCCAAACAGAATACAAGATTCCCAAATTCTTTTCTGCCACAACCAGAAAAAGAACCCATGCAGCATTGTTGGTAGGCAAATATGATTCTGTGATATTATTTTGATTCATCCTCCTATCTGCAGATTATTCAAGCAGTTATGCTTCCAGAAGGCCTTCAATTAAACCTATGTAACTATGCAAAACTTGTCATCATGATGCCAAGAAAATAATGCCCCACATTTTGGGCCTGAACATGACATCTGAATCTAACTCCAACAGTAGAGCAGCTCAGACATTTGGAAATCCAACTGCATTTCAGCTAAGCCTAAACTTTACTGAAGTATCTAAAAGAAGTTTAAAAATGCTGAGGTGTAACTACAGCTAATTGTTGCATGCCACTGTTGCTGAAAGAAAGAAGTAACACCTATACTTCAGTGAGTCAATCATGCAATGGAAGGAGAAAATATTCTTTGTGTGTGTAGGGGATGTATATTTTACATGCAGGAGAGAATGTAAACAGAAAGTCTAAAGGCCACCAGAGCTTTTTTTGCAGCTCTGTTGAGCAACTTACCCCACCATGTTTGGTGTGAATTAACACTATTCAAAAAATTTCAATCTAGTGCAAAAGATTTTCAGTCTGGGGCATTTCAGATTGCACAATTTTTGAAGTCAGTGACAAGTCATAATATTCCACATACACTTAAGAGCTCAAAGAGCACCATCACAACCCACTGTGTTAACTACAAAAAAATTGGTAATTTTATGTAAAGAAACTGATGCTTACAGTGGGTTTATTACAAACATTTTTTTATAAGTCAAGGTTTCTTTGTTCAGAGTTCATGCTTGCAAGGACTCCTTCATCAGTTATTTAAGACTACAGCTCAAACAGAAGAAATACTGCAGAAGTAGCAGAACTGCCAATGAATTTCTACGTTGCCAACCAGGTAGTTATTACAGACTGCAAATCAACATGCCTCAACTTACCCTCTGCTGTAGTAAGATGTGTTCAACTGTACATTCAGCCATGCTCCATTCTCCCTATTTATTTCTTTTTAAGAGGGAAACCTTGGTTTTTCTCCATCAGGTCCAGACTGAGTGAATAGTGGCTGTTCTTATGATTCAGAAACATCTATCTGCTCAGAAGTAATTGAGACAGCTATGGTATTTTGTGTAAACCTTTGAAATACCAACATGTAATAGTCTTCAGTCATACAAGGAACTAAAATGAATATTTTCTAGAGGAGGAAGACCCACCACCAACCTCTTCAGCAAATTCCCTGCCTTTCTGCTCTGAGTTTCCTTTCTTTTGGACAATGATATTGTGAAGACTGGAGGCTTGAAGGACTCCACAGCTTTCCCATGGGATATCTGGCCAAACAGTAACCTGAAGCTCAATATGACAACATGAATACTGTTGGTTTAAAAACATAATAATAGAAAGGGGCAGCTAAAACCGTAAGAAAACAGAATAAACCTTTTTGCAACAAAGCAGATATCATCACTCTTTTATTATTTGTAAGTGATACAGCATCAGGTAAACTGTTTCACACTGCCGAAAATTAATTTCACACTGAATAACCTGACTAAATGTTTCCTGTCAAAAACTAATTTTTGCAAAAGGCACTATGTGATCTACACCATTTTACTCAAACTTACAATAAAACAATATTATCATTCCTCGAAATGTAAGTTTTCCCATTTGAAATATTTACAGGTCATTACTGGGTGACCATTAAATACTTTATTTGGCAAGAACAAAGTAGTTGGATATCTTCTAAATGTTGGATGAAAACTAAACAATGGATTCCACTAATCTGAACAGTGACTGGGACAGAGGAGCAAAGTTAGCTTCAAAAAAAAAAATCACTCTAAAGTCTCCAGTATTATTGTTTGGCACTCACATCACCATCACCCATATACCATCCATCATCCCATCTCCAGCTCGAAACACTTCCATTCTAGAGAAAAAAACTGTAGTTTTATGCAACAAAGCTATACAAATCTTGTGTGTATTTGATAATATACTGCTATTATCAGGCAATAATTCCCTAAACTTGGACTACAACAAACAGACCAGGAAAAGTAGCACTAACCTTCATAAATTCAGCCTAGTTTTGTACAATCTGATGTTTTCTGAGCACTAAGCTTTTCTATTTGTGGAAGTGCCACAAATAATGAAGTGCATTTACTATTTACTCCAAGTTTCTATTTTCCCTTTAAACCAGAACACTTTCCTGATTTTAGTTGGTGGATATATCCACTTTCATTCAACTGCTGATTCCTTCCTCGAGGTCCCATCTTCCTGACCACACTAGGACCCTGAATATAATTGTATAGGACCTGCTGTGCTCTGTAAGATGAACCAAAAAAAATATCCCAGTGTACATCCCCAACAGGCAAAAAGCAGTCAAAGAAATCCTGAGGTACCTGAAAAAAAGGTGTAGGGATAGGCTGATATTTTCCCGTCACAGACATGGCCATTCTTGACACTGTATCTCTTTTAATGCATTTGCAATGTTTTTCTCTCTGGAACCATTCCTCTCTTAGATTTAGGATAGCAGAATTTAGAAGTAACTTGAAAGAATCCTAATAATTTAATAATCAAAGTTCACTTAAAGGTCAAGAAGCCTTCACTTTATTCTTAGGCCCTTATAAAATGCAAAAAAGTTCCCATGCTTTCTTCAGCTTCCTCAGAAAACAGTATTTCTAAACCAAAGCTTTTCTAGCAGTCTCACATAACTTTGGTTCCAAGCACAGCATAAGATTTTCACTTTTAAAAGAAATGGGTTACAGGCTGACTCCTGCTTTAACAGGAACTTTGAACATTATAAACCCTGTGAGTGTGTGACAAATGTTCTAGAATGTGCATGAGTCACTTACTGGGAGAACTTAATATATTAATTATAAATATCTATTAACTTAATTGAAGGAAAGCCTTTTCTCCTCTTTGACTACCACTTCTACACTTGGTGGAGTGCATTTAAGAGACTCATCCTTAAGAACTGGAGATCCCAAATATGCCTAGGACTCTGGTAATTTCAGACTAAGAGGATATGAAAGTTGTAAGTAGAAACCCTTTAAAGTCACCCAGTTTGATAGGTTTCGAGTACAATTTGAGACCCAATCATCTTCTGCAGATTGACTGCTGATAAATTACCACCTCTCTGAATAGCAAAGGCTGCTGGCTTGTGAAGTTTATTTTTAACTGATAGTTAACTTTAACTTGCAGTTATATTTTAATTTATAGTTATTTAAAATTTAATTACCATCATGTCACTCAAAGCTTTGTACAGGTTTTCTTTTTTAAATGGTAGACATAAATCACTAAAATAAATTAAATGCCACTGACTGCTACATAGTTATACAGCAAATTAATGAAATCGCTCAGGAGTACACAGGTAATATGGGCATAAATAATAGTGAATCCAACAAGTGGGGCAAATGTGCTATCAAACCTGTCATGCAGCCATGAGACCAGCTAGGTGGTACACCATGAAAGGCAGCTATCTATCTCCTTATTTTAAGTAGCAGCATCTACACCAACCTCAGTTATTAATCCACATCTTAGCAACTCTGCTGCACTTGCCGTGGCTCTTTTCTCCTAGTTTTTCAAGCAGGTCTTTTGATAGCCTGCCAGGCTTGTTCTGTGTTATCTCTCTTTATGGCCTATTCCAATAAATTAAAAATCACCTTTGTACCTCCTGGACAGACACAGCTCTTCTGCAGCCATGAAGGTTACCATACTTCAAGGCTGAGTTTCGGAAAGCACACATTACTCTCTGAGGACTTCTTGAGGACTTTTCCTGGAGCTTACTCCCCTTTCTGGCTGCTGTTCCCAGCCCAAGCCTGTGTGAAACAACCTTTCTTTACAGGCATTCATTCACCCAACTCCACAATGCCACTATTTACATGCCAAACTAGCAGCTGTATCCTGAGAACTCTCAGAGTAACCCCAAAAGCCACAGTACACCGAGACTGTGATCCTGTAAAGCAAAATCCTTTCCTCCAAGTCTCTGCTGATCCAATTCACAAGCTATGTGAAAACATACTGAATTCCAAGAGTAATAAATTCCCAGAGGTGCTGGTTTCTGAATAAAATGTAATGCAGCCATTCTGTCCTCTTCTTGTGACCAAGGGTCTCTCTTTTGAAGCCCAGGGATATGAACTCTGATATCCTAACGCAGTCCTGAAATGGATATTGCAGCTAATTTCTGACTATGTAAATAGCCTGTACATTTTCAGGCTGATGGAATTTTTTTTTCCCCTACTAAAATTGTTATGTAGTCCTACTGCTCACTGTTAAACAGCTTCTGAGTTTCACTACTGAGGTGCTACATGTCAGGGGTGGATGAAGTGATCCTTTTATATCAATTAGCAATTACTGTAAAGTGCTTTGGGGTGAAATGCCACAAAGGATTAGAACTTCGAGGGAAGAATAAGCAGCAGGAGCACATGAACTCATAAATGGCATAGATCCTATTTTATGTAAATTGCCCTAGTAATAAAGAATGAGCAAAAGGTCAGATAAATACAGAAAATGACATATAAGCAGAGTAGTCTCTAAATAGAATATTTTTCCAAGCTTTCTCAAGTACCAGTGCGTCTCTAGGCCAATAGCTCCCTCATCTGAGCATCTGTAATATTCCGTAATACAATATTCTCCAGTTTTACCACCCTGTGAGTTAATTTCATTCCAGACCAACATAGTGTGAGCTCATAAAATCCATCAGAGGAGAATGAAAATCCCTCTCATATTTCATAACTAAACAAAGCCAAAACTGAATAAACCTCTCTTCTCTTCCCAAGATGTGCACTAGGACTCCCTACACACATCTAATCCCAGGAAGATCACTATTCAAGGAACAATTTTACATATGAGTAATGAATCTAGACAGAATAAAGACAAAATCTAAACTACATATGAGGGCTGGAACACATCAATAAAGTAACATCATAATTCATAATACATATTTGAGCAGCCTTCAATTCAAGATATTAAAGAAAACTCATATCCTATTTCTGCATTTTCATATCCTAAGAAACAACCTTGCATTAGCTTTAAGAGAAAAATTACAGTACTTTGTCCAAAACATATAAAAGGAAAATAAGAAAATTGATCATTGATAAAAATAATTAATTTGTTCCACCACCAATACATCAGATCTACAGTTCATTAAATAGCAGCAAAAAGCTGAAGGGAAAAAACTTTTACTGTTCATACCTGGAATTTAAAAGCCATGGAAATCAAGAATCATCTGACTAAAACTTGACCAAGGAAAGCAGGAAAAAAAAATATACCTAACAAGGACACAGCAAGTCACATTCTTATCTTAGTAATGCATTCCATATTCTAAATAAAAATAATGTATCATATACAATTAGCAATATGACTTTTACAGCAGCAACAGTTCATGTAATAGCTCTTCTAGTTTGTGTTTATCCTAGTAAAACTTCTCACTTAACACCAAAAAATGACATATGAAGAACAAATTATACATAGTCCTTAGTGGAATATTTTAAAGTAGTCCCCAAGCATGCAACAAAAAACTTCATTAGTAGCATGCAAAAGACTTTTATTTTATTTAATTATTTACTAATGCTTTCTGAGATGCAATCACTACAGTTAACAAAATACCTACAAAATACCTCAAAATCTGGAAAATAAACTAATTTTCTCTCCATTTCTATGCAAAAAGGGACCCAATGCCATTTAGCCTGATTTTCAGGCAGTGCATATATACAATTTCTACATCATTAACTCGAAGTCCTATGTATCCAAATGTCTTGCAGTTCTGCTGGGTAAGCATTAGTTCATTCATGGTGTTAAAAATGCTACCTTTTATACATCAGATATTTTACTTGTTCGGTTATTAAATGCACAGATACTGCAGCTAAAAGAAAAAAGATAACCAGCATACAAAAAAGATCTTAAAACTCTTACTCCTGGGGATTCAAATTTACTCTTTCAAAATGTGTAGGTTCAAATTGATACCTAAAAATGCAATTATCTACTCGTGTTTATATTTATATTTTATAAATATTTATATTTAAATGTAATTTATAGATATACTTTTTATATATTACATTTTTATATTTTTAAATATATTGTACATTTATATATGATATATGGTATTTAATTCAACCTAACTATGAAATTGCAACACAGTCCTGCAATGTCCTGTATGGACGTGAAACAGGTATGAAAGCAAAGGCAGAAAGGGAAGAAAAAATCATAAATGAGAAAGAGCAATCTCTTGCTAAAGCAGAAAACTGTGAGTCAACAGATAAAAATTTCCCAATTCTTTCAGAGACTGACGATATTAGCACAAATTAGAAACTAGTCCTCCTATGAATTTTCTTAACTCTAAATCAATTGGTACTTCTCCCTGACCTCAGACATGCTTCATTTGTTAATATTTATAGGCATTCCTGCCTGGATATACCTGTGTAGATGGGGCAGCCACCGGATCTGGTGATAATGAAGCACTGAAGAAGCTTTCTACAGGCAATATTTCTCATTTTAAAACAAAAATCTGGAGCAGAAATCTCAAACACAGACCAATTTTTTTTTCCTGTGTGGTTAACACTGGCTAGACCTGAAACTTGTTGAATGCCAAAGCAATGTTACCGAAGCATTACTACTCCATGGGATATTGGAAAGCATCTGTGCTAAACTGGAAGTTAGGTGTGACACACCATTCCCTGTCACCAGCATTGCTGCCCTGCTCTGTCCTCTACACCATCACCCAGCTTTTGTCTCCTGCAAATCTACTCAAAGCAGCAGGCAATGTGTTTTCCTGGGACAGAAGCCCAAGGAAGCCCTTCTGAGATGGCCTGCGCAAAGGTTCTGTGTCCTCTTTCTCCATTGATTCTTAAAGTTTGAAATGTTCACACATTTTATGCAATCTCCAACAAAATGAGCATGCCAAACCTCAATGAGTCATTGCTTAAGAAGCAAGGTGCACCAATTGAAAGCAAATTGCATTTTAAAAATATTCGTAATGCCTCCAGACTGCATTCTCTGCCCAGGTACAACTGAATAAAAAAAAAAAATTAAGGTATTTTTCAACACAAAGCTCACATAGAAGAGTATAAAGAGCTCATCAGCATCACGTAATTCCTCCCTCAACTTCCTCTATAGATCTATGTTAATTATTATAAGTATTTAAATGTGTTAATCTTAGTTTGTATGCCAACCAGTAATTTATATTATTAAGTTATGAAGCCTTCAAATACACTTTTGAGTTTGCAAAAGCTTATTTAGAAAAAATTGCTTTTGCTCACTTCCTAAAGTTCTGCTTTTGATAAAAAGTTAAACTGCTGTAAGAAAAGAAAGGAAATGCAGTCCAAAATATGACAGCATTTTATGAAAAAAATGCTGATTTATGATGTGGATTCTGTTAATTTCTGCAATTCTTAATAACCAATCCCACCTTTGAGTTACATATTTTCCATTAAATCTGTGGGAGCTCCTTAGCTGCAGCTGATATCAACAGAACACCAGTAAAAATCCCGGATTCTGACTCCTTTCCTAACTGGCTGATTAAGGATAATACAAATGGTAAAACAAGCAAAGAGTTATACATGGAACAAACTAGGAAATTAAAGTCTGTACCACTGTTCAGGAAAACAATATAAAAACAAGGCAGTAATTTTATTTACAGGAATGTTGCTCCATTATCTGAAGAGCAAAGAGACTCTTAAGTTTTCACATCACAGTTATATAATCAACCTTCAGAATACCAAAAATCTGCACCACATACCACGTAGTTGCTATGGCAATTCTTCTTTTACAAGGAAAAAAATAAGTGAACAACCAACACAGCCTCTGTGGTAAGCAAACAGCACACCTGTAGGCTTGGTAATTGGGGCTAGCATAACACATCAGGCCACCAAAACCAGAGCTTGGCATTCCTCAAGTCTTCAGATACAGGTGCTCTTACCTCTGCTCCCGGACTCTGTTTAAGCCTTGTAAATCATTCCTAATAACCTATTCCAGGTGTGATCCCACCACATGCAGCATTTTGCAGAATTAACCCAAGCAACGCCCTGAGATTTGTCTTTCCAGATTAAAACCTTGTCCTTCTGTTATGTCACTGCACCCCACCTTCTGCTCTATCAAAGGCAGGCTAAAGCCTATCTCCTGATATTGCCAGCTTGCCTTTGTTACTGTTGGTACCCCCTGCCCTAAAGCCTTGCCATGCTGAAGCACAGTGCCCAGCTTCTGCCTTTATACCAAACAGCAGCGCACTGCATTGCAACTCCTTAGAAATATCCTCATTCATGGGCAGGGACACCAATTTCTTGACATTTCTCAGAGTATTATGGCTGGGTGTAGATTTTTGAGGTAGCAACCGTAGGCAACAGAGTCTTGGCACAGCAGTTTCACACCAAGTGCAGGCAACAGCTGCACCAGCACTCCCGTTATGTCATCTGACCAAGAACTGCAGCAGCACTGACAAGGCACAAGTACAGCCAGAGTGCAACACCCCAACTATTTCCCACCAACAAAGAAGTTGGAATAGTTGGAATTGCAAAAAAAAAAAAAAAAAAAAAAAAAAGGGATGGAGATGGGGAAAGGTCTAAGACTGGGAAAAGCAGTAGAATAAGTCATGGAGCAGAGGCAAAGACAGAGCAACATCTTCATTTTCAGACACTCAGGGTGTTGTGGTGGTTTTACTTCAAACAACCAAACCTCAGAGAGTCACTTGCTCACTCCCCCCTTAGTGTGATGGGGAGAGAATTAAAAGAGTAAATGAGAAAACTGTTGAGATAAAGACAGTTTTATAGGTAAAGCAGAAGCCACACACACAAAAGCACAGTTAAACAAAGAACTCATTCGCCATTTCCCAGGGGCAGGCAGGTGTTCAACCATTCCCAGAAAACCAGGGCTCCATCACACATAAGGGTGACTTGGGAAGACAAATCCCATCACTCTGAATTTCTCCACACACACATTTCCTTCTTCTTTCTCTCACTTCATATACTGAGCATGAGGCCATAAGGTCTGGAATATCCCTGGGTTGGTTGGAGTCAGCTGTCCCAGCCGTGCCCCCTCCTAATTCCTTGTGCTCCCCCATCTCCTCACTGGTGCGGGGAGTAAGAGGCAGAAAAGGCCTTGACTTTGCGTAAACTCTGCTCAGCAATACAAAAAATCCCCAGTATTATCAAAATTACTTCCAACACCAATCCAAAGTACAGCCCCAAACCAGCCACTATGAAGAAAATTAACTCTATTCCAGCCAAGACCAGCACAGGTGTATAGATCATCAAGACTCATCTTTGAATCAGACACACAACAAAAGCCTACACAACAGGAAAAGTTAAATCCAAAATAGAAAAATGTGGTGATATTTTTATATTTTCAGATGAGTCTAATGATTTTGTTTAAAAACCCAAAACTGAGAGTTTTCAAATATTCAAGACTGGCAGTACTGCCCCATTCACACATAGAGCTGCTTCCTCATGATTGCCCAAGTGATACGTATCTCGGCTGAAAGACCAAATCCCAAACATCAGACTGAGCACCTTGCATGGGGCACTCACCTTTGAACCCATACACATCTTCATAAAGCAGTCCTAGGAAGCAGGATGGATCTTCTGCTGCAACTTGGCTCCAGCTTCAGCTTTACTTCTGTCACAGACTACTTGTACAACCACCTAAAAGTATCCACTGCACTTCTTCCTGCATCATCTCTTCAGCTATTACAACCCCAATTTGGTTAATGATAGCACTGGCACTAAATTCAACATGGGCACAAAAGCCTGCATGAAGTAAGGATGCACATCTCATCTAGTGAGTTCTTTCTGCCAAGATCCCAATGCTACATATCACACCCAGTGGAATCTAGATGCTCTTGGAATAGCTGTTCTGGTATTAGTTTCTGAAGCTATTGCGCATACACACCAATAATGAAGAGGCAAAGTCCACAGTAATGCTGCCTGAAACTCTTTCAGGGCTCAAATTTGGAGCCAGGGGAATCAGCAGGAGGTAGTAGATCCCCAGACACCTTCACTGAGAGACTGCTCAGAGTGTACTAAGTAGATACTCGAAACAATATGTGTGTGGTTACTTCTCTGATCATGGCTTCGTGTCTGCGGATCACACAGGTCCCTAGACTTTGCTAGAACTCTGTTTTTCATCTGTCCTGACTGGAAAATTGAGCTGGATTACGCCTTAGGGCATCACAGAAAGTGAAACTCCAGAACATGGGGATTCTACTCTGCTTTCGTAAGTTCAATAGCAGCATGAAAAACAGCACAGTGAAGAAGAAACATCCCTTTGCAAGCACCACCTTCTTCAATTATTCTCAGTTCACAGGTCAGCAACTGAAGAGGATTTCAAAAGTTATTGGGAAACTAGTTGGTATGATACATTGATTGATAGTCGACTTTTGCCCCTTGAACAGGACTCAATACCTGAAATTATTTCTAAAATATTAGAAATTTCAGGCAAACCAATCCCTATTTATGCAGTCAGCAAAACTGCCTGTTCTTCAGCCACATTAACAATGCCTGGGGAAGAATCACACTTGGGTATCTTCAAAGCAGTTCAGAAGCATGAGGAGAGCAGAGAAAGATTAGAAAAGTGTTTCTATCTCCCACAGATCACCCTAGCAATGGCTTTTAATTCCAACATTTATAAAATATTTATCTGTATCTTGAACTACATGCTTACATATAGAAATACATAACAGCACATAAATGTACACATGATGGTCCTGTAGATGTATATTTTATAAACAGAAGTTTGGCCTCAAAAGCTATTTATTCCTCTCAGTATTCTCCCTCGGGATCCCTTTTGTCAGCTATTCCACTTACACTTTTTTTTCTTTTCCTGCATTCTGGACTGGTAAAGCTGGAAGGCAGCATAACAGGAAAAACATTAAAGATTCATTAGGAACATTCTAAGCATTTTAAAAATCCATCCCTTTTTTTAGGGGGGAAAAAAAAAAAAAAACAAACCAGAAAAAAGCACCCCAGTCTAGTTGATGCAGGGAAAAAGGGAGTGCAGGAGTTTAGTGTGCTTGGCGCTGCGGGCACCCGGAGGCACGGGAAGGTCCAGGCAGCGCCGTGGTGCCCAGCAGGGCTCATCAGCACGGCGAGCCCGGCGTACGAACGCGGCTGCTCCGCCCGAGGGTCGGAACGGATTTCTTTCAGAGACAGTCAAGCTGCATCTGTGTGGCACCGAGCGCAGCCCCAGTCAAGATGACCTGGTTTCCTTTTCGGTTTGCTCGATCACTGGGTGACATTCAGACAATGGCTGTCAGACATCCAGGCTCTCTCTCAACCTGCCAAGACATTTTCCTATCCACTCAGAATTTGGGGGAGGTCCGCTACCTGCTGCAGAGATTTCTCGTGTTTGCAGCTGATGTTTCTATCTCACAATTGAAAGTTATGATTTTAAAGCAGCGATTAAATTTTTTTGATAATTATTTTCCCTCCTTCCTAATATATTACTTCAGATTTTAAAGCCAAGAATATTTGGAAACAGTAATTCTTAATTTTTAAAGATTAGGACAAGAACAACCCAAACTTGTATATTTCTGTTTGGTTTTTTGTTTAGGTTTCTTGTTTAGGTTTTTATTTTAATTCTTGGATATATATACACATTTTTACCACCTTAGAGACGAACAGGGCTAAGGAAAAGAAACAAAGAGAATATCTAGTCAGATTTATAACTGTAAATTATACAGAGCATTAAATTTTCCTTTGTCCTTTTGCTGGTATTCACAGTGAAAAAAGTAATCTTTTTAATTTATACTGAAAATATCAAAAATAATCCAAAACACTATCTGAGAAAAATAATACTAAATTCAGAGAGGACAAGGTAACAACGCAGAAGTCTGGGGAATGAGAGACTAGACTGAATCAGTAACACAAGGAGTGGAAGAATCTCTTGGAAAATGGGAAAAATTGATGGGAAGCCTGGGGTGGAAAGATGCAAGCAGTAAAATTCTCTCCAAATTATCTGTAATATACAGGAGGGGGAGCTGAAATCTTTCACAGCAATTCTCATGTAGGTTGCAAAAACATGTGGAGGACCTTGTTCATGACCTGCCTTGAGTGTTGAAATGTTGCTACATTTTATGCAGATATATTTTGATGATGGGTAAAGCAATGCTATCACCTACTGCATATTAACTGCTCCCAGGAGACATCCCTCTCCTCATTTATAAACGAAATTACCCATTCTTCCTCAGTGCTATCAAAATGGTACTTGTTCCAAAATCTTCCACTTAACAAATCAATCACCCCAAAAACAGAGGCCATCAAGTTAGTGGCCATGTGTCTGTTATCACAATTCACAGTTAAAAGTTTTCTTTACAGAATCACAGAATAATTTAGGCTGAAAGGGGTCTCAAAAAGATACTTGGTCCAGTCCTCTGGCTTGTGCAGTCTAGTTTGGAGTCCTTCTTGGCACAGAAATCTTACATATTGTCCCTCCCTACATTCTAGCGAGAAGTCTTCTATTTTTTCAGGCATTTTATTCTGAGAAAGTGTTTCCTAAAATTCTTTAGGATCCTTCAGAATTTAATAAACTCCTATATGGTAAGAATAAAAGGTAATTTTACACTGTTTCACTAGTTTAACTAAAAATGTAGGAGTTTCTTAAAAATATATATATATATATGTATATGTATACCTATACATATTTAGAGAGGGGAAACATCAACTTGTGAATAGAATATACATATCAGCACCTATTAGAGCTATCATGCCGCCCTGTTTTCAAATTATTAAAACTAATGATATTAAATGATGTCTCAAGTAGCATAATGATACCTTGTAAAAAACATCATTGTTTGATGCAAGATTCAAGTGAAAGGGAACAATAAACACCTAAAATTTACTCTTCACTTCATTTTCTCAAATTTATTTTGTTTCATTACAGTGGAGAAGTTATTAAGTCTGAATCACAAATATTTACAATTTTATATATTAAAAATTCAATCATAAAGCTCCACCAAGTGGAAATCCTTAAAACTACACTAAGCAAATTCATGAACAAAAATTCATGTTCTAATTACAACCAATGCTCACAAATCAAATTATATTCAATAAAAAACAAATAGGCTAGCCATACCTATGGCTCATCATTTTTACCAGTGTACACTAGTCACATTATTGACTGGGGTTGGAGGGAATAATAACATCATCAAGATGTTTAGTTTTCCCTCTGGTTAGATCTGCTGCTTTGAAAACATTCATTTTGCTGTGTCCAGTGCAGACTGAAGTGATCTCTTAACACTGATTTGGTTTTCCAAAAAAGTCACCTTTCTGACTTGCTGAAGTTGCTTTGGGAAACCTTAATTTCCCCTTCTTAATAAGCAGTTTTGTTTATTTACACAAATTAACAGGCATTGCCATTTTAGGTAGCATAAGATTCTCGAACCAATGTAGTTTGTTAAATGGTTTGCTCTTTCTCACTATTGAAATATTCATCATCTGTGTAATTTTAACAACCTGATAAAAACTGTTAAAAGCATAGTTGTGCTGCCCAGCAGGTAGTGCCATTTTTAATGAAACCATAACTGCCATAAATAAATAATCAGCTCATAAAGTATTCAAGATGTACCTCAACTTCCATAAGAAAATTTGTTTTGGTATGGGATTGAAAAACATGCCACGACTATTCTCATCCCGTAAAAGGAATAAGAGAGAGATATTTCAAGCTAAAGTTCATTCTCAGAACATTTGAACTTGACTGTAAATCACAGAATAAGTGATTTTTTTACATACAGAATTCAGAGGGATCCAAACCCACTTGGTGTATTTGGTAACACAATGCCTCTCACACAGAAGAGCAGAAATGTGAACTGGTACCTTCCTTTTGAAGCAACTCCCTTCCTTCTGAATGCACCATGCCAGTATATCCGTGAGGACATTTAATACATGCCAGGAGACTGTTCTCCCAGGGCAATGTGGGTCACTGCCTGCATTCAGAGACCACTGCACAAAGATATCAGCATGGTAACTCAGCCATATTTTATACAGCAGAGAATCCAAAACACACAGCCAGTTTGTGAAGGCCAAACACCATCATCCTGGAGTGCGTCTGTATTAACATTTTGTTCTGATCACATGAGGCCTTTGGAAGGGAATTGCAGCCACCCCATTTACTAATAAAGATATAGCTCTGGTTGTCTCAGTCCTTCAGCTCTGGTTTGGTTTTGCATTTCCTTGTTCTTAGTTCGTTTTCCAGCCCTTAGGTTCCCACAATCATAGATGTAGTGGAAAGAAATTAAATACTACTCCCTGACCATGAAAGGGAAATGCTTTCTACACTACCACTCACAAAGCAACATGTGAACCTTAAAATGGTGAGTAGTAGATGCTCCAATTAACTACAGGATAGACACATAAACATCAGTGCAAAGCTAAATCATGACAAGATAGTCTGTGCACAGAGGACTAAAAAAGATAGCAGGGTAATTAACAATAACCAACACAGCTATGTGGAAAGTAGAGCTTGACAAACTTTTTAAAATACATGCTACAAACACAATTGATAAGGTAACAGGGCTGACACCAGCCATGGTCTGTAACAAATGGGACTGCATGACATTTTCTTTAAAGCATGGCATTTCTATAGTGACATTTGTCACTCTACAAAAATTAATGAGGTTCACCACAAAGGCTGAAAACCAGTGAAGAGAGATCACAAAAAAATATGTTAATGTGGAATTATTTATGAGGGATATTTTCAGTAGTCTCAGAGACTTTGGGCCAGTGCTGCTATTTTTATCAATGACTGGAAAGAAAATAGATAGATATAATATCACTGGTAGCAAACTCTCTGTAACAGAAGTCATTGACTTGGGCCATATCAGTTACACAAGCCAGCTAATCCCCTTGAATGCTAATATTATCAAATACAAATTAATGCCTAAGAACAAAAGACACAGATCTCTTTCAAGACGGCAACCTCACCCACAGCCTAAAAAACACACAAATAATTACATTATTTGAACGTAATGATTAGTAAAAACAAGAAAATAAATTCCTAGAGCAAAACTTGTTTTATACAAACATCAAAAATCCTGAGGAGATACAGTGATGAGAGTGAATCAATGCAAAGCACTGAAATTACACCTTGTACAATGCAGCTTTAACAGATATTTAGCTAATAAAAACCCAGAAGAAGCTCCCAACAAGTTACCCACTGTGGGAAAGATGACTTCTGCCCATAAGCCTGGAAAGGCTCTAATCATTGTGCTGTTTCAGCTGGCAGTGAGGAAGAGAATTCATCAGACATCAGCAGATATCTGCACAACGAAAAAGCTTCTAGTAAGCTGTAGACCCTTAATCCAAAACCGAAAGACCTAATCAGTATGCAATCTCCAAGAGACAAAGCTAGGAAAACTCTGACTAAAAGAGAAAAAAGACAGCAGCAGTAATTAATTATTAGCACCATATACTCAAGGTTCTTCTGCACCAGAAATATTTCTTTCAGAAACCAGCTTTTTTTCTAAATAGAGCTGCTATAGCTCAAGCAGGAATTACAAGTTCCATAATGATTTATTAATCAAAAATGCCTGTTCCAAGTAACACAGGTCAAGCCACTTGAACAGAAGGGTCCCACTGGTGTTTAAAAATCCACACATCTATGACAGCACCCTGCTCAAGAACTGAATTTCTCACTCTTTAAACACACCTTTGTGCTATAAGCATTAGCAATACAGCAGCACCTTTGATGTGTTTTTCTAGGCTGATAATTGAAATTTCAGTTAAAATATGGTTTATTTATGCTCACTGATGCACTCAAAATAATTTTCAAAGAGCAAATGCATCAGGCTGAGTGAACAGAATAATGGCTCTGCATCCGTAGTGGTTTTGTACAGGTTCCTGTTATTCTTTTCACTCATTTGAATCAATCTGAGTCATTTCTGCTTACCTGAAAGGAATATTTTTTCCAAGCATTATACCCTGTTCTGTGGGAACATCTTCTCTTTATTTTGTTTCATGGGAATAGAGTGTTATGATCACAAATTAGCACTACGATCAAACAATAGCCTTCAAAGAAGCTGCAGTTGTTACATTCAAAACAAGAATTCTTTGTGGAGTGCAAGGTTTTAAAGCAAGTCTTTGTGACTGCCCTGGCCTTTTTTTTCAGCCTAATAAAATTTCTGACCATTAACAGTTCATGCAGTTGATGTGTATGCCAGTGGATGAAAAGATATCTTCTTACAGAGAGACTTACTAGTCAGGCACATGTCACCAGTGCTCCTCAAAACACTTTCAGCTTTGCCCAAGTGAAAGATTCGTGAAGGCCAAGCTGTTTGGAAGGCAGCATCATTTCTGTGGAATTCCTGAACTGCATTAATGTACAGAAGCCTTGTGTAATAAATAAATTGCTATTCTTTCCAGCACTTAAACTACCTTAATGCAGGATTCCCAATTTATCCCTTCCTCAGCTGCGCTTCTGTTTTGATTTGTTTATCCTGCCAGCAATCAAGGTGACCTGTACTTCCTGCCCACGTGGTATCAGACTGCCATTATTTTCTCTTTAACTGCATTAAGTGAAGCAAACCACAAGTTAAATACTCTTTTTTTTTTCATATAATCATTTAGAATAATTGCAACAGAAAGTTATGCAGTTGTCTCATTACATGAATTATATCCTATTTCCTTTACCCTCTCAAACTATCACCTACATTATGGTTATCCAACTGTTTTAGGAACATCAGAAGCATTTCAGGTAAGTGAGGTTGTGGGCTGAGCTCCAATTTGACAGCAGCTGGTTTGTTGTTTCATGTAAATTCACAGGTGATTTTTCCAATCAGATAGAATGAAGGGCAATGCCCAGTTTATTATTGCTGTGCTCACACTGCAAAAGGCATTGTCAATAACCTTGCCAACCCCCTGTGGTTTTTCATTGGCAGTTAGCAAATGGCTAAGCATGACTGAACCTTGAGCACTGAGACATGCTGAGCACTTACCAGACATTTTGGAATTAAACATAATGTTATTTTTAAAAAGTCCCCGAACAGCATAACTCTAAAAATTTTATACAAACTAAGAACTGGAGAGAAAAAGAGAGTGAAAATTAGTCTACAGCAAGAAAGACAGTACCTTACAAACTACACACCTTTTTTCAGTCAATTCAACTTCTGCAGAATGGAACTTTAGCAGAGAAATTCTTTTTTCCTACCCTACCACATAGAATTTGGATATTTTAGGGAAAAACTTTACAATCAAGAAATGTAGGACATCTAAAGATCATATTTAAAATCCAGCCCCAGTTTCCTAAGAAGGTCTGTTTCACAGAGCTATTGTAAACAAAGCCATTGAACCCATGAAAGAGAAGTGACTTTAGGAGTGCTCCAGTTGCACCTACTGAACTGTGTTTAGACTTTGTAGTTGACTCCAGGATTCCTGGCTGTGTGCTGCCCTCCTCCCAGCCAGCTAATCCCTGTCCCCCTCGCCCCATTATTCAGTGGGGTCTGTGCACAACGACCCCCCTGCCCTGGCAATCATCTCTGAGTGTTTACAAGAGGGCAAAACCCCTTCAATTCTCTTCCACAGGCCTTGAGGAGACAGGGATAGGCAACAGCTTCTTAATGTATTTCATTACATTCCTCATTAGACAAAGAAGTAATTCCACGGTTTTAAAATCAAATAATGTTTTTCATATATCTTTCACTTCCTCTCCCACTATCTCCGATACAGACTCTCAAGTTTATTATAAATCTGTCACTAAACAAAATACCCCATAGTATGTGAAGGCAAGATTCCTGAGCTCACTCCATGCAATAAGGCAAATATTTCCAGAAAAACTGAATAAAAGTTTGCTTCTGTCAGGTTAATGCAACATAGTAAATAAATTCCTTTATGCCAGCTACCAGCGAGGGTTGTGATTTTAGCTTATGGACACAGATTTCAGAAGACAAAAACAAGCAACAAGAGCAAATTGAAATATTCTTCAGGTGAATAACCTAGTAAATAACTCTACTCCAAGCATGAGACTGTCCCTTCGAGTCTAGATTTTTGAAAGCTTTGTTTATTCCACTTTGGATGTTCGGTCTTAGCCAAGTTATTCCTGATTTAATCTGATGAAAACATAAACTGAGCCCAGGACGTGAAGCAGGCAAGCAATTCTCTGTGTTCCACTCGGTGGATTTTATAGATGTTGCAATTCAAAAACATTTCATGTAAGAAAAGCCGAACAAACCCTTGCTGTTTGTCCATGCACCAAAGGGTTTAAGGAGCAGTGTACTCTGTACACGCGAGGTGTGAATGCCGTATCACATGCAGCTGTCCACCGTACAAGTAACCTACAAATAATGCTACACACACTTGGCAAAATGCGTAACAAACTTGTTAGGTTTTCTTTATCTCTAAAGTCCAAGTCAGCTCATGTAACACAGTTTTTCTTCATCCAAAAAAGCTACATCATTGGAACACTTTTTGTGAGCAGGCTAATGGGAAGTGTACTTCAGGAGTAATCCTGGCTTTTGAAAGTCCCCCCTGAAAGAACACAACGAACCTGCTGTGTCTCTAGACAAGCCATAATACAATCTTGTGTGCTTTATATTTAAGTTCAGCACAATATTAAAAATATTTTGTTTCCCAGCAACTTTTTGAGGTATATTACTTGAATAAAGTGGCCCATCTGATTTTTCAGACATAATGTATCAAACAAAAATGTGTATTTTAAGCCTTTCCATCTCTCATGGTTTAACCCCAGACAGCAGCCAAGCTCCAGGCAGCCACTCGCTCACTTCCCCACCAGTGGGATTGGGGAGAGAATGGGAAGAATGAAAGGTAGAAAACTCATGGGCTAAGGACAGTTTAATAGGGAAAGGAAAAGACATACCCACAAAAAAAGTAAAACAAGGAATTAATTCCCTGCTTCCCAAGGGCAGGCAGGAGTTCAGCCATCCCCAGGAGAGCAGGGTCCCCTCACAGGTAAAGATGACTTGGGAAGATAAACACCATCACCCCAAATATCCCCCTTTTCCTCCTTCTTCCCTCTTCTATACTGAATGTGACATCACATGGT
The DNA here is from genome assembly GCF_017639235.1 of Corvus kubaryi. Taxonomy (NCBI): domain Eukaryota; kingdom Metazoa; phylum Chordata; class Aves; order Passeriformes; family Corvidae; genus Corvus; species Corvus kubaryi. Next base: position 3,034,326 of record NW_024581126.1, on the reverse strand, counting down.
CTGGAACACCATGGTCATTTGGGGTCACCTGTCCTGGCTGTGTCTCCTCCCGCCCTCCCAGGCACCCCCAACTCCCTCACCAGCGTGGCTTTTCAAAAAGCAGAGAAGGCCTTGGCTCTGTGCAAGCCCTGCTCAGCAATAACAGAAACACCTCTGTGTTATCAACCCTGTGTTCAGCACAATCCAAACACAGCCCCAAACCAGCCACTGCAAAGAAAATTTACTCCAGGTGAAACCCCCTCCCCAAAATTCCCCTTATCAGTTCATACTTTTGAAAATCTGATGGAAACACAAGTTTCTGCTACTTGCAGAACGTACAACATCCATAGTAAGTTAGGGAAATGTTTATAGGTTCAAGGAATTCCAGTCACAAAAATACTGGTGTTTGTACTGCTGGCTTTTAAAGCAAAATGTCTGCCCTTTCACATTCAAAAGTCAACGTTGTTATTAAAAACAAACAAACAAAATTAAACAACAAAAAGTTGATCAGTCTCTTTCTAAAGAAAAATAAACAGTATAAATAAATAATTGAATATATCTTTAGTAAAATCTGCTTTTGTCTGAGGACTCTCAAGGTTCAATCCAAATTCTCAAAGTCTGAAATTCTTTGATTTACGCATAAATTGCATCAGGCTCTCAACTATTTATTTTATAAAACTTGTATGATCAAAAGGATTAGCTGCAATGGCAACCTAAAGTTACACTTAGGTCTTGTACCAGGTTATACCAGTACAGAGCTTCATTTCAGTTTTCATTTTTTCTTAAATGTCACTCCACAGCATTCAGATTCCAAACTGACCTTTATCTTTACACTAATAGCTTTTCTTATCAACAGCAAAATCACTACATCTTCCACACAGCTGATCTGTCACTGGAATAATCCTCCGTTTGGAATAATCCTTTACCCTAACATTTGGTGCTGACTATTAATAAATTAAGAACTAACAGCCAAATAATTACCCTTTCACCTAGGAAAACACTGGTGGCCACCACAGAACGCTCCCTCAGTGACACAGTGTTGTGCCCTGTGTAATTGATGCAAATGCATGAGGGGATACTGGTATGTTCCCAGCACTGGCTGTCACTTCCACACACTCACTATTTGTCTCCATAGGATGGCAGAGGCAATAGCCTACTGCCAGGATTTCTTTGTTTGTTTATTAGAAACAACTCTACTTTAATGGCAAACTACTTCTTTAGTGTGACAAGATAAATCTTTTTCTCTTTTTTCTTTTCCCAAAGGCTACATATACGGGTGCTGCATAACTTAATCTTACATTTAATTTCCAGATAAATTTGAACCTTTCCACAAAAGCCAAAAAATGTTTATTTCCAGCTTGGATATATAACCTGTATGACTGAAAATTGGCAAATCTTCCTTGTCTGTTAGTAGCAAATGCATCGTAAATTATGGTGCATAGAAAAATTCAGCATTTCACCTTGCATAAGCATATTATTCATAGAATACTGCAGATGAAGGAGCAGAGATCTCTTTCCTCCACTACCAATAAATTAACCTCCAACTTTGTTTTATACATCTGCCAGCACAGTGGTGAACTGAGGTGTTGCAGGCGCCATTGTGATGGACTAAGGAAATGCTAAGGTCTGGTGCTTTACCTCATCAATCTGGAACCCGAATGGAGCTTTCCCTGAAGGTTGCCTCCAAACACATTCCTGAGGAGCACTGACTGGTGACCAGAGCGTCTGGCTGGAAAAAACAAGTTCTGCAGCATAGAAACAGTGTTAACAGCTCTTCACCAAGACATGTTACCTCTTTAAGGATATCTTTTCACCAGTACTCAGTAAGGGGCTGACCTCTCCTTGAAGCAGATAAAATAGTCTGAAAGCAACGCTTGGGATTTCTTCTCTTTTCTAATTAACAGTGTGGTATTTTCACATGGCACATTTTCTCATTTCCCTCCCCCTCATTTTTTGGATTCTTATCAAAGTTACAGACTAGACACAGGATAACGCAACCACTGACTCTGCTTGCCCACTTTCTTAACGTATGCCATAGAAAGTGCCATGAAAGGATATTCCTTCCACAGCATTTAAGGCACCATATGGAGCTACCTTGCAGACATGGATTTTATTCTCACCCTGTTCAGTGACCCTAGGGAATACCTTCCTGCTTCACTTTCTTTTTCCACAGCCTAGAAATGACAACACTTGCTTTTCTTTTTTCTTTCTCTCTTTTTTTTTTTTTTTGTAAAACTAAGATTTCTAGTAAGAAAAGAAGATGTTAAAGAGGACAGTATAAATGTCACTATAAGGAATTCTTTTACCAACAAAAAGATTTAGCTGAGTTCTATCTACAACAGAGGCTAATAATAACAAACATTATTTACAAAGGATAAATTAAACTATATAAACTGTCACTGAATTATCTAATTGGCATTTTCTCTCTCCCAAATGCACTCCAGATTAAGTATGTATTCATAACGTCTCTTAAGTCTTTAAATTATTTATAACTCCCCTAAACACTGAAATAATGTATTTACATCAGGATTAATCATCACTATAATTTAATTATCATTTGACAAGAATTGATTTGGCAGAACTTTTTCCCTTAAAAATAGGAAATGGCCATAAACCAGGGGAATGACCATAAACTAAATACACTGTTTTTTCTTTCCATCTGCTTCTGGTAAGATGTATTCTTCAACTGCTAATTCAGTCAAGATCTCAGCTTCATTTATCCAGTTAATTAGAGTCAGATGCTGACAACATCAAGATGATAAATCAAATCTGGGTATGCAGGCAAAAAGAAAGCTGCTGCTAACACCAATGTACATGTTTTGATTTCTTACAGACCTACATATGAAAAGAGGATAAACCAGTAGCACACTAGGAGCAGAATTACAGTTATATCCCATAAAAGATGTGTCTAAAAGTGAGGTACTAAAGCACTAACCTTGTAAAAACTTGGACTCAACAGCCAGATCTAGAACCTCACACTACTGCCAAGCTACAGAAGAAACTGAAGTGGCGTGTCCCACTTTTAGGGCACTGGCTCTAGCTACTGTGCTTGCTATAAGAAGTTGTTTGCCATCTCCTTCACTTATGTTTCAAAAATCAGTGGTGTTGACCCCTGTATTTTTTAGAGAGCCTGACCACCCAACCACTCACCAGGAGCTCCCAGAGCACACCAGTCAGATCCTCCCCTGGGATCCAGTCACTCTGAAATGCCCCAGACTAGCAAAGAGAGGGCAGCTTGTGGCACACAGAAATACAAAATTCTAGCATCTACAGAATTTAAGGCATCAAAAGGTGTATGCAGTCTGGACTATAACTGGACTAAAGTAGTACATGTGCTGGGATTTACAATTTTGTTCTTGAGAATCCACAGGCATTTACACCTTTTCAGAGAGCAACAAAGATACGTAAATGAGCCCATCTAATCTCCTTTTTGTGCTTTTTTCTGTTTACTCTGAGGGATCACATCTGTGTCACTGACAGAGAAAGGCAATCAAATTAATGCTGACTTAGAAACTACAGAGGGAGAACATGCCACTAGAGCAGCTCCTTCTACATTCTATGTTCATGTGTAGATGGATCAAGAACTCTGGACAGATTGAGAATATGCCACAATACTAAGAAAACTTCAAAATTAAAAGAAAAGCTGTTGTAGCATATTATTTTCTCCCTACAAAACATAAAGCAAACAAACCAACCCTTAGCTCTAAAGCAGTGAAAAAATTATCTCAAGAGCATAAAGAGTAAAAGGACCCTTGGGGCTTCTATTGAAACCATACAACAATGTTGAGTATCAGTTCTACAGTGATCTATATGCACAAAGCATACACGTTGTTAAAGGATATATAGACTCCAGGGTCACTAAGTTCAGCCCCAAACTACCAAAGTGCTTTCCCATGTCTTTGGTAATATTCCATAAGAAAGCCCATATTTCTTTCCCACTGCTTTAGAAATAGTTCTACTCTAACTAACTAACTACAACCCATAGGCAATCAAAAGCTCTTTTTCAAAATTCTTTTTCAGGTAGCAAAGTATTCATTTCAATCCCTAAACTTGACAAAAACTCCTCTGCCCATGAAAACCTGCGCTATACTACGACATTCCTCAACTCCCGTTCCCAATGTATCCTTTCTCAAGGTCTCGCAACATTGCTACATTTCAAGTCACAGAGTATGGCCTCGACATTATTATCTGACCTGAGTGCCAGTGATTTTCATTTTACAGACTAACAGCCCTCCATCAGGAGCTGAATTCTGGTTCTCAGAATCAACATTTTTGTCTTTTGAGCATCTAATTTTTAAAGCAGAAGTGTTAGCTACTCACCCAACTACAGAGCAATTCCAAGTGTTATAATTCACAGGATCAGGAAGTTCACAGCAAAAGGTTATAAGATCCTTTTAACTGTATGTGGGTAACTTAAAAAGATAATGTTGGATACCTGAAGAAAAATAATAAGTTTATCCAAAGCTAACCTGCCTGGAAACAGCTGAAGAGGCAAAAAGCAGACTTACACAGGAAATTGTGTTTGCTTTCTAAATGCCCCAATTCCACACCGATGCCATGTGGCACTCCTCTCCCACCTTCCTCTGGATTCCTGTTGACAGCAATTCACCACCTTTACTTAAAGAAACTTTAACAATCTCAGACAGAAACATCTTGGTAATAGCAATGACAAACTCGCCATTCGTTCTGGCAGGTACCACAGACGTCTGTTTTTCAGGTGCAGGACCTGAATAGCTCAAGCAAGAGAATCAAAACAGCAACCGAGGTGAGGAATATGAGAGCAGGACAGGCAGGCATTGTTATCCTGGGAAATGGCCACACTGGATCCAGGCAGTAAGACAACCAAAGACCAATCTCCCTGAAGGAAAAACTTTTGTTACTGGTATACTACACCACAAAAAATACTGAGCTTTGGAAAGAGTGGAAATAAACACATCTTTGGGAACCACTCTTCCTCTCCTGAAAACTTGTCTGAACATTGCAGAAGGAGCATGCCCTCCCGCACTGTGAGCTAATGGGGTGCTCTGAACTCTCAGGTGAGACACAGCTTCTGGACAGGTCACACATAAATAATTGCAATTCTATCCTGAGGCCCATCATCACCCCAATTTTCAAGGCAATATGCCACAAAGCATTAATATAAACTGGTACTATAAACAGACAGCCCAGACTGGTCCTTGGCACATTGCTCGATTTCACTCCATTGGTTATGCACAGACCTTGACCCAGGTTAAGCTTACACAGAACTGACATGGAATCCTTGTTTTCAAAACCTTAATGTTTCCAGGCTTTGGTAGGGAACAAACATCTCAAACTAGCTTTTTCTTTCAATTTCAGCAAATATCTTTAATTATTTATCCTCAGCCTGTCCTTAGCATTAAATCACAATGAATGTTTTCACCAATGACCTCAAGTTTGTTACAGCATGTGTGATCTACAAGTATCATCTTTAAGGATTTGATCTGCACAGATACAGCAAAACTGTCCCACAATTAAAGTAAATAAATGTGAAGCAAACTTGACCTGACTACATGAGTTACACCCACCAAGATGAGGGAAAAAGGATAACCCCATTAAAAACTCTTCTTGCTGCAGCTGTTTCTCTTGTCTTGGGTATTGCTACTAAAGTGAATTATCAGTTTGATGCCTTCTGGGTTCTATTCTTATTCTTGCATAAGGATTTTTACACATTGATACATCTGTTTTTCTCCAAATGGGAAGTGTTTTTATAAACACTGCTCACATATACACAATCTCAGTCTGAATATTGAACCTCTTAAGTATATATAAATATTTACTTTTTATAAAAACATCCAAAATTTCTAGTCATTTACTTCAAAAGTCTCACTCTTCCTTAAACTAAGATCTTATTTTCCGTAGTATTTGACAATTCACTCAGACTTCAAAATTTATACAAACTATGTATCAGTTTTTACCAGAGTATCAACATAAGCTATGAAACAACATTCATTCCAAGCCAGAAAATGATCTCACTTCGTCTGCACGTTCTCTATCTGAGTCCAAGTCCCTACAAGGCGAGCACACAATGCAATTTCCTGCAAAAGAAAACCACTGAAATTAGTCAGGGTGACAAGAAACTCAGATTAGACTCAGCAAAAAGTTCACAAAGACTTAGCCAAATTGGCTGGTTTTGACTTTTAACAACACCTAAAATCATGTTTGAGCCACTCCAGTTGAAGCAAACCCTTGTTGCTGTTCCAGACTGATTCCCTGCCACAGTACCATGAACCAGGAGGCAACAACTGACCTGAAATAACAAGTCCTTACTGAGGTGTTACATATAAAAAGACATTTATGTAGGTAATTAGCAATGTCCACAAACAACTCTCTGCTGTAATCATAATTCTCAAAAAATTATGTTAATAATTTTTCAATTATGTTTAAAAACTTAAAACTTCATGCTCACTAAACATAACAATAGTGTTTCAAAAATGATGATACAAATGATTCATCAAAGGATGGAATGGAAACACAAATGACAAAATGATCCCTGCAAACCAAAATATATTCTCCACATGAAAGAGGTCGAGGTAAGACATGGCTCACATATATTTTAGTTCTCTCCGGGAAATAAACCTAAAAACCATGGAAGAAGGGTCACAGCAGACGTATCAATATAATGTTAGTATTTAAATATGCTTTGGAAAATCCATATGTAAATGTATTTCACTGCAAATGAACTAAAGCAGAATTTTGAGAAATGTGAAAACAATCTATTTGTAGCTACTGTACTGTAGATTTTAACCTAATGGAGACAAGTTAGAAACACCTACAGCCCCACTGAAAACAAGTTGAACTCGCAGTTCACTGCATTTTGGTTTTGTGTCCATATTTGTTAGCCTACAGTACAGTCAGAGTTTAATTAACAGAATGCTTTCACATCATCAAATAGTTTCATTAGGCAAGCACAAAGCATATCCAATCACCTTCTGAGAGACTGACAGAATACAATTAGGAAGGTTTAGTTTGCAAAAGTTCTATTAATGCATGTTACTTTTTTGGGGCAGGAAAATGACCAAATATGAATTTAAAGACATTTTCTCTTTTTATTTATAATTGCAGTCTAGTCTTTTCTGGTCTTACACTTTGCCTTCTCATCATTTAAAATGTAATGAAAGTGATCTAACTTGTACTGCCCAGCACTGGGAAGAGGAGAAATCATCAAATTCTGGAATCCTTGAATGCAGTGTTTCCACAGTTTGAGACTTTTGCAGGGATCTGAGGCAGAGGATGTGCAATGTTTCAACTCCAACCAACCTAATTTTAGGAGGCTTGCTTTATTTTCTTATACTTTGGTTGCTTTTCCAAGTGAACACAAGAGGGCACAGCTCATGCGCAATCTCAGGCTGTGTTTGTATCCAGTATATACCAAGTTAAAATCAGTTCTTCCTAGGAAAGCTCACATGCAAAAATAAGGCAAAGACAGGAAGACTGACATACAAATAATTTCAGGTACTATATGAAAACTGAAATGCTGTAAGTGAAATAACATAAGATTTCCATATGATAAAGGTAAATCAGGACCTCAAAAGCAATGTGTAGCATGCACAAGTTAAAGTATCCATTTCAGGAAATCTGACCCTGATTCAACTAACATCTGAAGATTCTGAATATAAAGCATCCTGGAAAAGGAAATACAGAATGACTCAGGAAACGGATCAGTCTGATAAGGGTGGGGAAACAAAATGAGAATATAGGATTCTTCCCTACACTAATCCCTTGAGACCAAGCTTATCAGTCTATTTTTGACACAGTGATTATTAAAAAAAATCAGAGGTTGGAAGACTTACTAGTTTCTGTACTCTACAATAGTTAATCAGGTGTTCCACTTAAATAGAGCATTTGTGCTCTAAGATAATCCAAAGCACCTTTAAAATTTAGTTATAAAAACCATCTGATAGTCAATAACAGAACAAGCCTCTGTTAAGTTTAAGAGAAAAAAAATTAATTCTGTAGGGCTGGTAAGAATTACATGTATTCAAAAACTCTGTACAAGCCCCAGGAAGCTAGACAAAGTCAGGGCTGATAAGAAACGCTGCTGAGAGCTGACTTAATTCTGCTACTGCAGCTTCCAATCACAGCTCAAGCACCTTCTACAAACATCTTCTCCCAGTGCAGAATTGGACAGGTAAAACCCACCAGGTTCTAGGCCATATCCTCACCCCTCTGTGAAGAGCCTGGACTAAGGAAAAAGCACCACACTGCACATAAGGCCACAGAAGTTTCCATTCATCCATGGACAAATCTCCCAGTGGCATGGTGGCAGCACCTGTGTGCATCACCCTGTTCTTAAAAGAGGAGCAGTGATACTCCCAGCAGGAAGGCTGGTCCCTTTTACCAAGTTTGCCAGTGCACCTTTTGCCATATTACATTCATCCCTCCTGCCTTCAGAGGAGCCAAGCCCATCCATTCACCTGCCCAAAGAAGAATGGTGCTCTTACAGCACATGATAATGTTAGTAATAAATCACAGAATCATTTAGGCTGAAAAAGACCTCTAAGAACATAGAGTCCAACTGCAACCCAGCACTGCCAAGTCCACTACTAAACCATGTCTCCAGATGCCACATATAAACATCCAAGGAACTCCTGCTTTTTGCACCTATTGACAGTTCATGTAAGCAGTGAACTGCTTTGTCTTCCTGGTTTAAAAGCACCTGTGTTCATGGGGAAAGTAAAGCCTAAGGAAATTTACTGTGCGGTCTGGATGAGAAAGATGCAGTCTGAAAAGCGGCTCACAAGGAACATGCAAATGAAAATAGGAGCTGACAGCAACTGCGCAGAAGAAATCTGCTCTAAAAAAGACTAATATACAGGCATGATTGGGGCATAGGTTCAGTACACATGCTGTACTTTCTAGGATACATCACCAATCTGAAAACACCTTTGGCCATAGGATTTAAAACCTTTTTTACGCTGTTGATCTTAGCATAATGTTTTTCCCTGAATAAATACTTTACTTTTGCTATTAAAATTTCAAAAAGCAGGAAATGGCCTGGAAACACACTCCTGTTGTGACGTTATAGTCAATGAGACATCAGAGAGTGTGGTTCAATTTACAACAGGACTTCAACATGGCAATGATCAGCACCAAAATGCTTTGCTGCAGGTACAGGTCTGAAACTCCACCTTCCTCCTAGGTGACACTCTTCCTCACATCCCAAAACCCCATCCTAGGTTTCAGATGCCTAAGTTGTCTTGTTGGATATAGATGAGTGGCTCACTTTTCCTTGAAAGTAAGCCCAGTGGAAACAACACACTTTATCTATGAGTAATCAGAGCATCCGAAACACAAGAAATCCAAAAGTAAAAACTCCTCAGTGAAAAAAAAATTCAAAAACATCTTCCACCTTCCATAAAAATGCCCTAACCACTGGGCTGCAGACAGCAGCACAGTGAAGGAATCTGTCACCTCCCCTAGGGCAGCACATCACTGGACACACACAGCTTCTGATCACCTGAAACAAAAACTAGTATTTTCTCCTCCATATTGTTTATACCAGCAAGTTTATTATGTCTGTTTGTCCTCAGTATAAAAACATAACTGGAAATGGTTCTCCAGCTCAGGTAAAAATGACAAGCAGCTGTTCTATTATGTCCAGAGTTGAGTGCAAAAAGTGAGCAAGTTCAGGGAAAGAGGACAGGAAATAGAGAGGAAAGAATAAACACATGAAAGAACAGACTGCTTCTTCCTATTGTCAGTTGTAGTGTATAATTTTAAGCAAAATTAAACCCATTTCAAAAACTGCAGCCCAAGACAATATGAGGCACATCTATTTGCTTTTGCTTACTTCAATAACATGATATAAATTTGTCACAGAAGCAGAATGAAATTTTAACTCTTTTCGGAAGGAACCATTTCAAAAGCAGTAACAGGCTTTAAAAGAAAGCAAAGATCGCTTCAGTCGACATTAGTTTCTGGCTCTGTTCTCTGAAATGCTATATGTTATCATGCACATGTTTGTTTTTATCTGTCACTGTGGTTTATTGTTAAGGAAATGTAGTATCAGCTGTCTCTTTGTCTGCCATCAAAGCTACTTCGTTAAAGTTAATAGTGTTTGACTTCCAGAGGATCTTTTACCAAGGTAACACAAAAAAACTTCAGCTCATCATTATTTTTACAGCAGTAAAGACACCAAATGGATGCAGTATCTCCTTTACCTTTTAAAAAGGAAATCCACTGCATGGATTTGTTGAAAGTATTTAATAATTCTATTTGTCGCTTGCCAAATTACTTGAGCTGTGAGGAATCAAAATGTTAACTACACACCATCAGATTTCAGAACATGCTCTATTAACGAGTATCTGCCTTGGTTGGTGGAAAAGTACTGTTCAAAGGATCCCCTGCACCTGTGTGCACTGCTTTCTGCCCAGCATTACTCCTTAAAGGTTTTAACTACTTGTGTTACTGTCATGAAACATTCAGCAGTGCCCTGCCTCCAACCCAGAGGAACACATTGTGATAGTCTTAACTAAAGACTGAGACAATCTTAATTAAATCAATTCATTTTGGCTTGATTTTAATTGTAAATTGAGAAGTGTGTGATATTCTGTATAACTTTTAAAACTTTTCCTACACTTCCAAAAACATGTTCCTTTTTATGATACTGTCACTGCTTTTTAGTCCCTTTGCACTTGTATCTCTCCTCATCTCTATTTTCTCCAAGGTACTGCAACCACACCTGATTTCAAGAATAAGGGTCACTCCAAATAAGTGGTATTATCTGGGGACGAGGGGCAGATGGGAACTAGCAATACATTTTATGACTTTTAATCAGAAATCACCACTGAAAACTATTGATATTTAAATGCTACTTACATAAATTAAAATGCTGCTGCTTTAAATAAAAACCTATGAATTTTCATAAAACTACTTAGGGACCGAGTGCATGAGTCTTAGTATAATACACATGTATCCTATCAACAGTAAAATGCAAAGACGTGACACAATAACCAGGAAATTGTTCCCATATAAAAATTATAAAACCCAATAATAGTTAAAAATACCAACACAGTTTCAGATACAGTCTATCATAATCACAAATATATCATAATTCTAGCAAATGTTTATCAGCTCAAATATGAGGGCCCAAGCTCAAATCAACTTCACACCAAGTATGTAAAATATGCTCTAAAAATCTTGCATACCTCAATAACCTGTAGTAAAAGAAAAATAAAAGGTGATGTTTTATGCAGTATTAAGATATTTCCAATCTCCTAAAAGATATTTCAATAAAATATCATAAAAAGAGAGAGGATTAATCTAATGCTTAAAATAGTAGAATAAGTGTATTATAACAGTCAGTTATCCCATGCACACACCCCTTATACATGAGGAGAAATTTCTTGTTAGAAGTTTTTACCTGAATAATCTCAGCATCTTTTCAATATATGGAAGTGCATCAAGACTCTTCCTGGTATCTGGGAATACGTGAGGTCATTTAACTGAGGAACAGGCCACTAAGGCAGGCATGCACACCTTCAGAGAACTTTACCCTGCTTTTAAAAATACGGGTTTTTTCAATAGCCTTTTCATTTTAGTATGTACATATGTATGCGTATATCAAACTGTCTCATGTCTCAGAAAATCATGTCAGCTGAAGTGTACAGAACCTAAGTGCAGGAAACAACCTTTTGTTCCAGAGAACCTGAGGTGCATTTACTTGATGATCCCCTCCATGTGAAATTACTGATGGCAACCAGGTTTAAAATAAACTAACTATGTCTATTGCATGAATCAACTATTAAGACATCCAAAAGCAGGTACAAACCAGCCCCCCCGCAGACCGTGGGCGCAGAGGGGCGGTGCGAGCAGAGCCGGTGGCAGCCAGCACAAGAGGGAGCAGTCGGGTAACGCTATCGAGGCTGGTGACCCTCCTCGCCGAGGTTCAAGAGAGAGCCTCCGCCTGCTGCGGGGACAGCTGCTTCCCAGAGCCCCCGACGTGCTCTCAAACGAGCACCTACCAAAATATGAGAGCTCCCTTCAGCTAAGCCACCCTCCCCAGGCTCACCCCCTGCAGCACAACTCCGGCCATTTCACCCAGCTGCCCGACACAACGTTAGCAGCTCTTCGCTCTAAGCAAAATGAGTAGGGACAGCTGCGGTCTGATTGCTATTTTCCCCTCAATTGCAATGTCCAAATATTTGTGGGGATGAGAGAACTTCTGTACAGTTATTTACAGTTATATTTATTGGTAATACAGCAACACTGCAAATCAAGTGAATTACAAGATATAAGAGAGTATCATACAAGTCTCTACGTGCTCCTGCATTTTGATTAATTTCAAATGCTGTGAGAAAATACTAATCCTCAGCTTTCTTTTACAGATTTTCTTCCATTCTGAGGAAACTAGTAGGTTGCAGTGCACACTGAAATAGACTGAGAGGAATTTATAAGTCTTGTGAACTTAGTTGTTTTACTGACAAAAGTGATCCTTCTGCAGAAATCTGGAAGATCCTCAACTCCAGTTCGTTGCCACAGTTTGCTGTGATGTTCTTCCAGACTAGCACAGCTGTAGCACTTCCTGTGTTTGCTGTCTGGAAACCACCTTCTCTAATACCCAGGACTGTTCCCTCTTTAAGGACTCTGAAAACTTTTCGTTTCATATTTGCAAAACACAAAGTTAAATACATCCACCTTCTGTCTGTGATTAGCAATCTTTGCCACTACAACTAAACACTATTTAAAAAAAAGAGCTTGAAATGTAATTATCATTGTAAAAGAAGTAACATTTTACACCTAAAGAAGTGTCTTTAGAAGTGCCTAAAGAAGACTGTTTCAAAAACACAAGAGGGCCCAAGCAAAAACCAAGCAAGCAAATAGATAAGAATAATAGATAAGCAGTGAAGCAGGCAGAGTTCACTTCTAATCCAGAGCTTCAATCAATAACTATTTTTTATGTAACACATATATTTCATAAATTATTTATACTATTAAAATATTTAAGTCTCCATAACAACTCTGAGAAAGAAAACTGTAAATTACCAGACAGAAAAATCCTCCACCCAGCGATTATTCCTACAAGTACTTATTCCACTTCTCAGATAACTTTATAAAATAAATTCAAAAGCACAAAACCCCACCCAAATTCCACAGAAGCCAGTGTGACTCCCTCTACAGAAGCAATGAGAGCTTCACTGACTTCACACTGCTCACTATACCACAGACCACGATCTGTCCCTTAGCATTTTGAAAGCCATTAAAATACTAAAGGTAAGATATGCTAAATATTTTTTTTTAAAAGGCCATGCCTTTTTAATTCTTACAATCAGTTTTACATAAGCTTTTTCATAAATTGAAAGGATTATTATCCCAGCCAAACCTTAAAACTATTACTCTGCAACACCTGCAAGCAATTTTTATCTCAAAGATTTGCTGAAGTTAAATTTTGCCAGCTGAAAAGACCATGATCATTATTAAAAGAAATGCAACAAAATCCCCTAAGTGCAGCAGCATCTGAACTGCAGGTCTTATAAATCAGCCAGTTAGTTTAATTATAAAGAGTGTATTTATAGTGGAATCACTCCAAAAACATTACAGATAGGCCAATTAGTTACAGGCTTCCCTCAGAATAAAGTGAATGTAAGCTCTATTCTTACTTCTGTGGGTTATGTGAAGATTTTCATCTGGAAGGAAAAGTTTATTTATTTAAATTCACATTCTCCTTTTTGTTTTTTACTTACTGCATGCAGTTGTTAACCAAAGGCAAGATTTAAGGGTTTTTAACCAAAGTATCTGTTGGAAGTTCCAAGTAAAGCCTTGACAGGGCCCAGCTTGCCAAGAACTGTGCTTCTACCAGTAAGCAAGGAAATCCATCCAGCTTTTTTTTTTTTTTTTCGAGAAAAAAAGACATTTCCCTTGGAATTCATTTTCTCTTCTAAGGATTCTGTGTGTGCACTGCCCAAGGCAAACACACACCTTTCCCCAAGGACAGAGAGATCCCTGAGCACCCGGGGGCTGTGGTGGCAGTGACGCCTCAGCCAGGGCAGGGGGCCTGGCAGCCATGCTCCCACTCAGGATACAGCCCAGGCCAGCCAGTGCTCCCCGTGTTACCCACTGCTTGTTTCATGGCATTTTTTGTGAGGAAAACCCAAGGTTTTGTTCAGAAATGCCATCACCTCCCATGGGTATGGGCCCGGTGCCAGAGGTGGGAGGGGGAGCGCAGGCCCCACTGCCAGAGAGGGCTGAGAAATGGTTGGGGGTAGGGAAAAGGTCTTGACACCCTGCGTGTGTGTTTTAAGGAAAGGGGCAGTCTCTTCAGGCCTTGCATTTGACCTCCTTACCTCAGGAAAATGCTATAATCTGAATTACCACCCTAGTATTTTAAGGACAATTTTTTCTAAATACCTGTACTATCAATATGACGGAGAAATAAAATGAGTATGTTCCAAACCATCCGTGATACTCTGTGCAACACTTGACCACTCAATGAATCCAGATCACACAACTGTGCTGACATCCCTGATGCGCCCACGAAGGAAAAAGACACTTGTTTTATCCAGATTAGATAGTATGAAGGTGAATACCATACTGTCACCTCATCCAAGACCAGTTTTAGCACGAAGCAGATCTGTGGTACATAGTTACCTGGGGTTTTCTTCTCTATGGACTCTACTGTATATACTGAAGAATTTGTACCATCTAATGAGAAAGTGGTGGGTGTATCAGAGCAAGACTGACTTTCATGGAAGTATTAGCCCTGGCCAGCTTATTAAAAGGACCTTTGGAGTGTAGTCATAAAAAGAGGGCTGAATTTCAAAGGTAACTCAGCACAACAGAGCTGAACAGGAACAACTTCACATAACTGCCAAGCGGAATATGGCTGACACTCAACAATTCAAAAAAAAGCAGAAACATGATAAGAATAGAAAGGATGTTCATTTTCAAGCCGAAGATAAGATATGGAATAAAGTTCATTCTCAGAAAATGCAGAGAAAGATTTTATGGCTACATTATCCTCAAGCCAGAAGATTCCTTACAGAGTTATTTAAGTCATAGGGTAAACTGAGCCCTAGTGCTTACTGTACACAACGTGTGCTTCTCTGGGATGTAAGTCCTGGCACATTTACACTACTGAGGATTCTGGCAGCCTTTATTCTGGAGCTCTGGTAGAATTCATTTTTTATATTCGTTACAGGTCCATCTGATTTTATGTACATGGACATTACATTTATTCATTCCTTTATTTTCTGTACCTCAGACGTTCTGGTTTCAGCTCTCCCTCAAGAAGAGGCAATAACCACTTGAGAGGGTGGGAACTCTATAAATTCTTACATGTGAATGCTGTTAACTTTCTTTCCTTTTTTTTATTATACATACATAATTTCTACCTAAGTACATCTTGGCCTAATGATGATCATTAGTTAATACATTGGAGAAGGAGAGCTTGGGAAGGGAGAGGTGCTGGACAACAGGAGTCAGCTCAGGGAAAGGATTCCTCACTGTCTGATCAGCATGGCATGCCCTGCAAAATTAAAATTAACTGGGGAAGCAGAAAACAAATGGATTGCCAAGGCTTGTGACACCTGCAAGACAAGGCAGGGAAAAATGACTTAGGAAGGTACAGGCAAAACTGCACATGGATTTTAAGCCAAGGAAAGAAAGTTGAAGTTGAAATAGAATAAAAGTCTACTAAAAAATTAGTAAAATTCCATTAATTTTCCTGTAGGCCTATATGCAAGTATACATTTAAACTTCCTAAGTTATCTAGGACACTACTAACGTGTACAGCGTGAGTATATGGAGTCTGTTACCAAACCAGGAATGGGTATGAATGATATTTTAACTCTTAGGAAGCTGGTGCTGCAATTGTAACCTGACAGAAGCATTGCAGGTTTGCACACTGAGTCTCAGTTTCACCACCATTTCAGATTCCTTCATGTCCTTGGACAAATCACCTGATTCTGGAAGGTCTCTTTCTTCTTCTGTAATACAAATCTGTTGGTAATATTTCCCTTTGCCCACTCTTTGTCCAAGCCGACAATAAACTCTTCTGAACAAGAACAGGCTCTTGCATAAAAGTGCTACAGTAATAAAAATACTGATTCCTGAAAATTTTTCAGATTTCAGTAAATTCTTGGTTAATTAAGGAGGAATATCCAGGTTTGAAAGATATGATAATATTTGAAAATGCTATTGTTATCTAAGGGGATACACCAGAATTCACCAGAAGTTCATTAGTCACCTTTCCAGGTCATGAAGATGTATTTTGATTAGTTATATGTGGAAAGGATCAGTAGACTTTTCCAGTGCCCTTCTGTCCTACTGTTCCTTTCATATTTTTCTCCCACTCTCAGCTTCACTTCTTTTTCCATGTTGCCTCTTATAGTTTGAATAACTTCCCATCTGCCACATGCCAAATCTCCTTTAGATCCTTCCTTAAAACCACTTCCTTCTCATAGCCTACTTATGCTGATATTTTCACTAAGACATCTCCATTCATTCCCCATCTGAACTATTGTCCCATAAATCATATTTGTCTTGCTTATTTTGTCAGCACTAAACATAAAGCATGTCCCAGACATTCTAGCAGTCATTCCTAGTCTGCTGCCACATGAATGATAGCAGGGTCTTGTATCAATTTCTGTACATTTCCCAGCAGGACAGAGGAGAAAAAATAATTCAAAGAACTTCACAACAGCCCTCAAGGCTTGTCTGTATTACACAGCTGGGAACAAACATTTCTTCCTCCTGTGAACTACAACTCACAGCATTATTAGTTAACCAAAGGTTAAATGTAAGTAACAAATGTTTGTTCCTATTACATCCGACAGTTCCTTACACATATACAAACATCTCAGCAGAAACTTTAATGTGTCTTTCTTCTTGGTTCTGGAAGCCGATGCTTCAAATGGCATGGCAACAGAAACTGAATAGAAAAAAATTATTATTAGTCCCTAAAAGCCAATAGCAAATGAGAACTGCTTAAAATTTGATGAGAAAGATCTGTTAACGGTTTTCAAAATTAATTTTGTCAGGTCATATTTAGTCAACCAGCTCTCTGTTTCAGTGGTGAAGATTAATGCTTTTTCCATGAAACTAATGCCAAAACTTTGACTCACTGGAAATAAAACATTAGTTTAAAGAGCTACTCATTATCATTTGTTTTACAGTAAAAAATAAATTTCTTGCATTAAGATATAAACCATTTTGTCACATACAGCATGCTGGAGAAGACATGGAAGGTGACCTGTGTACAAATAGCTCATCCACTGGTGCCAAGTTCCCAACTACTGTAACACTTGCACAGTTCACATGGAAAGAGAAGTTTCATTTGCTCAGACTGTTGACTTCAGTTAACTACCCTGTGTAAAACAGAAATCACAATGCATAGCTTACAGGAGTGTGGGGATGACTGGCTGTCATTTTCCTTATCCACAGGATGCAGGATGCTCCCTTAATATCATCAGAAATAGTCCTGGCATAGGGCGAAGAGTTGGAACAGGTTGTAACTACAAAGTAACAAGCATCTCTTGGAAATAACTCTGCACCTTCAGCATGCATTGCTGCTACATGAAAGACACTAACAGATCCCAAGGTCACCTTCTTGCCTGCAAAGTCTTTATTCCCACAAGAAAGCAGCGAAACTTGGGAAATGATGAATGGAAATGGATGGTGTCCACCATCTTGCAGGATGAGTCCATGTTTGTTTTAAATCAAAATAAAAAACTTAGTTGGGCATTGAAAATCTATAGCTAATATCTAAATGAGACAAGAAAAAGGCAATATAGCAAGGATTATTTGTTTAATATATAATTATATTAACTGTCAGAGTTGGAATAAAATCATACCAGTAACTCTTGCGAATTTTGCAAATATTTAGCTGCAAATTCTCCTATATTTCCCATAAAGTACAGCAGACAGCAGTTATTATTCTGACATAAATTTAGTTGGATGTATTTCATTTTATACTGTATTCAAAATTGTATTCTGTTTCTTTTTTTTTCTTTTTTTATTTTTGTTTGTTTGTTTGTTTTTTGGTTGGTTGGGTTTTTTTCTTTGGGACACATGGTTTTTGTTGATTTTTCTCTCAAACCAAATTATTTTTTCAGATGTTTATCCTCTACAAAATATTTAGACTCATTCTTAACCTACTGAGATCTGAAACTAGTATTTTTGGCCTTAGGAATGGTCTAAAATGACAAAGTTGAGAAAGCACTGGAAGATAGTGCCTTTGCATGTGGGGACAGATGTATTGCAAAGGCTGAGAAGCTGAGGTATCTGCAGAACTCCTATTCCTAAATCCAAATGGGTTTAATGCTCCTTGCTTTCTCTAAAATATCAATGCTTTGATGTGTGTCACATTTCCTGGAATCACAATCACTGTGAATTTTGGGATTTTGCAGGCTGTTTCAGTTTTTGCTTCTGAATATGCACACTAAGTATTTGGAAACACTGAATTATCTGAAGTAACTGCTGGTGAAAACATTGTTAAAGGCAGTTCAGAGCACACATAAACAGTATGAATTCTATTCCCTGATGCTGATGTCACCAAAGTTCCTAATGCTGGTCATGATTCTGGTTCTACAACATGAAATAATGGTTGGGATTTTTGAGGGGACAGATGAGTAGTTTCAGATAACTTTCTTTCAGAAAACAATATATCTTTAGCGTGTCTCTACTTGGCTGCTTAAAAACGGAAGCATTCAAAGTTTCTAGCTACCATTAATAAGTTCTGCATGTCCAAAACCACTGTGGATTCTTATGCTAACTGCTTCTCATTCCACTTCCAGAAGTGCTCAGTTTGGAAATAAGAACCTAATCTTTCCCTACTGCGAGCTTTCCAAGTTCATTTGGATCTTCATGTTTGAAGGAGAGAATTTTCAGGCTTTCAGCATTATTGCAGACAGTAATTGTTCAGGTATATTTGTGAGAGCTCACCACCTTCATTTCAGCCTCTCTGGTTCTAATTCAGGAATGCACTTCAGCAAATCCATCATTTCTAAACCGTGTGTAGACTACAGACTTATTCAGCAATTTTGTGAATGGGAATGTTTTCTAATAGACCATACAGCTGGAAGCTACTAAATAGTCACTGCCATGCAGCACAAGAAAGAATTACATCCAGTCTTCCCAGGGTTAGCTGTTCTAGGAAGAGCACACACACACAAAGCAAACAACCAAAACGCCAAAGGAAATATATTGTTTAGAAATAAAGTTGCTAGATACAACTGAAGGAGCAGGTTCCTTGAACAATTACCATTTTGAAAGTCAGACAGGACTTGAACAGTTGAGTAAAAAACAATAGTTACCTGAATGCAGACTTTACAAAACTGGGAGCTAAGAAGGAATTTTAAAGAGACTGCTTCGAGGAGACAGTAAGGTTCTGTTAAATCACATTTGATGTTCTAATAGCCTGAGTGGCAGTAGCAAGAGACACTGTTGTTAGGCCCTGGACACAGGGCAGAGTTAAATCGCATCTCTGCTGTGTGTGAGGGACAGATTTAGTGTTTGGCTCAGAGAGAGGAGGATATTGTTTACATTTCAGAAGCCTGTATATTTTTACAAAAATAATTATCATCACCATCATCTGATGCCAACTCTGCAGCATATGCAGTGATTCACCTCCTGATTGCAGCAAAGCTTTTGAGGATCCATGCTGCCACCCCTTCAAAGACTGCCAATAGTCAGAGCTCAGGAAATTCTAAGTATTGTGTGTCATGGGGATATTGTACTGAGCACATTGTTCATTTCTTGATTCAGTCAAATCTCTTTGTTGCAGTTACTCAACACTGCCACAGGATTTCCAGTCTGCTAGTAAAGTTCAGTGCTGTTACCCCAGCAGTGTGTTCTGGCCTGCTACATGACATACAAAATATTTCTTGTAACTGATTAGCAATAGATTGTTTTTATAACGGTGTGTTTCTGTACACATACCCTCCTCCAATATCCTTTCCCTATTTCCAGGACAGAGATACCAACTCAGTAGTCACAGACTGCTATACTACATCAGAGAGCCTCATTAAATCACTGCAGACACAATTATCTTTTGTATCCATCAAACCATGAAAGGTTACCTGAGTTGCTAAAAAATTCCAGGCGTGTCTTCGTAATAAACAACAGTATAGTGATTAATTGCTGAAAGAATCTGGTGCTTTAGGAGTAGCTTTTATTTGGAAAGTTTAACATACTCGTTCACCAGACAACTGAACTCTCCACTTCTCACTTTCTCAGGTCACCTGCAAGTACTAAAGATTTATGTGAGCAAGAAATATTGTTACTTTTTAACATGGCGATGTTTTTTTAAGCAACATATTTCAGATAGAGATTTAGCCCCATGATGCTTACAAAGAAAGAGACTTTGCCTTGAGAGGATTTGGTATGAACTGGGTCACAAAGGCAATTAAAAGTCGTAAACCAGATGTATTATGTCTGTTCTATCCTTTTCCTTTGTGTCGACGGGTGAAATCGTAGCATGGTACGCCCTGGTTCATTTTGTCATTCTAAAGCTAGAAATGATGTAAATAAAAAAGCAGCTCTCTTTTTTTTTTCTTTAGTATTGTGAAAGACAGTAATTTTTATTCCACTTAATGATAAACTCGAAGCAGAAAATGCATGTGTATTTTTAAGGATTCTGATTTTATAAAGTACATTCCACAGTCTGTATTAACCTTGTGATTGATTTGTTTTCTTCTATATCCCGTAGTATCTATGCATAGGATGAAACATGTGTAAACAAATCATGCCACTAACACTGTGTTTTCATTCACCTGTGGAATCCTTCATAGGAATTACTGCTCATTTAAAGTACACACTTTAACTTTCATGAGACTGAGCTGCACTTCCAATATGCTTTCTGCTTCCATGGAGGATCAGTTAAAACACAGGGAAATAAGTAAATGATGTATGTTGTTGCTCAGCACGGAGTTACTCAAGTTAATTACACTTCTGTTGGTTTTGGCTAAAAACTAATGCTACAATGTTTACTTTAATAATTTGAAGTAAGCGCTGAGCCTCTTTAAAATCACACTCTGTAGAGTGCAAAAACTGTAAACACAGCAGAGCGAGGATTCCTCTTGAAAATAGACTCATTACTTATTTGCCAAGCTTCCTGCAGCTGGGGGAGAACTGCTGTTCTCAGTCAGGTATCTTTATACATCACTGCTGGGAAAACTGCTTCAATAACTTGGTGGCACTGTGCAGCTGTGCTGTGGCATCATTCCTAAACAAATGCTACCTTAGACACCCCACTCATGGTGGGGGGAGTAACAGTTTCCTTGGCCCCTTTGTTACCTGACAGAGTGGAGATCAGCGCCTAGTAAGGTCATAAACCCACCTTATATGTCCCCTTCTGTGCTCTATTCCCAAAGAGCCACTGTGTCTGGCTGCCCAGGAGATCTTGAGAAACTTGGGATGCTGTGGCATAGAGGTGTTGCCTTCATTCCTTCAGTTTTCCTACATTTTCTGTGACACCAGCCCCTGAGACAGGACTAATCAAAATGGGTAGAGATTTCCATGGCTGCACCCCATGAAGTTCACCTTCACTAACCGTCTGGTTCTTTCTTCAACTTGTTTTGCTTGGGTCATACTTTTCCTCTGATCTTCACCTGTGGGACTTTCACATTCGGGCTTGACGCTGTTATCTGCATTTGGTGGCGGATGGGGAGGAAATGCCATATGTTGTCCCTAAATAGCTGACTTTCCATAGCCAGACAGAAATGTGCCTGTAATTTGCTTTATACTGCCAATACTTTTTGTAAGAGGAAATTGTTGGGGCACTGGAAGTTATTTATTTTCCACTATATTTTATTAGGTTATTTCCTGTTTTTCTTCCTGTTCCTTTGCTCTGTCTAATTTGGCAGATTGATTTTCTTCTTGCACTTTCCTTACTTTTAGCTTGTTCTCCAAGTCCTACTAACCATCCAAATTTTCTGGTCATCAGCTGAATCTTAGAAAGCAGAGCTGGCCAAGGATTTCAAGACTTGAAATGTGGATAAAGCTTTTCAGTAGTTTAAACCTTCTGGCTTGCCATTAGACTGATGTCCAAATTTACAAAACAGTAATTTCCTGTGTGATTCACTTTTTGCATATTAATTTTTCCTTTTTATTTATTTCCCCCAAACTTATGTTAGCCCCTGTTTTATCTTGTTCCTGTTCCCACTAAAGTTCCTGTTCCCACTAAAGAATTTACTGAATTCTCCTAATTTATATTTAAGGTATTAGCATGTTCCCAAAGACGCAGGCACCTCGATAGTTTTTTGACACTTAAACTGGGGCTGGTAGAGGGCAAAAGAACTGGAAAATAACAAAACATTATCCACCTGATGAATATTTTGGCCAAAAAGGACATTTTTGGGCTCAGGTAAGTAAGCTCACCTGGCCTAAGACTTTTATTGCTGAACACATTCACCTTCCTTCTCTGTTAATATTTAAGTTTGGCCTCCATCTCCATCTCTGTTCCATACTGCATATTTTATTGTCATGTTAAGAAGTGAAAATTGCTCACTGCATGATAAAAATTAAGCATATTTCTGTGAAGGTGAGTTTTCCCATCCACCAGCTCACAAATTTCTAGTGAAATGCTTCAGGAAACAAGCCCCTCTAAACTTATGTGTCCCTCTAGACTGAGATAAGTTGAACACTAGATGCATCTATACCTTGGGAATAGAGATCACTAAGTTCAACTCACAGAGAAATAGCCCCAAGGGACCTTGGGCTTGTTCAGGCTAGCCAAAGGCCACAGCCAGCACTGCAAAAATTCCAAAATTTGTCATATTTAAGCTATTAATTTGAATTGCCAAATAGTCTTTAGGCATACTGTTACAGAGCCCTGAAGTGGAATTGCTCATTGGTTAATTTTACTCATCAGCTGCATCGACACGTTCAAGGAAGGCAGCAATGTTGTGCTATTCCTGCAACATTTTATTATTTCTTCCCTCAGAAAAAGCAATTGGATCTGCATTTATTTTTAACAAAAGGATTGCTTTTGTCATAGGCCTTGAAAACAAACAGAGCTATTACAGCGCTCTATTGATTCACGTGTCAATGGCACATAAAACAATTGAAGGGGCTTACCAAAATGCTATCATTACAAAACCCAAATGAGGGAAAGTCATTTATTTTAATTACATATTTAGTAGTAACTGTGCACAAGCCATCGAAACCAGAGAGGGAAACTCCTAACATTGCTTTCCTAATCTGTTTCTGAAATGTTATCTAAGTTTCAGCATTTGTTAACTAAGCACAAATTTGATAGCATTGAGGGGAAGCAATACACTCAAGAGATTACACAGACAAGAATATGCTGATACTAAAGGCAGTGAAAAAATATTTTGTATGCCAAGAAAGAAAAAACTTGGGGTATGACCTGGAAATTTGAACACTTGAAGAACAAGGGTTCAGCGTTTTTTGTTTTTCATTTTTGGCACAATCCATTCACTCCAATTTACTGCTCATGTGTTTGGACACAGATTCAACTGTCTCCTGTATCCAAGGATAATGACCTAGGACTCCAGTGATTTAGCAAACCTCAACTCTGTGCAGCCATTCAATCAGTGATGGGCTAATCCCTTAATGGCCATTTGTGTCTTTCCAGTGCATCCTAAGGAGTTCTGCAACACTCTGATTCTGCTGCACAGAATTATGTGCACT
Source organism: Corvus kubaryi (assembly GCF_017639235.1). Taxonomy (NCBI): domain Eukaryota; kingdom Metazoa; phylum Chordata; class Aves; order Passeriformes; family Corvidae; genus Corvus; species Corvus kubaryi. Next base: position 3,010,737 of record NW_024581126.1, on the reverse strand, counting down.
TCTTCCACCCTCGTTATCTTATCAGGTAGCTAATTCCCACAAATGATCATGCAGTTTCAAGTTTAAGATGAAATTGCAATTGAATCATAAATTTGTCACTCTCCAGACAGTTGCTAAGTCAGTAAAATCTTGATCAAGTGGGGATTAGTCCCTGGACTGAACAATTAAGACCTGTGAGTGCATCTGGCCCTCTGTCAGAGACATGTTTATTGATAAAAAAAAATAGTTTATGTAGAGGTTTAAAATGTTATTAATTCTTAAGTGGGGTATAATCCTTTGTCTACTATATTGTGACACACAGCTAACTATCCCACTAACATCTTCTTCTGCTCAATTGACTATTTAAACAGAATTAATCTTTTGAAATAATGATGACTGTGAGCCTTAAACTACCAGAGAAGAGTGCAATGAGAGATGTCATTTACAAAAATTGTTTTCTTCCATGACTTTTTTTTCAAAAAACTTGTAAAAGGAAGTAGCCTTTCAAATCATTCCCTAGTTTCTATTAAAATGTTGACATACACTAAGCAATATATTTCCTAAATAAGAAAATTCTCCTTGCTGCAGAGAACTGTTGTATATGTACATCTCTGAGCCTTATTTTGGAAAAGAATTGAGGCACAACGGGTTACAGGAGTGCTATTTTGCACTGCTCATTACATAATGGAAGCAAATAAAGGAGATAAGCACTTCCCCCAAGTTAGTGACCCCTATCCAAAGTTTTCTCTAGTAGATACTTCTCCCATTGTATCACGTAGCCATGTTTTACCAGAATCTAATTTTGTTAGTTTATTGTAGGAAATAGTAGGTCTCTGAAACATGAAACATGACGGTTCCATGGCTGTAGATTTTGCACCTCTTAAATTTTGAACATCAAGGCAGTTTCTTAGCTACAGGTATCTGTAGACTAAGATTCTGGTGACTTCTATATTTCAGTTATGGAGTTTTCACTGTGTTGTCAATCTGAACTCAATTTGCAGAACCGAGCACAGACTTAAAGTCTCATTTCAGGCATACTACAAAGAGCAGCAGTTTTCGTTCATCTTTGTGCTGACTGAGACCTCAAGTAGTAAATCAAAAGTAAATGATTTGAGGTATGATTCACTAATGATACCATGAGTGTCTGCAGTCTTGTTACCTGACAGATTCAGTGCCTGCTAGGTCTGTAGTAGGTGGCCATTGACCAAGCTCTTCCAGCACCAGCAGTATCAGTTTTTCTGATTTATCTGGTGTAATGAAAAAACCCCAGCATTCCTGTATCTGTAGATAAAAATGTGATTTTCTTGCCTGGTGGAAATCTCCATGCTGTACTTGTTTGTTATGAAAATGACTCACTGGAATTGCACCAGAGAAAGGAGAAAATTGAGCTTGCACTTTCTGCAGCCCAAATACTCTCATTCCATATTTCTGAACACAAGACTTCTTTGTTAAGCAGATCTGTACCCTTCAATCCCTTTGCTTTTTTCTCGAGATACTGAAACAAAACATTCAGTTTGGGGTTTGAGAGAAACATTTTGTTCAACTTGACATAATGTTTTTCAGCATTTTATTTCTAAAAAATAAAAAAGCTCCCAAAACATTAAATGTAAATTTGACCCAATTAATTTGAAATTTGGGATGGATACCAAGGATTTGCTTTCCATCTGAAAAATTAATTCATACCCCCAATTAACTTAGCAGTGTGCTTCATACTGCAATGTTTCAGAGTTCATAGCCATACCAATACCACAACAATGCATTTATTCCACACCAGAAGCCGAGAGGAATTAATGTTACAGAGGAAATTAGTATCTCCTTATAGAAACATAGTGATGATACTTTTCCTTGCATTTACACTGAGCAGCACCAAATGAAGTATCACATGCAAAAACCAATCACCATAATGTTTAGCTATGTGAAGCATTCACAGAGCTGGAAATAAAGGTTAAATCATAAACCACATGATTTTGTCAGTGCACAGTTACATTCTGCATCTTCAAAACACTCTTTAACCACCACTTGTTACTTATGACTGGTGCAGGCCCTAAGTAAGGTGTAGAAATGAAACCAAGCATGGTTCAAAAGTTCTCAAGAACAGCTTAGTCAGGCAGGTACTTATACCTGCAGTGTAAATATTAGGTGGATTTAGCAGTGGGATATGGTGGAAAACTTCTTGTCTAAATTAACTCAAGGGTCCCAGCCATCTCACAGACAACATTTCTGCAGCCCATCTCACACAAGGGGGCCTCCAAAAGCCAGAATTACCACTTCAAAACTTGCTTTTGCAGAATCCCTGGAGAGTTTAATTCCCACTCAACTGCAGCACCAGGTGGGGAGTTTTAGTCTCTGTGTGGGCAAAGGTAACAACTGCCCTGGGCAGCAGAGGTGGCCATGCCCCTCGGGACTCTCCTCGTGGGGCTTTGCTTGGTGCAGCACCAGCTCTGGTGGCTGCCCAGGGGTCTTTGGGGCTGAGCCACCTACACCTGCTCAGACTGGAATGTTTAAATCTGTATCCACCATGGCAAATGCTCCCCCAGTATCACACCCGATGTTTTTTGTCAAATCACAGCTGAAGGGGCCCTTGCTCAAGGAACGCAGCCCAAATTCTTCTGACAACCAGGTTGGATTAGGGTGATTCACTTCATGAATCAGGCAGAATATGCCCTACACCAGCCACTGCTTCTCCATGCTGCTCAGGAGGAGAATTTTGTAAATACTCTGAAATCCTACACTCATGGGTCACAGTCATTTTATTTTGCCCTTGCCTGTAGCTAATTAATGCAAATTAAATTTTGTGCCAGTCAGCTCAAGCAATCTGTGCAGTGTACAGAAATTCTGAGTCTCCAATAGCAGGCAAAATTTATTTCACCAGTTATTAACATTTTCAGAAAAGGTCAGAATTCTAAATGCACTGATATAAAAGAGATTAAAAAATTCAATCACAATAATCTTTGATTTAAAAGTACAATTGAAAAATACAGTTGGGTTACTTAAGTTTTTGGGGTTTTTTCAGTTTTGTATATGTCTTAATAAAAACATTTAAAATCTAAAACAACAACCCTGCATCTAAAGATGGATCTCCACAAAAAGAGCCAGGAATGCATTAAGCTATTTCCAGCAAATGGCCAAATTAAACAGTACAAATTGACAAAGTTTCCTCTGACTAAAAGCAATGTAATATTTCTCATGATTATTCACTACATCGATTCTAAAGTGACTTCATGGTTTGGGACAGTAGGGGTCTGAAGATTAGCTCACCCCCATCTTCTAAAATTTAATACTCCTTCCAGACAGAGAGGGGAGGTTTAAAAAAAATAACAAAACAACAACAAAAGCAACAACCAACCTGCTGTAGCTTTCTCTGTCACTTGAAATGTTATTCTACTTATATATCATTTACAAATCTTACCATGTGAGAGGCAGAAACACATACCAGAGGTACTGGAATGCAGCTGAACTGTAAAATACACAGAATATAATTCCTGTACATAGACCTTCCTATAGTCTTGCTGCCCATGTGACAGAACATCCACTAACTGTCTACTCATGTGGAGTAACTAGGACACCTAATTTGGAATGATCACTGAGTTTTAAACCTAACCCACCAATTTTTTTCCTTGGGTGAAATAAATTCATGAACATGGAGCATGTCTAAGTAGGAGTCTGAGGTTGCAATTTCAGCAGAGGCTCATACTATTAGAAGTGCATTACATTATATTACATTTGTTAACAAGGGAGATTAATGTTTTAACTGGCTGGTCTCAAAATTCATGGTTAATTCAGGGTCTTTAGCATGTTTTTGTTCCCTATAGGACCCAGTTTCAATAAGTACTCCAGTGCTATTAGTAATTACATTGTGCAAGTGTCTATTAAGTAAAATGTTTCAAGATGTAAACCCTTAAAAAGAGCAGTATATGTTAACGGAGGCTATACCTCAAAAATTTATTTCAGTCACACAATTTATTTATATGATTTTGGATATCTAGTCCATACAAAACTTTTTGTAATCTCATTAGATAGAGCAAAATAGCACGCCAAAGGAAGAAAGGTGAAGTCTAGAGGCTCTTCACTAAGAAAAATGCACTTCCTTTATTTCTTTGAGATTATTTCACGAAGAGTTTTAGTTCTTTCTGAAATGTACAAGGAAATATTTGTTCCCTAGGCAAAATTTACCTGTGTATCTGTGAGGTTTTAAATGTTATGGCTCTACAGCAATCATCACTGAATATCTCAATAACATTGTCAAGTATCAGCTGCTTCATGTTTGTCATTGTGGAGCTGGAATCTTCTCCTTTTAGCTGACTGCCTTTAATTTAGACCAAGTTCATGATAAAATATTTGGCTGGAGGACCAGTGGTTGCTGTGAAGGGAGCCTGGGACTATGTTTCAGCTTCTAGTGACTGTATTCTCCATGTGTGCAGCCATGAAGCACAAAATCCAAAGACTGGGAGAGCAGGAAAGGCAATCTGTTACCTCCCCACAGGGTGCAAGTCTAGGACTCTCCAACGTGGATCTGAAGTATGGTGGTAAATGCCTGAAGAGAAAATTACCTGGCTATTGCCTGTTCTGTGTGTTGTATAGCTAAAAGTAAGGTTCTGTCACTTGGGGCAGGAGTATTTCCCTATCAGTGCACTCACTCATTTTTTGCCCTTAATAGTTAATGATTTGTTAAGGAGACAATGGAAATTTCTTCAGTGTTTGATTCAGCTTTAGAAAAAAACAGGGAAGTCCTGAAAGTCTTGAGTATTTTACCTGTGTGTGATAGATGAGAACTAAAGGGTTAAAAGACAGCCATCAAGCAGCAGAGAGTAGCAAACACACTGGACACAAACAGGTGATAAAAGGCGATAAGAGAGATGACAAAATTAAGAAAATAAAGAACACTGTTATAAAGATTTATAGATCAGCTAAAGCAGAGCAAAATAAATGATAACAAACACTGATAAAAAATAAATGGGGCATCAGCCATATAAACACACAGGGAACTTCAATGCTTCTGTATAGTACTATGACACTGCTTTGTTTACACCAGCATTGACCTTTTGCTCCCAAAGAAGTTTATTAACCATCTTGGTCTTTCTTTGTGTTGCTTTACTCATCAAGAGAAAGTTGTACAGGGTTGATTCTGATGAATGGCTTTTTCAGAAAGTCAAGTTATCCCTGACTAGATGCAGATGGCCCAGTAAAAAATGAATGCTGCCAGCAGACATTGTCTTTATCAGTAGTAAAAGTTCAGCAGGGACTAGACTTCCTCATCTCTGGCCAGAGAAACCCAGCCTTCTGTTTCAGCACCATATCACATATTGTCCTAATGAATTCTTGTAACACACTGCAGCCCAGATAAATATGCTTATATTAATGTTTTTTGGCAGTCTGGGGCATGGTACAGAATCGACACAAGTGTTTGGATTCTGCCTGCGGCAGACACTAGGAATTTATACAGCTCAGAAATACTGGACTGTTGTTAGGTTGCTTGTCCCATGTGATGACCTTCAGAGTTGCAAACTGCAGCTCACCCTTCCCAGAGCGGCTACACAGAAGGGGAGCCTGGAGCAAGGCACGCTGAAGTCCTGCAGCTCAGAGCTGGAGAGGGAGCAGCTCACTCAGGGCTTCATCCTCTCCACAACAGTACCAATGCCATGTGACCTTTCTTTGATTCTCGATAATTTTTCCTTCTAATAACAGAAGCACTTATCTCCACCTCTCTGAGGTGACAAGCAGTGTGTGGTTTAGAGCACACCACCCTTCAGAGCATGAAGCATCACCCTAGGCAGCCTCAAGGACAGCAGAGGCTTTGGCCTTTGAAGAACACCCCAGGCAATCAGATTTTTGAAATTCTCTAATTGTCAACAGCTACCCAGATTCACGGGGATAGAACCTGTGACTGTAACAGCAGCACAATTGCACGTGTGGGCTCTGAACTACATTTGCAGTTGCATCACATGAGAGTCTCTAGCTCTGACTGCTGCTTAGTGAGGGCTGTAACTTTCTGTTGCAAGTTTGGAAACTCCTCCAGCGGCAGCGGGGGCTTGGCAGCCCTGCTTTCCTGGGAAGGCAGCTGTCCCAAGAGTGAGCAATACAACTGGGATGGGCCATCTTGTGGCTGGGAGCAAAGACACCCTCCTGCTCTGAACGGGGCTCTGCTGGGCTGTGGTGATGGCCATACAGCTGATAAAAAACCCTTTACTTGCCTTTACAATGCACCTTTGCAATGCACCTTTGCTGGGCAGCCACACCATAACTTAACCTCAAAACCTCAGTGATGGAGTTAAAAATGTCAGAGACTTTCCTGTGAGGAAACACTAGGGAGATGTGATTATTGAACAAACAGAGCACATGAATGAGGACATGACATTTCCAAAGAAATTCTGGAGCAGGATTTTTTTTTTGTGGTTACGTTTTACAACATTTCATTCAAATGAATGGGAGTTCTGGGGTGTGACTCAGATGAGAATGAGCCATAAAAAGAAACAGCCTGAGAACAGATATAGTTGTATTTCTCCCCTGCACCTCCATACTAAGGTGTCTCAGTGCCCTGTGTTTTCTTACAACTCCTTTTCATTAAAAGGGCTTTTTTGATGCTGGGGAAGAACAGATAGTTTTATATTAGATTTATCTAGCCATTCAAGCCAGGATGGTCAGCCAGGTCTTTCTGTTACTGCTCAGCCTATTTTTGCAGATTAGGATCTTGATTCTGCCAGAGTTCATCAGAACATAACAAGCCTATTTATCTTTAAAAAAACAGTGATGCAATTAAATTATATTTATACCTATGGGATAGTTATTTAGTCATCAGGAACAGGAAAGTCCTTCCTGCAACTAGATTTTCTCATTCAAGATTTCCCATGCCTTTAAACATTTGTCTTTTAAAGCCTTATCTGTGGCTTGCAGCCTCTTTAAAACAGAGTCTTCCTGCTACTCCATTCCTACAGCACCTAGCAAAGCTATGTCCATGTTACTTGTGTCTTCTAGGAGAATACCATCTTTCAGACCATCCTCACTACTCAGAGCCCTTTGGGGGATCAGAGCTAACTTTTTTTAGCAGCAGAAGCTGGCATTTGTGTTTGGATTGCAATCTATACAGAAAACTGCTTTTTGTTTGTTTGATGCTCTGGCTTACTTCCACTGGCTGTGCTGGTCTTGGTTCTCCCTCCACCCTTATTTAACCACCTTGCTGTGCTGGTGGAACCACACATGCTTGTCAGTGCAGAGATGGCCAAACCAAGCACTTCAAGCCAGGCTTCGTCATGCTGCTATGTGAAGCCACGGAAGTTCTGCCAGCTTTTTTTATGGGAATTGACCCAAGTTGTGCTGACAACATGAAAGTATGCAAAACTTTGTACAAGCAGAGAACATAAGCACTGTATATTTTGTCTCTGCCTCATTTGAATCATATTCTAGTGAACTCTTTTCTTTCCTATGTTATAAGTAGACTTTAATGAAAAACAAAAAGAAAAAAAAAGGGGAGTTTTCTTCCTGGGATTTTTTTTTTTTTTTTGGCATCTCTTTCTGTGCTTTTCATTGGCAACTTGCAACAAAACAAGCTGCTTGGGTAGGACTTCTTCAAAAATCTGCTTTTCAGCAAGTTTTTCAGGGAATCTCACTAGTGAAACCAAGGGCAGCCCTTAGGATCAGTGCATTGAGAGCACACCTATTGAGAGCGCACCCATTGCTGTCTGCCAGGCTCACCTTCCTCTCAAACAGCTCTCACAGGACGCTGCCAGAGCGCTGGTAAGTCTCCCTAGAATGCCAAGAGCTGTTCTACATCTCTGCTGAGCAACTGGGGCTCTGAGCACTCTCTGAGGCTATTGGCCCACCACTGTCCTCTGGGTTTATCTCAACTTTACCCCCAGTTTTGTCACTGTATCCTTCAATCCCCTCTCTCCCCATAAAAGTGTCTAGCTGTCTCTTAAACTCACTTTACCATTTGCTTCTTTGACCTCGCTTGGCAACTTATCCTTGTGTTTATTATTTGAGGTGGAATAGTTCTGGCTACATTCCTGGTTTTACTCTTAATTGTCTAATTTTTAGAATGGTGTCAGTGGGGTTGGGGTTTTTTTAGCTCATCACTCTTGTGACCAGGTCTTCTGTTTCATTAGGCTCCTTTGTGTCATCAGGACTTCCAATAACTCAGAGAATCCTAATGAATCTTTTATTGGATCTTCCCAAATATTGCAGCTGGACTTTCTTGTCCATTAGTGCCATTCTGAACTGCATGCACTGCCTTTAATTACTTTTTTGTTAATTGGAGGGCAGGGAGCGGAATGAGGATCTTCCCCAAGCAAGGAAAAACTCAGTGGTTCTTCCTTTCCCTACTTGTCCCAGGGGGAAGTTACAAACAGGGCTCAAGCAGGGCTGAGCAGTAGAACTCTTTCATGTCCTCTGGCAGCAGGAGCTACCTGTGTCTGCTGGTGGCCTTTGTGTGCCCACCTCATGCTAGGAGGAGGACCTAGGGCCTTCCTGGAGGCCCTCAACCTGCTCCAGAGATTTTTCTTGGGCTTTTAGACAAAGTGCAGGGAGCAGCTTGCTTACCATACTGGATTTGCTGTCAGGTCCCATTGATGACAAAAACAGGCTGCCCGTGACAGGAGTTTTTCAGAGCCTGTCTGGGGAATGGAAAGGAGGAAGAAACACTGGTTTAAGGCACCCACCTGCATCTTCAGGAACTGTTCCCAGCTGCTGTAAGGTTCATTGTTGGAGCAGTGAAATGAATCCTACTGACATCCTGAAACAGATAGGCCTGGTTGGAGTGGCTTCTGAAATGAAAAATTTGCTTGACCCACCATGGAAAGAAAAGGAAAGAGCTACTTCTTACATACCCCCCCACTTCCCTTACGGGAACCATCACCTGTCTGAAGGATGGACTGCCTTCAGGTGGGTTGCCTAGCTGAAGCAACCTCCTGTTTGGTCAGTACAGTCCACAGCCATGAAGACCTGTACCAGAAGCCAATCATGTGGCAACAACCCAGGCATGTTAACTCTCATGCTTTCCTAAAGCAGACAGACATTTTGCTGGATTCACCTACCTTAGAAATATTTGTCCAAGTCAACTCCTGAATTCCAGCTGACACCATCGGAGAGGGAAGAAATCACATTCCCTTTCCTACTCAACATATTGTACCTCGTGAAGGGGCAAGAAAAAAGGGGAGTGTTATCTCTAAAATTAATATTGCCCATTCGGGGGGGCTATGGAAGCCACAGGACAGGAATTGTGTGCCAACCTCACTAAGACATTAACCATCAGCCAAAATCACATCAGTCACCATTTTCAGTTTAAGAATAGAGGGCAGAGGCATATAAGATTTGCTCAATTAATTGTGGGATTGAAAATTTTCCAGAGAGCTGAGGATACTTGTAAGATATAATAGAGTGCAGCCCCCTCATCTTTCATACAGAGGTCAAGCTCACAGAAACTCAGCCTGCTGATCAGTCTCTGCATGTCCCAAAATGAGGAACTGCATGCTGCAAGAGCCAGAGTCTGGGTGCTGCTTCTGAAAAATTCATGCAGTAAAGCACTTCCATAAAGGTGGTTACCTTGCTGATAGAGTCTCAAAAACAGGGAAATGAAAAGCAAAGACATAAAATGCCTTTCATAACAAACACTGTAAAATAACAGGGAATAAAAATTTTTAAAATCTTGTAAACATTTACCATTGTCCTCTCTGTGCTTGGCAGATTGGGGGATGTAATGATCATCAAACAGCAGAGTAGCAGTAAGTCTTTCACTGAAAAAGTGGTGACAGCAAAAGCAAAAGGACATGCTCTGTCACTCATCAACCCGCGCTTCATTTTTTGTAGCCATCTACCATTATTATTTGGCATGTGATTCCCCAAGCAGCAAACCATGGCTGTAGTTATTTACAGGTCACTGGAAGTCTGGCCTATGCTGCAGTGGAGTTTTGGTTGTATTTCATAAAAGATAGTTTTATTTATGTTTGACTGATGCAGACAAAACGGGAGGCTGATTTTTCTTTTTTTGGCTTCAGTGTAAACACTCGTGGCAGCTCTCTATTTTGGGTGCAGACTGAAAAACATTGTTTTGTAGTTGCAGAAGTCTGCTGTGTAAGTCAGAGGACATTGTTATTGCAGCTGAACTTTTCTTTCAACAAAGCAGGAGGAGTTGCTTTATTTTTTAATTCTGTGCAGTTTTATGTACACCATTCGCTCCAAATATTTGATGTTTGCCACACTTGTTATGAGTTTCTCCAGAGAGATGCTGTCTTTTGGCAGCGAAAGATAAAGTTGACTGATACAAATGAGTCACAGTACCCCAACAGTAATTAACAGTGATGCAATACCCAGGCGAAAAAGAGGACTTGAAGAATTAACTGTTGAGTTTTCTTGACGATGCAGCTGCACTTTAAGAGAGAAAGCTCAACCCATCATAGAACTCCATTGTGTACATTTGAGAAAAAAGCTTGGCAAGATACATTAAAGATTTTTGCTAAAGAGATACAAATATTTTGCAAGGGCAAAGGGCTCTGAGGCAGGCTGTACTTACTTCCAAAGAAAAGCAGGCAGTATGACAAAGAAACAGTAATATTTCTTTATCTTCGTTTTCACACTTCATCATCTACGAAAGACTGTCTTTTTCAACCTGCTGCACTGATTTAAGCCACCCCAACTCTAAATTAACTTTTACTTAAAAGTCAGTCTATGACATCCTAATCTAAGAAGTTATCTGTGCTTATGGTTTCAGCCCAGTTCTACAGAAGGCCAGTTCTGCTATTTATAAACGGGATTTTACTGTTCTATAAAGTTCTTACACAAATCTCACGGGTCGAAAGAGAAGGAATGGTTGGGTAAGAAGATGAACGACTGAAGCAACTGCTTTATAGCACAATATGAAACTTGACACTGTTTTCTGCTGCCAGTATGATTCCCAAGTGAGATGGATAAATTGTGGTCAAGACCTGGACAGGTTAACTAGTGGTCATCAGTGCTGGTGGTACCTTTATATACAAAAAAAAAAGGGATACTATTGGACAGGGCATTTGAAATTTAATACCAGACATGAAACAAGACATCTGTTGGACTCTCATTTGTTTCTCTTTGAATGGGCTTTAATTGAAAGCTCAGTGAAAAATGCAGGTTACATTCTTAGTGTTATCAATAGTTTGTAACAGCAACAACATCAGAACAGTGATGCTTCTAATCTTTATACATTTTCTAATTGGAGATGTCTAAGAGCAATACATTATCAGATATATATATATACACACAATCTCAAGCAATTAAAAGTAAATAATAAACCCCTCCTCCCAAAACCCTGAAATAATATATTTCCTTACACTAATAATGTCTTTTCCACATATACTTGACAAAGAGTCTTTTTTAAGTTACTTATCTTAAGAGTAATCTGTTAATGGAGATCCTGGACCAGCCCCACTAAAAGTTCAGTTTTAAGTTTATACAGCTTGCTAGCCACATAACCAGTGTGGCTTTACATTGTAAACAAATCCCAAATGTCTACAATGATTGGAATTAGTTTTGTGTAAAGGAGATCTATGCATCTCATGATAGAATAAGTTTAAACCAATACATTAAAAAGAGAGAGAGAAAAGGAGATAGCTAATTGACAAACAGAACAGTTTTGAGGCTTCAATTATGCAATTATTTAAAAACCAAGTTAACTTAATGGTAAGATTCTTATTTTCTCCACAGAGAGGCTCTGGTTCATCTGGTTTTAGCTGCTCTAGAAAGACAACCTTTAAAAAAAGGTTTGATTTGTGAAATTCACAAGCAGAGCTTCCAACTCTAAAAGCCTGCCCTCTGGCAGTAGGAGTACAAAGTTTACCAGAAGTACCTCAGGTGACTGTTCCTTCCTTTTGTGAGGAAAGCTGCACTAGCATTCAGGAACCTCAGCATATGCAGGGATGATGTAAGCATAGAGCTAACCTTCAACAGGGAGGAGTCATCCTACCCACTGCAGGAATTAAAAAGGTACAGCAATCTGTACCCAGAAAAGCTCAAGTGAAAATAACACAAAAAAGCCGGAGACAGACATGAAAGCTAAGCACAGTTTATAGTAATCTCGAAACTGTGGCAATCTTGCTTGCTTTTGTACAAAACCACAAGTAAAAATCTCTTGCACTTATTGAATAGGAACTTGTGTAGCTCCAAATGGAAGGCAAGGCTGAACAGAATCCTACGGTTTAGTTAACTTGTGTCAAATAGGATGCGAAGACAGCTGCAGCTCTCTGACAGAGGTGATCGAAGATGGCTGAGAAAGTTTGCAGTAGCTTATAATGTCCCATCTGGTTTTTTCACTTGTTTGAACTGTCTAAAGGGCCAACTGCAGTTTAGTCATGTTCCTCTGGTGCATGTTGTGATGACGAACTAATTCATCAGACCTGGCAAATTTTTTTTGACAGCTGGGCCACCGGCAGCTGAAAGGCTTTTCACCTGTTAACAAAACACCCTGTTATTAGCTGAGCATACAGCTCATCTGAGACACTGCTGTTTGTTTTCTTTCTGCAGGGTTGTGAGGAGCTGGCAGAGCCCTTGTCAGGAGGAAAGGAACCCTGGGCTGTCCTGAGAGGGCGTGGGAGTGCCCCCAACTCCTGCTCACATCAGCGCTCAGTGCTTTCCTACATCTGCCTCAGCTGATGTTTAACAACAGCCTTTTCAGATGGCGTAGAACACTTTGCAGTGGTTCATTCCTGAGGACGGGCCCTTGCTGAACACCGTGTTGCCATGACTATGCTACTCTTGGCTCTCAAATGACCAAGTTTCAAAGTCACTCTGGCATTCACACAAACTTCAGTCACACCTCGGGCGGTGGTGCAGACATACTGTTAGTCACTGGAAACTGTCAGTGACTATTTAGAGCTTAATCTCCAGTCAAGGGGAGTTTTTTCCAGCTAATTCAACGAGTTTTGGCTGAAGTTCTTTGAAACTGGTGAGTGTAAGTGAATACGGTAGAAGCAACAAGAGTTCAGCATGAAGTCTGCTGAGCCAGACTCAAAGTTTTCCACTACCATCTAAATAAAGTGGATTTGCATCTATGGGAGATGTCAAATGCTCAAAATAGCATTTTTCTAATATTTTCATGAGCATAGTATTCAAATAACTCCAAGCAACGCACATTCAAATTTAACAAGAAATGCCACCACTTTTTAACTGTTTAATCTGGTCTCTTGATTTCCTACAATGTTTAAGTGGAATTTCAGGCTGTGTTTCTGATTCCGCAGGAATGTGGATGGAATGCTTTCATTAGCTCAGAGCAGTGATTCATGCTTCTTTTTTTCATTTTCTTTTTTTCCCCCCTCAAAATAAATGCAATATTTTAAAGTAGGTTCAGCTCTGGGGCTGGGCTCTTCAATGCTGTCTGCACATCTCATTCTCTCCAACACCCTCCAGACACAGCGGGGTGGTAGAACCTCACCAAGGAATCTTCTCCTCTTATTTACCTCACACTTTGGGCATTTTGCAAACCAAATGCAAATTCAGGCAAAACGGGATTTGCATAAATGTGTATTTCTGTTTGCAAACTGCCATGTGAGGTATTTTGGGTGGGAGAGGGTTGCCTAAAATCTACTTTATCCATTTAGCATAGATGCTGTCAAAAGCATCAATTATCTCCCAACAGGGCATGAAACACTGTGGGAAAAAATTGATCTGGTCAAAACCCACAGATTGTATAAACTGGTCTTCTTTCATCAGCATTAGCAAAACCATCCTGTGAACTCAAGTGAGGTATCTATGACTGACCAGCTCCTCACAGATCTGCCACAGTAACAGCAGCAGAGTTTCACTGTTTCGCAAGCAGTCCTGGTTGTCCTCTCACAACAAGGGGGAAGCAATCTCTATTGCTTCTGTGCTCAGCATAAATTACTTTGCACATCTTCGTGGTGCAGATACCAGAAATCACATTTCCATTGCTAAACATATCTATGGATGGATAAAACTTCCTTTGGTTAATTTTTTTTTGCTTTCAACAGCAAAGATTGCTGTTACAGTGAAAATTTTTGTGAAGATAAAACCCCTGAATCTTAACAAATAGTTTGGCAGTTGACTTAAAATTAGGATGGAATTGCATGGAAGCCACCTGTGCTTTGCTTCCTCGAGATTTAACATGGAGCAAGTTAACTTGATCTAGGTGTTTTGTCACAAAGTTTAGGGGCTACAAGAAAGAAACAGGAATGAAGCTACAGGGCAAGGTGGAGATGAAAGATCCCCACCCACCAGTTGTGCTTATTCCCCTCAGGAGCTGACACATCCAAAAGCGGTGTCAGGAGCAGCTCTGTAACACCAGCCCAGGTCCTGTGCCAGTGGCAGGCAGCAAACCCACAGGAAGGTCTGTGCTGCCAGGCTGGGCTGCCTGTGCTCAGGGGCTCAGACCACAGGGAGCCACGGGGAACTAGGACAGGGAGAGGAGCTTCACTAGCAAAAAAGAGAGCAAGTTCTTCTCTGTAGCTAATCTGGGCTAAAAACATTACTGAAGTCATGCAAGTTCTGAATTGGCAGATCAGTTAGCAGTGAAATGTGATGGGGAATGCAGTTTATCCCAGCTTGCCAGCGTGTTACAACCACTTGCCATTTTGTCTCTCCCAGAACATTACCTCTTGCTGGTTAAGAAAACATCTTTCTTCATGCAAATGCACAGAGACCCAGGCCCTGCAGCTCAGCAGGACCATGGGGAGAACCCAGGAACACAGCCGTGCCCTTTGCCATTTGCAGATTGCAAGTGTAGATATGGCCCTTGGGTGAAGCATTTATTTGGCCAGTGCCACAGAAAATGCCATTGTTCTCAGGTGAATCATTTCCTTTATTAAAATTTCTCTTTTATTTTTGGAAGTCTGAAATATGTGTTTTTATGGTCCAGAAGAGAAAAAAGAGTTCTTAGCAGGGAGAAAAAGATTTTCAGGCTCCTTGTCCATCTGTACAGAGACTGAATTTAAAAGGTTAACACCAGTATGGAAAACACCGTGACATCCAACAACATGCCAAAGTGCTCGGTAGACAATTACTTGGTAAAAACACTGCATACATAGCAGAAGGAACAGCAAATGTCAGTACACAGGAATAGTTCTAAAACTTAAAACTAAAATACAGAGGTTGCTGCAGTTGCTCCTTAATGGTGTTTACATTTATGTGAGGGCAGAGTAGACTAAAATGGCCTCCTTTTTCCCCCGCTGTATTTACATGAAATACTATGGTTTCTACAGAAAAAAAAGGTCCTTGAATATTTGAGTAAGCTTTTACTTTAGTGTCTGTCAGTGTGAGTTTGCAAAAGGCACTGCTTTTATCTTCTGGAGAGATTACAGTACAAGCAGCAACAGCAAGAGCTTTGCCGTGCTATCCTGCATTAGGCTCAGCTGACACTTGGGAGAAGCATGAGTAGGCATGAATACTTTAGATTACAGACCTTTGGCTAAAGCTAGAATTAAATATTCTATCTCGTAGGGTTTTTTCAGTAAAGGCAGTAGATCAGCTTGACATTTGTGGGCTGAGACCATGAGTCTCATTTCATAATAGCTGACAAAATTTATTTTGCCAAGCTGAAATTTCTTTAAACATTAAAGAAGAAAGCATAGTTTCTAAAATCACCTAAATCCCTTTGTGAAAAGTGACTATCATGCTTTGGGAATACAGCCACACTGAAAAATCAGCACACTCTGAAATTCTTTCTGCTGTTTTGAATATTTAACTCCTGGTTAAGACACTTTCTAATCACGTAATTTACAACAACATTGATTTAAAATTTAAAAATAAAGAAATATAAATGTGAAGAAAAGTTTACGCACTTGTTTTACCTGTATGAGTCCTGGTATGAGTCTTCAGATGATCAGATCTGGAGAACTTTCTCTGACAGGTTTTACACTGAAAGGGCTTCACACCTAAGAGGCAAAAAAAAAAAAAAAAAAAAAAAAAATCTATTCTTATGTCCCAACACTTTTTGGAAGGGTAAATGAAATCAGATATTTCTGAAGTTTCAAAAGTCTGGATTTTTTTTTTGTTCTAGTTACTGTAACTGCTCCACCCAGCTCTGTGCCTACACATTACAGAAAGTTAGTCATTAATGAGGCCAGCATCCCCTTGTAACCTCCTCTTCCAGTGTCTGGGTCTGAAGCATCTGAACAGCCCCATCATAAACAAACTCCAACTTAAACCATTGCACCAAGGAGGATCTGCAAACATTGTTAATCCCGATCCTGTGGCTTGGCCCTGTGAGTATCGTGAAGGAGCAAATAGGATAAAAGAAAAATCAAGGTGCAGAAATCTATTTTCATGTGCTCCCAATAGGTTTAACTTACTTCACACTACTACTTTAAACATGACACATAGTTCTTGGGAAAATCTTACACATTGGCAAACTTTTCTTGTGGAACTGTTTAGTTTTAAACAGAATATATTCCCAATACTGTGCATACAGTATAGAGGAAACAGTTTCATTAAGAGAGTTGTTTCAAATGGTGGTGTCAGGATGTAAAAGTCACCTAAACAATCACAGTAGGCCAATTAAAAAACCTAGTCACGGCCTTCTCCTAAAATTAACTTCAAGAATTCAGTGTTATGAGCAGACAACATCAGAAAAATGGAAGTTCAGGAGTATACTCCAGGCATCACAACTCACGTATAAAGATGAACTCTAATTAGTAGGCAAGTCTTGTCCACAAACCTGTGTGTCGTCTTTGGTGCCGTTTGAGTTGGTCTGAACGAGAAAATCTTCGTTCACAGTCTTTAAAATCACACTGATAAGGTTTTTCACCTGGAGAGGAAAAACAGTTTATCAGAAGATGTGCCTAAATGAGGGAACACTTCAACTAGAATCAGAAGAGGAAACATGTTGGTCTGAAAGACTCCTCTCAGTCTGAAGCAGTCTAGTGGCACACCAGGACAGATTTGATATAAAGCCATACAACTCTGCTGGAAAGGCTGGCATAATTCTACTGCATTGACACTGATACTGAATCTGCTCATTCTAAGAAAATAGTTTATTAGGTTAAAGCTGCAAAATAATTCAGGTTGAGTGAATTTTTATTTTTTCTGCTGGAAAAAACCAGGAATGTCTTGGTTCATATTTTTCTAAAAACCCCATTAAACCCTTTCCACCTGTTTCAGTAACACATGATTCATACAAAGGAACAACTTGCAGTTTGAGCTAAATTGGATTTAAGGCAAAAACTAAATAAATTCCGTCCACATAGGTGGCAATTTTAACCACATTAAATTAATTAGAAAAAACTGAGCAAAATTCAACCTCAGAAAAAGACATATTCTTCCCCAAAACACAAATTAAGTTTCTTCCACAAAGGGCCATTAAACAGAACTTCTCACATAGCTGCACAGCTCCCACTGGCAAGGCCATGAATTATTGCAAAGCCTCATCTAAATATAAACTCTTCCCCTCCTCCCATGCAGTTCAGCAGAGATCCTCAGGGTGGGATTTCTCTGGGACGAAAAGTGAGACTCTGAAGTTTTTAGAAAGAGAAATCCCTACAAGCAAGGTCTCAAAAAGAACATAGGTTTCAATGCAAAGGTCTTCACCAGCCACATAAACATGCAAAAAGAAATGCAGCAGTTGAGGAGTCTGAGGAAAAAGGGGAATACTGCCAGTGGGTAGCAGAGCACAGAAGTGGTGAAATTCGGCCAAGACAAGCCAAGACAATGCTTATGCTGTTACAGGAGGAACTCTATGATCTTCCAGATCTGACTTAATCTAAACTAAGGTCCCTTTGCACAACAGTGGAATCCTGCTGCAGCCTCAGATATAATGACATTTATACCCACATAAAGTCTGATTCCAGTGCCACAGCACAGAGGCTTCAGCACGAGCAGGAATGAAACATTTCTCACTGCAAAGCTGGGAGGATCCTGGGCTTTATCTGGGACGTACACACAGGAGCAGCTGGGACCTGCTCTGTCTGCTGTGGGAAGCTGAGATGTAAACCAAAGGTCCTGTGGGAAGGACCTACGGGAAAACATCAGCTGGAGGGGGCAGTGGGTTTGATTTCTCTCTGTTTAATTTTAAAAACATATCACTTTGATAAACCTTCATTGCAGGTGTCTGCATTTCTGATTCTGCTATGATGAGGAAATGTATTCTGGTTGCACTGGTATTCTGAGACACCAAAGCAAACCAGTTTAGTTTAAAGCAGATGCCTTTTGATCCAGGTGACAGAGAATAAGCAACACATTAAGGAGAGCATTCCAAATTCATCCTGGTGTAGCTAAAATAAAAATTTTACAGAAGCAACTAAATTGGCAAGAATAAGCTAACTTCCTGTGACAGTCACCCCAAGGAGTTTACTGATTCTCAAACCTAGGTGTGGACAATTTCTATGTCTGCTGTGCTTAATTTATTAGCATAAGAGATTAAAGTTGCCACAGGTGTTTGAAATAGTTCCATACACTTTGACCGCAAGGACTCCCTGGGGGGTGCCTGCTTTTCAGAAACCACTTACTTCCAAGGAATTCAACCCTTTGGCAGATTTAAGAGGGGGAATGTCAGCAGAGCAGAATGCAGTGACAGGATGATTGTCTGCTAATTGCAATATAAACTTAGAAGATGGTTAAGGAGGCATTGGAATAAAAGAGCATAGAGGGTCTGATGGCATGCACATGAAAGTATTTTTTTAAATACTTTGGAAAATAATGTTGACTAAATTAAAGACACATTTAACTCATGCATATACTAAGGGAGTCAATCTAAAATGTTTACATAGGGATATGGTGACACTGGGAAGAAAACAAAAAGCAAATAAATAAAAAGAGGCACAACATTTGGACAGAAATCCTAATTTCACTTTCCTTCTACATCTTCCATGTCAGCTGCCAAAGCTGACTGTCACATGCCTGTGAGCTCCCATAAATTTCATCAGAACAGGACAACAGAAACATCCCAGATTAGAAAAAGTCTGTTAGTACCCCATTAAATTCCCACAGTGAGAGTGTCTCATTTCCCCAGGCCTATCAAAGCCTCTCCAGTAAAAGGCTAAAATCTCTATGTATGAAAATATCCAGCAATGCCATCACCTCCTTATGTGAACACGTACAGTCTCAAAACAAAACAGGAGATGCAGATGGAGCTTCACCAGCCCTTCTACCTGAGACATGATTACCTACACTACTGAAAGAGGGCACACAAAAAAAAGGCTGAACTTAGTGCATTATGAAATAGTGAAGACGAGAGAGGGTAGAGGGAATGGCATACCTTTAATATTTAGGAAAATAATTTTTAAGAAAAAGCTCAACAGTTGTAAGACAAGCGTGAATCTGCCTTTGCACATATTGCAATAAATGCTTCTAATAAAATAAACTTATTTTGTAAAAAATAGCTAACTTAAACTAAGGGAAGTGGGCACATTTTCTCAGGAGCAAATTCATTTGCTCAGATGCATGGGAAAATAGAATATTCTACTGCTGTAGCAGTTGCACAAAATATTCACAGTCACTGCTTTTAATTAAGGAGTTCTGCAAGAGTAAAAGCCTGTCACTAACTAGAACAGATGAGAAAAGGAGGCTCATCTTGAAACCAGAGACTGCAAGTGTGAATGGGAATCTGAAGACTGATCTGTATTCCCTTCATCAATATAAACCCCTTTTCTTAAATAAGTACCCACTTAATCAAACGAGTCCCATGGGCACAACTTTGCCTTGCTAATATTGCATTTTTTAT
Organism: Corvus kubaryi; assembly: GCF_017639235.1. Taxonomy (NCBI): domain Eukaryota; kingdom Metazoa; phylum Chordata; class Aves; order Passeriformes; family Corvidae; genus Corvus; species Corvus kubaryi. The sequence continues at coordinate 2,991,134 of NW_024581126.1, read as the reverse complement.
TCAATATAATTTGCTTTAGCAAACTCACACAAAAAAACATGTTTGTTTATTTATTTAGTAGGGAGCCTTTATAGTTAACATCTTCTGTCATCTTCACACCATGACAGCTGTGACATGTCATTACTATTCTGAAACTAATCTTGTATTTTAGATTCATAAGTATTTTTATTTTATGCTGTAGAAATATCAGCCTGAACAGATACAGCTACCCTACCATAAAGGACAACCCTCCTGATCTACACATTCTCATCCTCCATTGCAGATCATACCTGCAGCTGAGCCTATTTAGACTAAAGACTCTCCCTAGCAGACAGGCAGAGGATATTCTCTCTGCAAACCTGTTCAGCTTCGTGTTAGGATAAATCCAGTTTTCCCAATGAGTGGCACTGAACCCAAAGGTTCTCTGGCAAGAATGCTGGTGCTTCCACCAGAAGTTAAATTTATGGAGGTCTAGACATCAATTTGTTTCTGCAAGGAAGTGCCTGAAATCTGCCACAGAATGACAACTCACATTATTTGCTTTGAACAAACTGTTGAACAGTTAGACATATTTCTGCATTTCCTTCCAGAGGCCTATCTGCTGCAGCAAAATACACCAAGATAAGAAAAAAGCTTTTTTGGCTGTACATGTTTCAATAAAGGCATTGTTAAGAACAGATAAGCAGCCTCGGAGGGTACAAAGTGTTAACATATTTTCAGCTAAGGCTATTTGAAACATTGGTAAAAACTGACTACAGAATCCAACTTTGTGTTTCAGGGCCTTGCTTGGTTTTGCAATACTGCAGCTGGTGAAGAATAATGGAAGATCTGATGAGCCAGTCCTTTGTATGTATCTATTATAGAAAGAAAATACATAATCTAGAGGCAACAATATTCTGCAAAGACACAATCTTGTGGTTTAATATCAGATATATGTAACAGCCTGTTTTCAAATCATGTGTTCATCATTTAAAACGTTGACCTACCACTACACTAAGATAGTGTAAGGTGGAAGAGCTCCAAGCCATGAGTGAGTCCAGAACTAATAAAGACTAATAAAAGTTTTGTTTGATGAGAAGAGGTGTACCAAACACAACCACACTATTTTTGGAGAAAACTGGTTTCCAAATTTTGCTTTTGACATGCAGGAGAAACAAATCAGGGTTAGACAAAGACATGAAGTTGCAAAGGAGACTGGAAATGGATCTGCATCACAACAGTGGGTTTGACTGCCCCGGGCTCCTGAAGAACATGGTAGTGGAAGACCTTTATGGCCACTAAGTCCAGACTGTCCACACATCCAGCAGCCAAGAAAATATGATAACTGGGAAGTTATCCCCTCCAGATGCTCCTACAGGTCACCAAGCAATCCCAAAAACTAGGGCTGATAGACCACAGGAGGAGAGGAAATGAAGATCATCATATTCTAAGCCTCCACAGCAGCTGGGAATTTGGTAAGTAGAATTCCCAGATGATAATAATAGGAAATGTCTAGTACCCATTCAAGAGGCTGAGGACAAAAGCCTGTCAGCTGATAAAGGGGAAAGCTCCCTTCTGATCCTAAAGCTGAATGCATCAGCCAGGCAGGCTACCCAAGCAATTTTCATTCCAGCAGTGAATCATCCCTTGCTTTCTGTCTTTGGCTGCAAGAATCTTTGAAAGCTTACATGGCAATGTTGGTATCAGCAAACACAAGCTGGCTTGGGAAACATGCTGGCCTCTTATGGAAAGAAACTTGGAAAGATTTGAGAGATAAATAATTTTTGCTGTCAACATATCAAAATGTATGGGCAGAAAAATCTGCACCCACTTGTACAGAAAAGATGTTTAAGGGGAAAAAAAAGTTTTTCCTCTACCCAGTTCCACTACAGCATGAACCAGAGGAGGGGCATGTATGACCTCAAAGACAATGGGAGAAGCCTCTCTGGGGGTGTTAGACAGACACAGGTCTGTCCCCTACTTCTTTTGGAAGTTTTCTGACTCTAAAAACCTACATTATATATTATATTAAAAATCTTCTACAGCTAAGGAAAAAAAATTAAATATGTAAGTTGAAGTCCTTGTGATTCATTCAGAAATAACACTGGGAAAGCCAAGCAACGAAATGGAATAAAATACAGGACCAGAACAAGCAAATAATGACTGCTAAAACACAGAGTAAATCAGTTTAGGAATGAAGGAAATAGTGATTATGAGAAAAAAATCTAATCTGTTTAGGCATCATGGAGAAAAATAATGAATTTAATGGCCTTCAAAAGATTTCCAAATTTTCTTGTTTCCAATTTATTTACAGAAAATAGAAGAGCATTCCTGTAGACCTTCCTTTCTAAAGATGAACTTGAACTTACAGTCTAAAGTATCTTAACTTTTTAATTTCAGCAGCTCTGAAGATAGCTGGCTCAATATTTTCTGACTTGCCCATTCATTAAATAAAAGTGCTTTGTGTGCATTTCTCACAATTTCACACAATTAACTAACTGAATGGTCTCCAAAAGGAGAAGATTGCACCTATCTGTTATGGAATGTTAGACAATCTGCTAGGTCACCCAGCCTGGGCTGCCTTCCTGTTCTCTTCCATCCCTTTGATCTTCTGTCTTATCAGTGGTTAACTGAATATCCGTATCTACAGATTTCATCCACAGACTTCTAGGTAAGCACAGAAAGAACTGCCTAAATAAAAATATGACTGGCAATCAAAAAAACTCCCAAAAAACCCTAAAAACCCATAAGAAACATATCTGAATATATATCATAATTTTACACATCCAACACCATAAATCTCCCAATACAGGAAGTAACTCTGTTTACTCTTTGACAAGGTGCAGCAGAGCATTTGATTTCCACATTTTGAGATTTTATTTCCTGAACTCAGGCAGAACCCAGACATTAGCCTCCAAATGACTGGCTTCAGGCTCAATCCTTCATGGAAAGATCCCACAGCAGGGAACATATTTACCAACCCCTGCCTCCACCCCCAACCAGAAAAGGCTTACACAGGAGAACCAGAGGATGCTAAATGTCTAGGTTCCTCTTGCAGAGGAAACTTCTTAATAATTAACATTAGATGAGATTTGGAGTGAGATTCAGTGGTCCCAAATGAGGGGGGAAAGCAGAAAAAAAATTAAAAGAGAGAACAACTCACAGCCCTGCAATAGCAAGAGAGAGAAGGAGGTGATCTACTTGCTGTCAATGCTGCTGTTTGTTTTTCTTCACTAGATCCAGAGAGCCTTCTGCTCCAAAAGAGGGGTTGGCCAGCTGACAGAGCACACACTCGCTCATCTGATGGATTCTCCCGCTCCCTGACCTGGCAGAGCGCTTCTTGCCCCTTGTGCTATCCTAAACCCCCCCTGCCCAGTGTGCTGTGCCATGATTTATACCCACCAGTGTGCTTTCTGCTGTGCATCTGCAAGTGGGACAGCTTGAAGTATCTCTTGTTGCAGCCAGGGTAGGCACACATGAAGGGACGCTTCTCGTTCGTCTCACTCGCCGACCGCACAATGGTCGGAGCCACTCCAGGCACACGCCGGACGTCCTGCAACGACAGACACCTGCTAATGCCACATGTGTGCTCTCTGCTTTGACTTCACACATTCAGCCACTCAACACTTCCCCAGGACAAAGAGGTACTTAAGCAGCTCGAACTGGAAACAGGCAATTTTATGTCATTCTACATCAACAACCTTAGTATGTCTTAATCTGCTCTCCGCAGAGTGTTAAAATTATTCAAAGGTGAAGCGCAGTGAACTCTGCTCAGTGAATTCTCTCACTGATGTTTGTATGTGAGATTAAATGGCCGACACTCTGACCTCATGTATAACCACACAATCCTGGCAGAACTCTCATTGCCACATAAAATAGTTCTAAGTTTATACCAGTGTAAGAGGTAAGAGCATGAGCCAGAGGAGTATTGTCCTTTTTATTTCAAGTACTCATATGAAGTTAAAGGACAAGGAAATGGATGCCTTGGATTAACACACACTGATTAACAACAAAAACAAAAACAACTGTCTAGGTGGAGCTGGTGAATAGTTCAGCCTTAATGCATTTTGGCCACTGTCACAATGTTCCACCAAAGATGATCTCCTCCTTCTGGAATAATTAACTTCCTTGAACAATGTCAACCACTTACTTTTATTCACTCAACAAAAGCTGGCTCAGGAGCCTGTTTCTGAGAGCTTGCCACTGAAAAATGACCTGCTAAACTACACACAAAAGGAAAAGGAGAAAAGATGCTATCTAAAAACACTGATGTATGTTGACAACACAGAGAAACAGAAAAGACAGATAGTCTGTAATGACTTTGCCATCAGTTTTAACATGGTATATCTTTTACAGGGGTATTTAATAATGATATGACTGTCCCAGAAAGGGAGGAAATTAACTCCCATGGATGGTAAGCTCCTCCCAAATATTCACTAATTACTTAGTTATGAGGAAACGATCCCATATTTTGTTTGAAGGAAATACATTTGAATTAGTAAAGTTTCAGAAACACATAAAAACAAAATGTCATCTAAAACTTTCATATATGTAGTTATTAGATATAGTCCATCATAACCACAGAAGCTTCACACGGCCGGAGTGATTGGAGCTAGAATTTGGAAACTGGATCACATCTTTTAGATGATCCTGAGAAGCTGGTAAGGAATATTGCCTTGCAGACACATTTCAGAAGAAGAAATAAGCCATTTCAAGTGACTGTGTCAGAAAGCAATGTTATGTTAGAGTTCAATGGCTGCACTGAAGCCAGGACACTTACGTAAAGCATTTCTTGACAACGCAGGGAAGCCGCAAATCAAGGATGGGTTTACAAACACCAGTGAAGTAGTGAATGAACACTCTAAACAGGCAGCAGTTTTACTTCCCCAAGAGGAATGCCCCACAACCCTTACCTGTATGCCTCTAAAGACTCCATGGGTGTGTATTCTGTACTGGGCCCCACAGCTGTATAACATGGGAGCGCTGTGGTTCTCATTTTCATATCCCGCTGTATGTCTGTAAGTAAAGATGGGAATCATGAAAAAATTAAATCTTTTTCAGTATTCAGCTCCATGTGAGAGGTTTCTTTTCTTAAGTCAGTGATAACATATGCAGAGTTTGCTTTTACAGCCATGATATCCAAGTTCAAGCAAAATTCACCAATGGAAACCTGCTCTGCCTTCACATGGATCTGCTCCTGCTGGCACAATGCACTGACTCCATACAAACATCTATTAGTATCCATTAAGGCATCCAGGGGAAAAGAAAAAAGAAAAGAAATTGTCATGATTTGAACTCTGATGTATTTCCACAAAGATTTTAGGTAAGAGGAAGAAATTCACATAGCACAACGGTGTCATGTGCACATGTTCACGTTATTTATCAGTCAAACGTGGGGCTGGCTATTGCTAATATCTTCTGGAATGAGCAAAATGCCTCAAGTTTCACATTAAGTGCAGTGGATTTTTGTCAACACCTCATGACTCAGATATTACCCGATACTACCAAGCAAGTGATGACATTTATAAGAATAGCAGTCATGTACTCATAAACAGAGATTACAAATCAGTGTCTAAACTATTTATCCCACATATCAGCTTGCAGGATGTGCTACAAATTTATCCTTTATAAAAATAAAATTTTAAAAAAAAAAACAGCCCATCCCTACTAGGTATAAATTTCCAAGATTTCTCATGCAGCACATTAATTTTAAGAATATTTAACTTTTGGTGTGTTTTGGGGTTGCCACAGCCATATGTTTTGTCTAATTATGTTCTTCAAAATCCTGTGTTCTCATGTCCTGAATGTTGGAACATTGCTGTGTCTCCTGTTTGCAGCCTTTTTAATGTCAAAATCACGTAGATACATCTTAGGTTTAATTTTTGAATGAGCATGTTACATTATCACTTGTAGAAGTATACATTGGCAATGGCAAGTGTGCATGTTTTACACAACACCAGAAATTAGAAAGACCAGAACAAAACCCCAGGGCACACAGCTAGGGACAAAGATGGATATGTAGGATGTTATCCCAGTCTTTGCCAAATGCTTGCAATAGCAATTTGAAGGGGTCCCTGAGGTCCAGACTCTCATTTCACTGGTCCTTTCTCTTCACTCAAAGTTCATGTGCAGAGTAGAATTACAAGGAAGTTTTAAAGCTCTTAAGTGATTTGCAGAACAGGCAGTGGAACTGGAATGCAGGACATGTCTAAAGGGTCTGTGAACCTGGCTGTAGAGGAGGGGAGCAGTGTCTGGGAGCAGCTCTCCCTGCAGAGGGTGGGCTGCATTCCTCACCATTCGCCCCCGTAGCGGCTGGCAGGCTGCTACCTGGCAGATGTGCTCTCTGAGGTCAGTTCTTTCACTGCTCTACAGTGCTAATTTCAAATCCTGGCTCCACCTGACTATTCAAATCAAAGGCTACATCTTTTGAGAAGGTATGCTCTGCTTATTTCAATTTTAATTCAATTTTAAGGTGATAGTAATGAAATAAGTTATGGAGGGGTGGAAAATAAGTATCTCTGTTCTGTAGTAATATCTGTAATAATAGATAAAGAAAATACCATCAGCTGATTTAAATAGATTAAACTACTCTGTAGATATGTACCATGTCCAAATAAATAGGGTCTCCTCTCTGCCCAGGGCCCAGAAGTGGCCTTTTGCAGCCTAATCCAAGTAACAAATTACCATTTGCTATCACCATTTGATCAGCACAGGTTCCCCACCAGCATCAAATTTTCCTCTCTGTTTAAAGGCAGCAAGTCTGTACATGCCAAAATAAAAAACAAAAGAAAAAGCTGGGGAGAGCTGAAATCCCCCAACCCATGGTGATACCCATGTTGGTCACAAATTACACAGTGCATTTTAAAACAGAAATGGAACAAGAACGACCACTGATAAGGAGGAAGCTCTGCAGTGGAAGCTGTTGCTGACCTGTAGCACAGCAGTAAATCAAGGGTAAATGTGAACTTCAGCACTGGTCACCCTGAGTGTAACCTCCCCTTCACGCCTGTCCTAACAACCTTAAACACTACAATAAACAACAGACACAAAGGCAGATAAAAATTCCCAGGACAGAAACTTTAGAAGGAGAAGTTGGAATATGTAGTAAAACCTTATACTACAAAACACAGCCACGCTTTCCCTCCAAATTCTCATGGTTTTCATCTTTCCATGATAATCTTTTTTGTCAAGACCAGTCAGTTCTGAAATAATTCCTCCCAGGAATAAGCAGCAGAGCAAAGACCCTGACTGTGCCCTAAGGAATGGCTCTATGAATGAGAGGTATCCTCCAGATGATCTCCATCTCAATTTTTATTGCACTGTTGGGAAGCCTTCCTCAACATCCAGCCTTTTCATATTTCTTCCCCTTATTTCTAGTTATACTTTGCTAAAACTGTACACACAACTGCAAAGCCATGAAGATTAAAACCTGTTTTCTGAGCCCCTTGACCCATGATATACTAAGTCCTTAACCAGCTCCCTAGGAGAGATGCTTTAATAATCAGGAGCCCTATTTCCCATTTTACACTGGGCACATTTCCATCAGCGTTGGCTGGTACTCAGCATGGCCATATGGTGATGACAGCAAAATGGATCATGAGAGATTTCTTGGTTAAAACACTATTTACTCATTATGGAGCACAGTGGAATAATCTGACCTTTGGGGAGATAGAAATTAACAGGTGGATATTCCTTCCAGATCTTTTTCTTCCAGTCTCTTTGTTCCATGCACCCATGATTTATGCCACAAAGTGTACATCACAGTTGGCACAGTTGGCTTGTTTCATATGGCTGCAGTTTATATACTATAATAAAAGCAGGGGTAGAAGAACAGATACAAATCTAAATCCATTATTAAACTCAAACACCTGCTTTATTGCTTGCAAGAGATAATGAGCAGATGCAAGGCCACATACACAAGGAATGCAAGTAACTGATGAATTTATACCTGCAGTACATTAACTAAATGGAAATCTCCAGAGGGTAGGACAGTCCTTAACTTTCATCTTTTCTAGTCAGGCACTTTGTGTTTAACTAGGCAAAGAGACAACACTTTATAAGCTCAGGGCACCAAATCTATACATATAATAATGAAAAATTATCCCGATGGACTCTCAGGACTAGATGACAGCCTAGGCCTCCACCAAAGCACATGTTCTCTCTCAGCAGGATGGGCTGCTCAGACAACACCACAGCAGCCTGGAGGAATGCCAAGGGAGCCACTCACTGCCCTGTTGCAAGTGCACTCTGAGTGGGCTGCAAGCCCATCCACAGCTCCTACGCTGGGCGCCGAGGGCTCAGCAGTCCCAGCAGAAATCCAGCTAAAACCAGTGGGATAATCAGGGAGCAAACAGCTGAATTAACCAAAGAAGAAGAAAAATCCAGAAAAATCCCCAGTGAGGCCCAGAGTCACACTTAGGAGAGACACTAGACTGATCCCTCCATAGCTCCTAAAAGAACTCAAAACTAAGTGAGACCAGATGCAGACAAACTGGCCTGCCAGGATCCGACACAAATTTTTGTTTCAGCAAGGACTGAAGGATTTGGCCTCACAGTCCAGCTCTGCTTTTATTTGTAAATATACAACTCCCTTTAGCTTCAATCGGAACTGCTCAAAGGCAGAAATGGACTACAAATACTTAGAGTTTGGGTTAGCTGGTGAAAAAAGGACTCAGTGTATTTCGTTCTCTGGATCTAGACAGCCAGACCTGGAAACACAGCCATAAAGTGTAATTCTAGATAACTGGGAAACAAAGGCTGATACTTACAAAGGAAGAGCTCTGTGCTGTAGAGTATTTAGGAGCACTTGCGTTTACCATTAGCCCAGCAAATCCTTAACACTCGCAGAGTAGCTCTTTTAAAATGATTAATCTCAGAGTTGTACAGATTGTACAGAGATTAATAAAAATGAAGGGTTTACAGATGAGAATGTGTGATGAAAAACAGAGCAGCTTTAGAGAGTTGTATCAATCTAAGTGGTTATAAAGAAAAAACCCATAAAAGATGACATTCTAATCTGAGTATTTTTTAAAAATAATCAAGCTGCAATTTCTCTCTCACACCATTTTTACTTTGTAAAACTGAAATTGCCTGTCTAATGTATAAAGCAGTTACAACTTAATCTGAAGAGTTAAGCTTTTTATTATTATTTCATAAACCAAAAAAGGGAAGCTTTAGGGCACACTGAGGAGAGCTAGAAAATTTCAGATGAAACGTTGAATACACATTGATTCATGAGATTCAGACTTGGAAGAATAAAAAAAGCCAGAAAGCAAGATTACATAAAACAGGCACCACATTAAGCTTCAATTTAATTGTGTTTCAACGCAGGAACAGGAATTTTAGGGTTTAGAAACAGAGCCAAAAATGAGGCAAAGTGAGGGTGTGGGCTAGTCCTGTTGATAACAGAACATAAAGGAAGAGAAGTAGAGTTAATTCCCTCTGCTAAAATATTTACCATCCTAGCACCCTGGGAAAAATATGTATGGAGACAGCAAAAAGATCCTGATTAGTTATATAGAAGATACTGTTTCTGCCTGGTTTTTGTCTAATACTATTATGGAGGGTGGAATATGAAGCTGCATTTTTATCTGTCCTTTCCAAGGCAAAGGAATACTTAAAAGTATGATTTCACAGATTTGAGTCCTTTTACCATCCTCAGTGAGAGAATCAGCTGGTTGATGAGAGGAAGGCTCTAGATCTTCAGGGGACCTCTGTGTTTCTGACTTCAATAGTCCATCTTTGGTTTGGGGTTTTTTACCATTGACCTGAGTGGAATCAGGATTTCCCCAAACCCTTCCCTTCAAAACGAGACCATCAGTTATCGGTGGGAAAGGATAAATTCCGTATCAGAGACAGTAGCTTATTGCTAATTTCCACCTCATCTTGATTGCAGAACTGAACCCAAGTAGGAATTTTTGCACCCCCAAATTTTACTAAAAAACCACAAAAGCTAAACAGAAAAACCTTTACAAACTGCTCCTAAACAAGAAAGGTTTTCACTGCCTTGTTTTAGATGTTTTAATAGTGTTCTACAGAGATCATACCTAATATTCCTTACAGTGAGCCTGAGAAAACAGCGATAAATACCAATTTCCATGGAACATGCTGAGTGTTTAACATCCAAGCAAAACCAAAAGAGGAAAACCAAAATACTGTCTGGTTCTATGCCGGATTTCAGAAGACTGCCAGAAATATGGATCAAAGCTTTTTACTCAAGCAGCTGAAGAGACAATTACATTGAGTCTTGCTGTGGGCAATGTAGCCACACTTCTTGTCTACCATGCTGTATAGTTTCCTGCTTGGTATCAGTTATTTCTGTGCCACTTTTACACTTAACTCATCAAAATATAAAGGAGGGTTTTATCGTCCTGAGGGCTACCTCTAGAACTGCTGTGGAAGGAGGCAGTGTTTTTCATACTGGACAAATGAAAAAGCAACACAAAAATATGAAGGACAGAAACCAATGGCAAAAGTGTCCACTAATGTGGAACGTGCATTTTGAGATGCCTGGGACCCACTGAGTTTCCTGCAACAGAATAAATCTGATCCCAGCAGCTCCAAACAAAATACCACAAAATGAAGAACAAATCATCAGCAAACAGCCTGAGATAAAATCCAGTCCCATAGTGGGGTTCACTGCCTTAACAGTGAAGCTTTCCTTTCAGATTCTAGAAGTTGCCAGTTTGTGTGACAGCTCGTAGACAAGCCAGCCCTCTCTCTGGTCCACCCAAAGTTCAGAAGGTGACAGAGAGGGGGCCCTGGACAAACAAGCAACACAATTAACACACACGAGCTCACAAGGCACTGCTCTTCCCTCACGTGTGTTGCAAGAGCAACTTGAGCTCAATCAGAGCTGAATCAATTTGGAATTGAACCCAAGTGAAAATCTAAAATGCAAATTCAGGCACTTGGACTGTATGGCAGCAGTAATGGGCTGTCTTCTTCTCCAGGGACAACTCTTGGCAGAGGGAAGCTCATCTTGGGCCATCAGACATCCTTTTGGTTTGCCAGCAAGTAGAAACACCTAGAACTCGTGGCTGCAGCTTTTTCTCTCTGCTTCCCTGTTAACACCTCTCTCCCCTTCCCCTACCAGTCCATCACAGTGCTGTACTCTGGCAGAAGACAACATTTCAGTTCACTTCAGATGTCTCTCTTCACCATTTAGCAATGCCTGGCCAAGATCTCTGTTCCATACCTTTTACAGCCTGCCCACCTCTGCCTGTGTCTCAGGCCATGCCTTCCACAGATTCCTAAGGCTTACGCCCACTGACAGCACTCAGAGACCAAACTCCACTGATACGTAGAAACTTCTTGCCCCCAGTTCCAATATCCAATATTCAAATATCCATGAAGGAAAAAGCATTCAGGAAAAACAGTCTTCCATGGCCTTAAAGCCATGGGCTGAAGAAGGCTCTGAGCAGATAAAATCATTGAAGAGTTTAGATGCCAGGTTCTTGCTGCTGATGACACACAAAGAGGGCTGTTCATAAGCTTGCAACTCAATGGGAATGATTTTCACAACGACTGAAAAGGACACAGCTTTGGCTACCTGACAGTATCCCTTGCCCAATTTCAAACTTCTAATCTGGTTTGAGGAGATTCTGGGGCTGGTCACTCAAATATTGGCAAGACTGTAAAGAGCTAGAACCAGAATGCTCTCAGATAAACTGCCAGACAACTTCAGCATAGAAACTGCCAACTAACTCTACCTAAATTGCACTGCAAAAGCTTCGTTTCATCATGAACCCAGAAAAGCAAGCTACTGACCTGGTCTGTTGTCAAGTATAAAGTGTATGACCTGTAAGTTTTATGTAACTGTAGAGTTCTCTAACTATTTGCAGAACTTACTGGCAACGTTTTCTTCCTTCTTATAATGTGCAAAAGTCTCACTGAAGCCAAGAAGAAGTGCTGGGAAGAACTGAAGGCAAGGAGCTAAACAGGGACAGTCATCATTGGATAGAATCTAGAAGCTCCATATTTCAACAGGGAGATGGACTCCAAAATTCTTAAATTACAGCTACAAGATTGAGAAAAGCATCTGAAACACTAAATGTCTGGGAATCACTTATGAACAGTTCATATATTTTAAAGATGTAAATCTTGGGAAGAATACCTTATGTTCATGGCAACTGAGATTGGAGGTACTGTGTATTGTAACTCTCAGCCAGAAAAGACAGATAACTATTTTGGCTCATATTACTAGTGATGAGGCTATGTCTAGCACTGATTTTCCACAGATTCTACAATCTTGGCCTATACCAAAACTTTGAGCTTTGTTTTACCATAGATCATTCATCTTGATTTTTCCTCTTTTCATGCATCCTAGGTCACATACTTTACACTGCTAACAGTCTGACTCCTGGACAAGTAAGAAACCATTTATTTTGTTCAGTGCTCCTTTAATATTTCTATTGTGACTTTTTTTTTTTCACTGAGTTCCCCAAAGAATAACCTCTTCCTTGCTTTAATAACTTGGACCTCGGTCAAGGTTGATGTGTTTCTCCATTTTGCAGGATATTTTCTTCAGAAGAGACAAAACAGTGTCTAATATTGCAATGACTGATCTTTAAAGGGTACAGTTTAAAGAGGAAATCAAAAAGACTTATGAAAGAAAAGTAGGAAACAGCCTTTAAAAAGAGGGGATTGGGAGCAAAGACAGTGAACTATACACAACTGTAGGATTTTGGGATCTTCTCTACCCAGAAGAAAGCTCCTTGACGGATTTCTTCAGGTTCAATTCTCTCATTCACTTCACTACAAATAGTTTACTATGCTACTATCTTCTCCCTCTAACCTTCAAACACCATTTGTGAATGAGCTACAAAGAGACCCCATAATATTTTTTTCCTTTATCACAGTACAGCCCTGTACAAAAAGTCCACCTTCAACAAGATTTTCGCATCTGTGGACAACTACATGAAAGCACAGATCTGTGCAGGCTTTTATCAGCCCCTCCTGCTGTTCCCTTGAGACTGCACACGCTTAGACACTGAGAACATCTCAAAGTTGGCAATACCTGCCTTCGGTGGGGGAGTTTTCAGAGCCAATTATCTCCTCAGAGCAGTGAATCATCTGCTCTGAGCAGAGCGGGCAATCTGTGGCTTTCCCTTGGCTGAGATCAAAAGTAGCTCTGTCGCTCATGGCAGCGGCCGTGGATGAACCGAGGCGAGGATGCGGTAGCGCTGCATCCCCTCCGGCCTCCGGGCGCACTGGAGGCTCCCCAGCCCTGGCAGAACCGATGGGGGCACAGAGGGTGTGGAGAGGGAGGCAGCGGCACGGGAGCGCTGCCCGCCCTGCAGCGGCCGCCACCCCGGCGGGGCCCCGCGGCGCCTCGGAGCCTTCCTGCCCGCCCGGCCGCAGGAAGCCCCGCGGGGGAGGCGGACCGGAGCCTCTTCCCGGCAGGTGGGAGGGCGACAATGGCCAGGAGGAAGGAAGCCGGGAGGCGGCCGGGCCGGGACACAGGACGCAGGGCCTGGAGAAGGCAGGGAAAGGGAAGAGGGATGGTAGGAAGGGGAGACGGCTCAAGGGGGAGAGAACGAAGGGGCCGCGGCTGCCCCTCCAGGAGAGGCCCAGGCACCGGGAGCTGGCCCAGGCACCGGGACCGGGCACAGGCCAGCCCTGCCCTGCCCTGCCCGGTGCACCGGAGCCCCTGACACACCCAGCGCTGGGCTCCGTGGGCACGGCCAGTCAGCACCCCATCCCTCAGCCCAGGCCGGGGCAAGGATCGTCAAAAACACGGCAAGCTACAGCCAGGTGATGAGGCACTCTCGGGACCGGACAGTATTATTTTTTTGTGCAAGTAACCGCATTCTAGTCATGAAATCCAAGATAAAGTTAGCTCAGTAATGCAGCTACAGTAGGGCCACAATTTAGAAGAGAACAAAGCTCCTTACCCTTTCAGTGTGGATCCCAAGTTCATTTGGTTCCATGTCATGCATTCAAGCTGTGAGGTCATTTGGTATAAATTGTCACTGTTGTGAAAAGATGTAGAATTAGAACTAAAATTACAGCTATCATATAAAAAACAAAACATCAGAATATCAACAATTTCTTTGTCATTTGTTTTATATATATAACAGTAGAAAGTGGATGTATTTTATATAATCCATTTTAACGACACATTATGAATTTTTAAAAATGAAAGGAAATAAAAGAAAAGAAAATCTGTGGATCGAAAAGTCACTTTAAATCTGCAAGCCTGACGATTTGTGAAGAGCTGGAAATGGAAACATAAAACTTTTTCCTTCCCGAAAAATAATATCCGATATTGACACACTGAAATGAATGAAACGAATATAAGCTGCCCGGCGGGGTAACGCAAAGGATTGCTTGTTTTAAAAAGTCAAATCTGTTAACTGTTTTAAGCAGGAGTGTGAGAGACCACGTGGGTAATGGAGTGAAACAGCTATCGTGACTCGTGATGGATGTTGCTACATAGAGGGGCTTGACAAGCAGGAGAAAAATTGAGTGGCTGGGCGATAAAGGAAGCTCACCGCTGGAGCAGGCTCTTTCCCCGCCGGTGCACACCGAAGGCAGCCCGGCGGCGGCTGCAGCCGCGGCTTCCCCGGCTCCGCTCGGAGCGCCAAACCCGGGCAGCGCGGCCGCGGTGAGGGGCGGCGGGAGGCGGGCACGGAGCCCCACGGAGCCCCGGGAGCGCTCTCCCGGCAGGGCAGGTCCCCACGGGGCCGAGGAGGCTCCCCCGGCCCGGGGTCTCCCCGCAGCGCAGCTCCCGCCGCCCTGGAGAGCGCGGGAGGGGGGGCGAGGCGGGAGCCCCCGGCTCTTCAGCAGGGCGCTGTGATTGATGCCGGGGAACCGCCGCTCACAACAAACGCAAATCTCCCCGCTGATTAATTACACCTAAACTCGCTGGATTTACGCGGTAAATTTATACCATTTTGTTATTAGAAGAGGGTATTTTTTTCTTCTTTTTTCTCTCTCTTTTTTTTTTTTTTTTTTTTTTTTTTTTTACTTCGTGGCAGGTAGAAGAGACCTAAAAAAGCCAGATTCCAGTGGGAAGCTTTTGCATATAAAAACAAATTAAGTGACTTCAATCTCGAAGTATGCGTAATATCATTTGTCAGTATCACTGGACACTATTATTCATTAGTGTGTCTGAAGTGCTATTATGCTACTACAATGTCCTGCATATCAGCTCAGGAATTGTTAAACTCTCCTGCAGTTTCCCCATTTGCAATAGCAGTCCGTGCTGGTCTGTGCCAACTACGTTTTGCAATTCCACGAATTCTTCCTGTAATGCTGCTGTAATTAATTCCTCCAGGACCCTGATTTTTATTAGAAGTGCCCGCCCGATGCATTTACAGCAGGAGATTTCCCTTTAACTTTCTTTCGCTTGACAGTTCATTTATAAGAGCCTCCCCCACAATATCCACTTTTTCCCCTCCTTTGCTTTTTCATAAAGCAATACACTTATTCATCTTGTCACAGCTCGCAGCCACTGTATTCCCTGCCGCCCTTGGGTGACAGTGTCCAAGACGAGGCGCCCCGGGAGCAGCGCGGTGCCCGCGCCCCGGCGCCGCCGCCGCTCCCCGGTGCCCGCCCGGCCACAGCTCCCGCTGCGCTCCCCGCGGTCCGGCCGCGCCCCGCTCCGGGCTCTGCAGCGCCGGCAGCGGCTCGACGCCGGAGCCCGAGCTGGCTTCAGCCTCCGAAGGGAGCCCCGAGCGGCTTTCGGGCAGGCTGGGCGTCGTGGAAAGCGCTGGAGAGGGCTGGGAGCGGAACTCCGCTGCTTGCGCTAAACCCCGCTCTGCCCCGTTTGGTGTCTCCTGAGCGCGGCCCCCCAGGAGAGACCCTCAGCCCTCGCCCCCCCTTGTCCTCCTGCTGCGGGGGGCTGGAGCCGGGGAATGACTGTGGGGGGAGCAGGTGCGCGGCCTCGGACCCCGCACCAGCCCGGCCTCGGACCCCGCACCAGCCCGGGCCGCCCCCCGGCGCCAAAGCCGAGCGGGGCCGCGTTTCAGACTCTCGGCCCGCCCCGGGTGGGCCATACCCGGGCACCGGGATGCCCACGGAGCGGCACCCGCACCCCCTCCCACGGGCTGTAGGTGGGGTGTGTGCGATCTCTGCGGCCGGCAGCGGCCAAGGGGAGACATTTCTTTCCTGTGCTGAGCCACGGAGCTGCGAGGTTTTCATCTCGAAAAAGCCGGGATTGCCGGAGCTTTGGGTAAATCGGCCCTGGGCGGGAGGCAGGTGGGCACCGCCGGGCTTCGCGCCCCTTAAGCCCGAAGATAAGAACGGCCTCGCCGTCTGCCGCTTTCCCGGGGGCCACCGGGCACGGGCTCGGATTGAACATCTTGCATCTGACGTGACAGAGAACAGGACGTCCCTAACGCCATTGACGCCTCGCCATGGTTTATTATTGACAGTACCGTGAGATGATCTCATGGAATCAACAACTCCGCTCAAAATCTCGGCTTTGGATGGGGTTTGAATGAGGAGGAGGAAAGCGAGGTCTCCAGGGATATGCCTGCACTGATTCCAATCTGAATCCTTGGCCCTTCGAGCGGCCACAAAGAAGACACTAAAAATAACTTATTTTCATTACAAAGATGCTTTTTAAGAGAAACGAGAGGAAGGGGGGGAAACATTTCTACAACAGGGATTAATGTAAGTTGGAGTGGAATAAAAGGAAGTCAACACTGAGCAAAAAGGGAACTTAAAAGGAAACCAGTAGTAGATCATATAGAGTTTGTTTTGGCCTGCACTGCAGTATTACCGAGTTCTTGACCTCTGCACAGAAAGAGCTATAATCTGAACCGAGACTCCTCCACTTTTAAAGTCTTTGCAAGTGTGACTCACAGTAAATTTTCAACATCGAGCATGTTTACTACGTTAAACAGTGCGAGGTAGAAAAGTTCGCATCACCATTTTAATGGACCCACAACCGCACGCTTACGGTCTGCGCGGGTTTGTCATCCGTGTCCAGCTACCAGCCACAGGCGCGGGGCTCCTTGGCAGCGCAGCGGGCCACGCTCTAAACAGAGAGCAAGTAGCGGCCGAGGCGAGAGATTTCAGAGATAGTTTTGCTTTCGGCCTAAGAATTACGATCTTTCAACCATTTCTTTCTTCCCGACTTTGCCTCGGTACGGGAGAGAAGGCGAGCCTCTTGAGCCCTGAGTGCCTCCGCACTGTAGACGGGCTGGAAGCAGCCGGGCCGGGAGCTGTCCTGGCGGAGGGACCCTCCTGCCCACGCTCACTCGCGACCCGGCCCGGCTCCCCGCGGGCCATGCTGGGGCCGCGCTCCGCGGAGAGAGGGGGAGCCGGGAGGGTCCCTCGCACCCAGCTGGAGAGATGGAGGGGGAAGTGGGAGCATCAGGTGGAGGTGACTCCCTCTGCATCCTTTCCCTCTGCTCTCTCGCTCCACCTCCGCCCGCCGAAGCATCACCCCTCGGGTCCTGTTGGACGCGGCGGATCCGGGACGGGGGTGACGGAGGGATGGCCGCCCCTGTAAGGCGCTGCAAGGTGGAGCCTCGGCGGGGGTGAGTGGGCGAGGGACCACAAACCAGCGCTGCTCGGGCGTCCCGGGACACGCAGAGAAAAGGCGGTGCAGGGAAACACCGGCCACCGCATCCCGCCGGGGACAGAGGCGACAACACCTCCCGTTCCCGAACTCGTCTCTTCCGCCACATCCCCCCCTCCACTGCTAAAGGCGAACGGGAGCGCCCGCTGTCCCCGGCCAGTGGGAAGAACGGCAAACCCCCCATTCCGGGGCTGAGCACCATCCCCTGAGCGCTTGCTGCGCACTCCGCGCAGCGGGCGCCATGTGCGCAGGGAGGCGTGCAGCAGGCTTGGGCAGGGTCGCCAGCCCCCGCACTCGGGTGCGGCGACCGAGCAATCACTTGACAAAGCAGAGCTGTCGAACCTGGCCTGAACTGCGAAAACCAAAAGAAATCTTCGAGAAGAAGCAGCGGAATAAAGACGGTCTTGGGGAAAAAAAAATCACGATTTTGCCAAATCAAGATAAATGTGGATAAGGACAGTGAGGTCGTTTTCAGGGCGTTGGCGATGTGGCAAATGAGTCCCGCCCGTTTCTGTACTGCAACGACTCACCCACTTTTTTGACCACACTTGCGAGGCGTTTTTGAACGTGTTCGGTAGGATACAAGGACAGGCCGCGCCGAGCTCAGCCACCTGTGCGGGCCTCGATGCGGGAGCAGGCTTTGTGCAGCTGGGGCTGCCCTCGGCGGGGAGCAAGCTCTGCCTCACTTACACCCCCACACATCAGCATTGGCTCCTGTGAGGTTTAAAGGCTTAAATCCTTATCTTACTGGAGTAAGCCGTAAACCTCCCAGGGAGCAGGGCAGGATCGGGAGGAAGGTCGGGAGGAAATCGGTCCCCGTCGCGCACGCAGCGCTGCCCACTCGCGGGTCCCGAAGCGCTGGGCGGGAGGTGGCCGCGTTAGGGCGGCGACCTCTGTGCGCACCCCCTGCCCGGCGTTGCCTCGTGGAGGCACATGGAAGATAGAGCTCTCGACACTATCAGCATTCTCCTATCGGAATCACACCTCCAGGTGCTGCCGCTTCCAGGAGCGGGGCGAGAACGAGCCCCGGGGCGACTGGGGAAGGAGGCGGCTGCCCGCGGCCGCTCGGAGCTGCCCTCCCCAAGCCTCCTCCAAACCATATTTATAGATTTCCCTGCGCGGCGAGCAATCTCTGTCACTTCAGAGCAGGAGTTCGCCCCGCCAATTATTCTGCAAGCTAATCTCTCTGGATAGGCTTCTTTCCTTCCTTCATTACCTCATTCCCTCCTTCCCTTGACGTCAACTCACGTTCATTAGCGAAGTGGCTTCTGGAAGTGACAGAATTTTGTTGTCTCACGTCCAGTGTCGATTAATCTGAGATGATATAACCGGCCTACAAGAGGAGCCGCTCGCGGCTTCCTTCGCAGAGGCATATTGTTTTGTGTGCGAGAGTTACTTAGCAACTCCGAGATACAGGACTGGCTCCAAGTTCACAAAAAGTTGAAGAATAAATTTTGGGGAACTTTTTTTACTCACTAAACACGTTGTAAAACTCCAACGCCCAGCCCCCATGCCAGACTGAAAAAAAACAAACCGCGAAGCTGCGCTTGCCACGGGCCCGTCTGTTGGCAAAAGGATTTCGTTGCTTGCAGCAAAGCTCCAGACGCACCTTTCTCCCAGCAAGGAAATCCGATAGGTTTATTGCCCCGATTTCAATAAATAACCTCCCTGCAGGCCAGTTCCTATCACTCCTGGGAGTCATCGGAACGGCTCTTGGCCTGCAAGACGAAGCCCTTGGACGGAGCTGAGTTTTAATTGCCTGTACCGCGCTCTGCCCATCGCTGCTGCTCACCAGCCAGAGCTCCCACACCTTCCCGGCCTCGGGGAAGAGCTCCGGGGCTGCGGGGACTCTCAGAGCCGGGACCGGAGTGGAGGCGCGGGGCCCTGCAGCCTGGGGCTCAGCTGGGCTGCCCCAAGCACTTCCTCCCGCTGCGGTTAAGAGCAAACCCCAAATTCGGCGCACCGGTGAGCTACGGGACAGGCCCAAGGAGAGCGGGCAGCCCGGTTCCCTTTTCCCAGAGGCGGCCGGCACCTGCTGCCGGAGCGCGGCTCCCCCGAGCCGGCCGCGCCGTGCCCGATCCCGCCGGGATGCTCTGCCAGAGCCGAGCGGCGCCGCCGCCACCGCCAACCCCGGCTCGGGAGGGCGAACCGGCCCGGGAAACCTCCGAGACACAGCGGAACCCGCGACGGAAGGCGCGGCGTCTTTTTTTCGTTTTGTGGGGTTTTGGGGATGTTGTTTTGGTTTTTTTTTTTGGTTGGTTTCTTTGTTTTTGTTGGGGTTTTGTTTGTTTGTTTGGGAAGAGTTGGGGGTTTCGCCTTGCTTTGGTTTGGTTTTTACTTGTGAATCTTTTTTTTTTTTTTTTTTTTTTTTTTTTTTGAGAAGGGAAAGAATAAATCTGTTTCTTTGCAAAGAGGAGAAGAGGTTTGAACGGCATGCGGGGGAGAGACCGCGTCCCAGCAACAACCCGCGCACAAGGAGGGCAGGCAAAGCTCCCTGCCGGCCAGAGGTACCTGTTGTAGGGCGTCCGGAGGAGCAGAG
Source organism: Corvus kubaryi (assembly GCF_017639235.1). Classification (NCBI taxonomy): domain Eukaryota; kingdom Metazoa; phylum Chordata; class Aves; order Passeriformes; family Corvidae; genus Corvus; species Corvus kubaryi. Next base: position 2,971,104 of record NW_024581126.1, on the reverse strand, counting down.
CCTGACTGCCCGTGCAGCTGTCGGTCGGGGTGTGACAGCCGTACACCGGGGGAGGCACCGAGTACTGCTGGTCCCCTGCGGAGAGAGGGGCACAGAGTTAACCCGTGGGGCGAGCGGCCGCCCCTCCACTTGCCCTGAGCTGAACGGGGGCTCCAGGGCCCCGTCCGGGCAGCTCCAGCTCTGTGCCAGGCCTGCTGGGGCTTGGGGCCGGTCCCTGCGGATTGCCAGCCGCCCGAAAGAGCCCTTCGATGCAGGCCCCGCGGAGGCAGGAATTACCTAGGGAGGGCTGCTGGCTGATGGGGTCCTCGTGTTTGAAGGAGTGGTTGGTGAACTGAGCGGCGGGGTGGGACGGCGTGTGGCCGTAGCTGGGGGTCCCGTCAAAGGCCACGGTGCTGTAACCTGCCGGAGAGAGCGCAGCGGGATTAGCAGGAGCCTCCTCCAAGCCCCTCAGAGCGGACAGCGAGCGAGGGGGACCCACGGCCACGCACCGCCCAGGGCTCGAAACGCTTCGCGTTTGCCGCACCTCGCTGATCCCCCGCGGGGCGGCTGCCCACGCTGAGGAAAAGGACCGGGCCGGACGCCCCGAGCCCCTCCGTCCCCTCTGCCAGCGCCCCCCTTGGCACTCGCACATCGCAAGGCTGCGGGCGCAGCGCTCTGCGGGGAGAGCCGAGCCCAGCCCGGGCCGAGGGGCGGAAAGTCGGAAGTCTTGTTCGTGTTTAAAGAGAACAGATCGGCTTCGGTAATAAAAAGAATGTTTTCATTAATTGTTGCTCATATTAAAAGAGGAAGATTCCCATCTGCTCAGTGTACTCATCTGGCGCTTCCCATTTAGAAGTTACCCTTTAATCTTGCGCCTTTTTTATTTTGTTAGGAGCAGCTTTCTGAAGAGTCTGCAATAAAGAGGCGGAATGTTACGTGCAAAAATAAAACTCCTCCTTTCAGCGAAAATTGCTCTCCAAAATAATAAACAGCCTATTTTGTTTCCTACACCGAGCAGATTCAGATGGAAAGAGACCACCTCTGCTGACCCCGGGCCAGCATGGAATCGTAAATCAGGTGCTTGGACACCAACTTTCATTAATGACTTGGAGCTGGCTAAACAACTTCAGCTAAAAAAGTAATTACAAAGTAATATTATCTCAGAGGCTTCTCGGCTCATCAGCATTTACCCCGAGAACCAAGCTCCTCCGAGAGTCACTCTTAAAAAAAACCAAAACCAAACAAAACAAAAAACCTCAACCAAAACAAAAACCCAACAAAACAAAACAAGAAGTCCGACGCGGGCTGGGGGAGAGAAACCAAAGGCACTACGAGCGCTTCCTCCCTCACACTCCTCTCCCTTAACCCTCTTATTCCAGCACGGGCATCCCTCAAAGACCCGTCTGGATGGGGCGTGTGGCTGGAGAGTGATTTTGTCAGTCGAGAGGGAGCACTCGGGGCTGTTTGCAGGCGCCTGTCTCAGTTCCCGTTCGGTGCCGGGTGCTCGGCGCTGGGCAGGTCTCTGCTTCACCAACGATCCGTAATCACAGCGGGTGTCAGAGAGAATAAAACGGAGAGGCAGCAAAGGGATTTGAATGTTGCTTCTCCGTTTTATTCTCTCTGCAGACAGGCTGGGTCCAGCGACATGACAGGACTTCATTAACCTGCGCGGCTGAGCGGGAGAAACGGAGGGAGCGACGGGAGGAGTGAAAATATTCTAGAAGACTTTAAAACCTTCACCTTCGCAGTGGTTTTAAGTCGGCCCTGAGAATGAGGGGCTTGGATAGGAGTGGGACTGGCTTGTTCCTGGCCAAGTGTCCCTCACATCCCCCTGACCCTACGAGCAGAGCTCCTTTCGCGGCGACGCGAGCAGCGTTGACAGGCCGGTACCTTACGGGCTCCCATCCCACAGCTGTTTCTCGCTCCTTATCTCCTCCCTCAGCCCTCAGGGTAGAGGCTCAACCTACAACTCCCTTTTCCCCGTTTCCCTCTGTCTCTTTTTTAACTTTCAGAAAACACTGACACTTTCTACGTTACTTTTGGCCCGCCACAGAGTTTCGGTGACCTTCAAAACTCAGCACGGAGCAGGACGAGGTTTTGGCCGCATTTTCCGGTGTTGCCTGACCCAAAGCTTCAGGAATGTGATAAGAAAGTTGAGTTCTGAACCGAGCTGCCGATAGTGAGGTCTCTTTAATTAGGGCGTTATCAGAACTAGGCCTGATTAAAATGTGCTGAAAATAATTGAAAGTTGTACATCTGCTGGAAAACTGGGCCCGCTGGAGGCATCCAGTTGTTGGAGGAGCCCAGCTGGATGAAAGAGGCAGGCAGACGAGAAGAGGAAAATTGGGCAGAGGTTTCAAAGCCTTAGTTTCCTACCCCCCACCCCATCCCAGACTTGGCAGAAATGTCATCGCAGAGCCAAGGTAGCGTCTTTCCCACGGTCGGAGGAACCGTCTAAAAAAAAAAAAAAAAAGAGTTCAACCTTGAAAAGAGCCAAATCAAGAACATTTTATCCATACACACACACACACAAAAAAAAAAAAAAAAAAATGCAGCAAACACCCTTTGCCGAATTCCTCCTTGGCGAAGGAGTCCTCTCTCTGCCTGTCACCGAAAATAGCTGTGGCTAAGCCCCAGTCCTACACGTGCTGGGAGGCAGCCCCGAGCCGAAGGGACCCCCCCGCTCCGCGGCGAGGCAGCCCGGCCTGGCGGAGCACGGGAGGGAGCCGGGACACGGTCCCTGCTGCCCGCTACGGCGCCGTCCCCAGGCTCCTGCAGGGCCTCATCCTCGGGCATGTGCGCAGGGGTCAGTGCGCTGGCCCCGGCTCTCGGGCCCGCACAGGTGCGGGTTTGTGCGGGTTTGTGCGGGTGTGTGCGGGTGTGTGCGGGTGTGTGCGGGTGTGTGCGGGTGTGTGCTGCCCTGGGGGTGCCGCAGGCCGAGCACGGCCCGCGGGACGCCGGGCCCGAGGAAAGCCCAGCCTGGGCTCCGTGTGTTGGGGCGTTAAAGGCTCCGTTCCTCTTCGGGGTGGTCAAACAGGGGCGTCAGGATGGCGCGGGGTCGCAGCTATTTTGTCCCTCGCTAACTCAGGGCAGAATTTATTTCCCTCACCCTTCTCTCCACTTTCTCGTCGCTATTTCCTCTCAGCGATTATAAATCCCCTCAGATGTCTAAAATCCTTTCAAATGTCTTTCAGAGGTCCCCGTCAGAGTCCCTGTCCCTGCGGGCTCTGGGCCTCTCCCGTCCCGCAGCTGGAGCTGGGGCCCTGCGGGGCACGCAGCGGCTCCGGGGCTTCGGCGCGGCCGAGCCTCTCCCCAGCTCCAGGGATGCTGCCCACTTTCCCAGCCGGAATCGGCAGCCGGTCCCTGGCTCCCCGCTCTGCGGTTTCAGACGTCGGAGACCGGCGCCGGGCGGAGCTCGGGGGCAGGGGCCGGGGGCCGAAGGCAGCAGATCGGTGGCAGCGGGACCGCGACCCGGTACTGCCCGGGGGAGGTCCGTGTGCGGCCGCGCTGCTGAACGACCCCTGCCCCTCGCTGCAAACATCGCCCGGGCCTCGGGCCACCCCTCGGCGGCCAGCACCGAGCGCGTCCGCCGGCCTCGGCCTCTGCTCTGCCCCTCGCCCGGCAGCCCGAATCGCCCGGGCCCTCCCGGGACGGTCGGTCCCAGCCCCTCTGTGGGTACGCGGTTGCCCCCGCGGGGCACAGCAATGCCGAGCCGCGGGCTGGGCGCGGGGAAAGCCATGCTGAAAGCAGAGACCCCGGCCACCCAACCCGCTCCTGCCGGGCCACGCACCCTCCGCCGATCCCCTGTCCCCCGAGTCGCGGGGTCTTGGCTGCCCGACTCCCCTCGGTCAAACTCCCCCGGGGCCGAGCAGTGCGGGGCAAACCACGACACACCGCCCCTCCGGGGCCAGCTGAAGGAGGGGGAACAAGACCGAGAGGTCTCATACAAGTTCTCCGCACGCTGGCCCCTTTTCCCTTCTTCCCCGCGTTTGCACCCGCAAATGTTTATACTGCAGGCACTGGGAGGAAAAGGGTTAGATACTGATCCCCGTGCCACACGCGGATGACCTCTTGCCCGGCCGTTCAACCCTCGGGAACTTCTCAGCGCCATGAGAACACCGGGGACCGCAGGGAGTTGCAGCGCAGCCGGTCCTGGCCACGGAGATGCGGTCAAGAAACGACAAGGCGCCCCTGTTTGTGCACTCCAGCGCGGGGGTATTCAGCCCTCCCGGGGTTAATTTGACAAGGGGCTTGAAAACACTAATGTGCGGACAACGATTTGCGGATTCAGGAGGAACTTCGGAGGTTCACCCCCGCCACCACCCCATCACCCCCGAGCTATGCAGAGGGAATTGTCTCGGGCCACGGGCCCCACCTCCATTCCAGGACTTGCGCCGTCTCCGGCCCGAACAAACCTTTGCGAAGGCGAGAGGCTGCTCCAACCCGGGGAGGGGGCCGGGGGCTCCAGCCCGCCTGGCAGAGCCGCCCGCTGCATCCGCTGCCCCACAGGAGGGGTGGGGGGCGAGCAACTCGTGGCTCCTAAAACTCCCGGGAGCGACGTGGCTGCCGCACAGGGAGGGAAGGGAGGACTGGCTCGCCTAACCCGGCTCGGCTGCCGCGGAGAGAGACTGGGCTTTGGTGTTTACATCAGGCGCGGCCCTGCCGGGCTGAGCGGGCGCCTCCGGGGGCCGCCCCCCGAGCCCGGGGCGCCCGGCAGCGCGGCCCTTACCCTGGTTGCGGATCGCTTGCTGGCTCTCCAAGCAGTTGGGCAGGTAGGGCCCGTTGGGGAACATCCGAGCCTGGCCCGAGGGCGGCTGGCTGGGCGGGGGGGCTCCGAAGGGCCCGTAGCGGCAAGCCCCGGCCGTGCCCGTGAACTGGCCGGAGAAGTGGACGGTGAAGGCGCTCAGGTATTGCTCCTCGTGCGGGTCCGATCCGTTCCAGCTCGGCTCTTGCTTGATGAAGGAGTGCGGCCCCAACGAGCCGTAGGAGGCCCCCGGGGGAAAGTCCAGGACGGGCGCCCACTGCGCCGCGGTGCTCACCGGCATGGTGCAGTTGCTGTTGCCCGGCAGGGAGGGCACGGAGGGCAGCAGCGCGTTGAGGTCTCGGACGTCGGAGCCCATCTGCTCGCAGACCTTCTGCCTGCCGCCGGGCAGCCAGTCTCCCCCCGGGCCGCACTTGTTCCAAGACACCTGGCCCCTGCCCGCCAAGCCGGAGGCCGGCTCCGGCTGCAGGCACCAGGCTGGCGAGCTCAGCCCTTTGGGGGAAGTTTGCTCCGCGACGCAGCTCCCCGGGTCCAGCCCTGCGGGAGCAGGCAACAGCGACAGGGAAAGGTTGTTCTCCAGGATCGCCTCCGGGCTTGCACCCGCTCACAGCGCAGGGCAGGGTGCGGGGGGCGTGTGTAGACGTCTGTCTGTACGAATGCCCGAGCTAGGGGGGCACAGCCGCCGCGCACGCCTCACCTCGGATGCCTGCTCACCCTCAACTTTGCAAAGCTCAAATAGAGGCGCTTGCCGGGGAGGAGGAGTCAGCCACGCCGATCCTCCATTCACACAACCTCCGCCGAGGGGCTGCCCCCAGCCCGCTCTGCTGAACCCAGCCGGACCAGACGCGCGGGGGGAGGGGAGAGACAGGAGAGCCGGGGATGGAGGGGGAGAGGTGACTGTGGGAGAATATATCTCCCCTACACATCACTCCCACCCTTCTTCTGGTGCAAGCGCCACTAAATCTCACCCTAACTTTCCTCCGCTTTAGGAGAGACTTGCAGGACTGTGAGAGGGATCCAGGTGGCCAGTAAGTACGCGCTGGCCGACTTCCCCCGCCAGCTCCGTGCATGTCCGTGGAGATTCCCGAGGGCGGCGGGGTCGCAGGCCCTGGGGACCGCGCGGAGAAACCTCCGCCCTTGCAGGAATCAGGGGAAGTGACACGACCCGGGGCGGGCGGACCCCGTTCCTGAGAGGGGAAACTATCTTTCCAGGTGCCTCTCCCGCTACGGGAGGAACCTGCGTCTCCATGAGCTCCCGCGGGGCGCGGGCTGCCTGCCCGGGGCCCCGCCCCGCACCCCGGGCGCTCCCTGTCCCTGGAGGCGCAGGGCCGGGGCACGTCCCTCAGGGCTGGCCGGGACGGGGTACCGAGGGCTCCGCCGGCGAGAGGAGGGGTGGGCGCCCTTTGCAAGGGGCCCGGGGCCGGTGTGTCCCGGCCTTAGACCTGTCCCTCCGTCCTGCCTGTGTGTGAGGGGGAAGGAAGCGGCTGGGCGGGCGGGGGAGGATAGCAGCGCTGTGAGTAACCTGCTTTTGAGAGATTCACCTGGCACTGCTCCCGGGAAGCCCCGGAGTCTCTCTTTCCTTTCCAGCCCCCTGGACAGCGGTTCCTCAGCGTCCATCCCGGGCACGGCGGCCGGAGGGCCCCCGAGGGCACTTTTCACGTTATCCCCGAGCGGTCCTTCCTCCCAGGAGACACGGCAGGGTTCGGGTCGGCCTTGGCAGCGAGGGGTGCCGTGATTCTGGCAGTGCGGGAGCCCACTTAGACCGGCTGTCCAGGCAGGAAGCGCCGGGGCGGGCGGCAGAGACCCGCGAGACGTGGCGGTACCTGCGGCGGGCAGGACACGCTCTCACCAAAGGCAAGGAGGGGGATCCTGCCGCCTTCCTGCAGAACTACTAATGAATAATCACCCGGGGCTGGGGGGTGTTGCTTCTACGAGCAGGCGTGGGGCAGCCGCCGGCTCAGGGTACTCGCGGAGTGCGCGGGGTCGCGCCGGCCCGGCCGCCCTGTCCCTTGCGCGTTGTCGCCGGGCGCTGTTGGAACCGTGGCACCGCAAGCGCCGCCGGGGCCACCACCCGGCGACACCCCCGCGGCGCTCAGCCCGCATACTCGCCCCCTCTGCAGCCACAACAGTGACAGAGGCGCCGCGAAGGTTCACCTGCCGCAGGACACGCCGAGCCCCTTGGCTTCCCGGTGACAATGCACACTTCGGGATTTCCTTTCCCCCGAGGCATCAAAGGTTACCGCAAGCATCGCCAGCCGCCAAGAGATGTTTTAAGATTCAAAGGGTAAATGCTCTAACAAAAGAAATTAAAATATGCCCTTATTGGTGTAACCAAGTAGAATTTAATTTTCTCCTAAAACTAATTAGTCATAACAGTCGGATTTTGTTATTAGTGGAATTACTTAATTTTTCACAAACTATTTTCAGATAATTCCCTTTAAAAATATCTCTTTTGGTGCATACATCTATTTATTGCAAAAAATCTACGTCTAATGTAAGTGCGAATGATTTGTTTATTATCTTTGCCGACATTAAACATCCTCTAAGTTTACAGGATGTGCCACTTCAGAGTCCACGGCAAACTAACGCACCCTCGGAGGGCACTTGTGAAGGCAGCCCGTGCCCGTGCGGGGGGATCCCGCTGACCTTGCTGACACCGCGGGCTCCGGCGCTTGCTCCCGCTCTGCCTCCCGCTGTGGCCGCACCGGGGCTCCCGCACACCGCGGTGTCCCCCTGCCCGGGACCCACAGGGGCCCCGCGGGGCTGCGGGGAGGTGCGGGATCGGGAGAGCGGCTGCTGCTGGCTTTGCGGGTTTCGGTGATGGACCGACACATGAGGTTGGTTGAACTCGGTACCTTAAAGGTCTTTCACAACCTAAACGATTTTATGATTGATTCTATGATCTCCGGCTCTGCGATGGACACCGTACATACAGGAATGGAAGTCTTTGGCGGGGTATTTAATTTCCCATGAAAACTGGAGCTCTCTAGGAGCAAACAGAAAATGCGTTTCCCATAGTGGGCTATTTTTCGAGCTAGCACGGGAGTTTTCTCTTTTCTTGAAATAACCTAGTTTGATAAATCATCTTGAAAGGGAAAAATGTTTTCTTGATCACTTAGCTCTGCATTATTCCACCTGGGAGGAAGAACTGCCGAAGTCCTTCCAAATCTTCGCCTCTCGCACTTTCCAGCAGTGAAACAAGACGACCCCTTGGCCATTAGCGCATCCTTCCTCCCCGCGGCTGCCAGAAACCCCGGCGAGGCTGGTGGGGGACTCTGGGGCTGCCAGCTCAGCTCAGCTCAGCCCTGCGCTGCGCGGAGCGCCGGCACCTGCGCCCTCCCGGGCCACCTCAGCCGTGCGGAACACGGAGCGCGCCCGCCGCGAACGCATTCCGGGGGCGTCCCGGGAGAAATCCTCAGCGGTGGAGCCTGAGGAGGGGGAGGAAAGCCCGGACCTTTCTATCTCGGGATGGGCTGAGGACTTTTGGGAAACGGCCAGGGCCGATTTCTGCAGCCATTCCCGTCTAGCCAGCGCCAGGGAGAGAGAAGAATCTCCCGCCCCGCTGCACTCCTCTAGCACAAGCCGGGAGCGCTGGCAGCAGCTCCCCTCGGGGGCGCCCGGCATGCCGAGAGGAGCTGCTCCCTCCGTGCAGGAAGCATTTGTCTGCTTCTTCCCCAGGCATCCCGATCCCGATTCCAGTCATACTCCGGCGTAAATCGCTCCAGGTCTCGCACACCGGGCGCCCGCGTCCGGGCTTGGGTGCCCAGTTGAAAGCAATGGGCAGGGAGATGGCGGTTCAGGGACAGCATCTCCTTTGTCAGTGTCCAGACCGAGGCGGTTCGGAACACTTTGCCCTGTCCCCTCCAAACACGGCCCGATCCAAATCTCTGAGAGGCTTCATTGCCCACTGTTACATGGCTGTGGTAATTCCTGATAATGCTCAATCTTCGATTGTGCTCAAAGGCATACTCTACAAGATTAAACAATAGCTGGAGGAGGATGATTCTACTGAGAGTCACACTCGATCCCGAGAAAAACGGGCTCGGGAACCTGCTTCAACCTGAGCACCGCAGCGGCACCTCCCCAGCCGACGTTTTCCCGTTCCGTTCCCCTCTGCCTTGCTAACTAATTAAGGGACCGGTAATTCTTACTAAACCCCTCAATGATCCCCCCGCGGTTCGGAGGTGGGCGAGACAGACAGAAACAGCGATAAATCCCCAGCCCTTCCCCTTCTGCTCACGCCGCTCACAGCACGCAGGGGGATCTGTCTCCTTTCACTCAGGTAACTGATCAGAGTTTGATTATTTAAGTGCCAAGAGCAGCAGAAACAAAGCTGCGAAGCATCTCCAGGAGCTCGGGGAGCAGAGGGGCAGGAACTCATCACGGAGGGCCCAATCCCGCATTTCTCGCTGCCGAGCGCTGCGGGCACCACGGGAGCCGGGAGCCGCCGGCAAGGCGGGACCAGTCTTCCCTGTCCGGGCTGACGGGGGCACTGGAACGCTTTCGAGCTGCGTAGAGGATATTTTGTTTATCCTTTGAGGGTAAAAGAGGGGGTTTTCGATGCACAGAGAAGCAAAGGTGCGTGACCTCTCCCTGTCTCTCCGCTGACGGGAGCGGGGCACTGCTGGGTCGGGCGCTGCGGTCCCTCCGAGGCGGGGACCCCGCGGGGATGGCGAGCAGCCATCGATGGCGAGCAGCCGCACCGGGGCTGCGCGGCGGGGAGCCCCAAGCCCCGCGGGGTTCTGTACGACTCCCTTCGCCCCGGCTCTTCCCCGGCTCCGCCGGGGCAGCGCGGCCCGGGACAGCCTCCCCAGCGCCGCGACCGCCGTGCAGCGGCGGCGGGCCGGGGCCGGCCGGCGGGGCTCGGGCCATTATTGTACCGTAAATCTTGGAAACGCTGGAACTAATTACGGAGAGGATATGTCTCAATTTGTTCCGCATTAGTGCCGCGCCGGGACGCAGGCACCGAGCACGGGAAATTGATGGGCCCAGCCCGGCCCAGCCCCGCCGGAACGGCGGCCCTGACCCCGCGTTCAACCCGGGGGGCGGCCCCGCTCCGCCTCCCGCACCTGCGGGGCCCCGAGGCCGCCGCCGTGCCCAGCCCGCCCCCGGGCGATGCCCGCTGCAGCGCCGAGGCTGCGGCCAGGAACGGGGTACCACGCGGGCTCCGGGAAATTTATTAGCGCGCTGCTAGGACGAGGCTCGGTATAAATCACCGAGCTGTATAGGGCCATAAAGCATCCCTGTGTGTCCCGCCCTCGCCGGGGTTCTGGTGAATAGGAGTTCATGGAAAGCTGGGTATCAGTAACATCTTCCAGATCTGGAGTATGTGACGTTTTTAAAGTCTTAGCTATACAGTGGGATATACTTACGGAGCAGCTAAAACTATTACATAGCGGTTTTTTATAGGTATTTGGTACTTACATACTAAAGAAATTTTGGGGATAAAAAAGCTCTTAGGTAATACGGTCCGTTCTCGGCATTTCCGCTAATGGCTTTGAAAGTAATAAAATTAATATTTTGGCAGGACAAAATAAAAGTATTCTAAAATGTCGTACATTGTAAATGGGTGTAAGGTAACTGAGATCTAAAGAATTAATTTCTCTCAGGTCATAGAATGCAGATCCCACTGTAAAGGCACACTGAACTCTAAATGTAATAATATAGAAACACAACAGTAGCACTACCTGTCATCGACACCAATTCAAAGAATTCTTTGAGCCACCCGGGACACCATCTTTGAGCATGGGTACACACTGGAAATGTAAACGAAACATTTCTACATTCAAAAGAATTAGAAAGGCTCCAGCTGAAGAGGACACACTGCAGTATCCCTTGTACCTCATGGGTAAGGGAAAGCACCCACAGCCTCAGGTCTCACTAACTCTTGGGTATTACAGGACAGGGACAGAAGACGAATTGTCCTCTACCAGTTTCTTCAGCAGATTGGCCTTAGCACGTTTTCCAAAACACTAACCATCCATGCCTTTTATCTATCAACTTAATTCTTTAACAAACACACTTTAACAACACAAGCAAAGTCCAAACCTCCCTTTTGCAGCCCTGTGCATAGATCCACTCTTCACCACTTGTCCTCAGTGGAAAACAAGAGGGCTCCAGCAGCTGCTCTGTCTTAGCTGGGGATCTAAACCCCTTTTCACTGGGTTTTGTTCTCATCCTACACACCTTAGAGTAATTAATCCATGGAAGCCCTTGACTAAAAATGCTGTTGAGCAAGTGTTCCCACTGAAATCAGTGCCTGAGGATGTCAGTCCACCAGGACTTGCACCACGCAGTGAGGAAGGCCAAGCACATCCCCTGCCTGAAGATGTCTGGTGAGTGTAGAAGACAAGCAGTGGGGGCAATGTGCCTAGTGCCTAAAGCAGAAGACAAAACAAAAAGCTCCTGGGTTCTGTTCAGTACCTTCTGCACACCCCAGAGGAATGGGTGACAGCAGTTTTGCCAGAACAATGGGGGACTCCAGCAGTATTTGTGGAGTGCTTGGAGATCTTGGGTAAGCCAAGGCAGATGGTTGCATTTTGCAGCACAGCTCTGTGTGATGTGTCAGTGCTGTGACCTGTGAGGGGGTGGCAGGGCTGGAGCTGGAGAGCTGTTGCAACACGGTGAGTCCCTCCTCCCAGCCCCAGCAGCACAGCACAGCCAACACCCACGGCTCCTTCACAGCCTGGGCAGACATTCCACTGCCCCCAGCCCCCCAGCACAGCCCTTCGGCTTCCTTAGAAACTGAGCAAACTCAGTCCTTCATAACCACAGCTACATGAAGGTGTGTGTGTCTCTTCTCTCTCTGGACTGCACGTACTGATACGTGTGGATTGCAGCAATACATGCGAGGCAGAGAAGCTCATTTTACTCATCTAGATGGCTGGAAGCAACAGGCAGCAAAAATGTACCCCCAGCTGAAACAAGAGGTTTCCCAGTTCTTAATTCCAAGGCCTCCCACTCAATGTGGCTTTTGGTCAAACCCAAAGCTTTACAGGCAGTCTCTCCCTTGTGTGGGTATGGGACATCTGATCTGGACATGAGTGTGAAAGGCCATCTGAAAAGTCCATGGCTTTAGGGCATCAGCCCAAGAGAGATCTGCTGCAAGCAGGGACAGAAGCCACAGAATCAAGTGGAATTCAGATGGGCTGCAGCTGTCACTGTTTTCACAATTGTGACTGTCACTGTCCAGCTGCAGCCTCTGCTGGCCCCACTGCCACTGTCCCACAAAGCTCATGCTGAGATGAGCTATGCAGGGACAGTTAGAGACGAAGCTTGCAGGGAGAGGTGGGGGAAGAAAGGAGAGGAGGGAAGGAACCCACGTGTTGAACTTGCCTTAGAAGTCAAATTTCTTCTTCATGAGATGCAGGACATTCCTTTCCCTTCAGATTTTATGTATGTTTGATTGCACTAAATTCATCTGAGTACTGCTATGACACAGGAATTAAAAGCACCAAGAGTTTGCTGTAGCTGTTGAGTCATGGGCACAGACTGATCAAATCTACTGCTTGTTTTTCTTCCTATTACATGAAAGCAGAGTTCAATAAAGTTCAGATTGGAACTAAGACCTACTTTGTGATGTCTTGACAAACCTTTCCTGATATATTTATCATATATTAGTCAGAAAGAAAGAAGCACAAAGGAACCCTGTCAACTTGTTATTTATGTTTTTTTAAATCAAATAGTGAAAGGAATGAGCAAGTAAGTGTGATTCCTTTCTCTAGATTGCAGTATCATAGATTAATAGCTCTATGAACAGATTTGCAAGTAGCACCATCATGCTAGTCAAGACATTAAAAAATTTTATGAGCAGTTGCTTAGGAAAAACAAGATAAAGCCTATGGAAATCTGATACTGGTCAATGGTGCATTTATTCAAAACATAATACTCACTTCAAGTCCCCATCAATCCTTTGCAAATGAAACTTCCATTGTGATCACTGTTCCAGATCTAAATGATTTATTTTTTTTTTCCTTTGGTAGACATTAGATAGATCTCAGAATGTAGAAGTTATGTACCTACTGATACGGAGTTAGTCATGCACCCATGAGATAATAAATACTAAATTCATATAAGAAGATATTTCAAAGAAGGACTATCTTCACAAGAATTTCTTTTTAACATTTATTTGTGGATTAACTTGCATGAAAAATCTCACATTTCTGGGTGATTTGTTTCAAAATTCAGGGCTTCTACAGCTCCAAATCGTGAAAGTTCTTGGGAGAAAAGCAGACATTGGATTGTGTGCAGTTTGAAAGCTGAGTTCTTAGCAATATTTAGAATCAAAGAATGCTTTGGGTTGGAAATGGCTACAAAGATCATCTCGTTCCAACCCCCATGGTGTGGGCAGGGACACCTTCCACTACACCAGTTTACTCCAAACCCTATCCAATCTGACCTGAAACACTTCCTGGAATGGGGCATCCACAGCTTCTCTAGGCACCCTGTGCCAGGGCCTCACCACCCTCACAGTAAAGAATTTCTTTCAAATATCAAATCTAACCCTGCCCTCTGTCAGTGTGCAGCCATTCCCCTGTGTCCTGCTTCTCCATGCCCTTGTGAAAAGTCCCTCTCCAACTCTCTTGTAGCCCCTTTAGGCACTGGAAAGCTGTGGTCCCTCCAGAGTCTTCTTTTCTCCAGGCTGAACAACCCCAATTCTCAGCCTGTCTTCACAGGAGAGGTGCTCCAGCCCTCTGAGCATCTTCGTGGCCTCCTCTGGACTTGCTCCAACAGGTCCATGTCCTTATATTTGGGTGCCCCAGAGCTGGGTGCAGTGCTCCAGGTGGGATCTCACCAGAGTGAGCACAGGGGCAGGATCCCCTCCCTTGACCTGCTGCCCATGGTGCTCTGGATGCAGCCCAGGGTACATTTGGCTTTCTGGGCTGTGAGTGCACATTCCAGGTCCTGTTGAGCTTCTGGTCAACCACCACCCCCAAGTGCTTCTCCTCGGGGCTGTTCTCAATCCATTCTCTGCCCAGCCTGTGTTTGTGCTGGGGATTGCCCCAGCCCAGGTGCAGGACCTTGCTCTTGGCCCTGCTGAACTCCACGAGGTTCTCCCGAGCCTCTCCAGCCTGTCAGTGTCCCTCTGGATGGCATCCCTTCCCTCCAGCATGCCAACCACAGCACACAGCTTGGTGTTTTTAGCCAACTCGCTGAGGGTGCCCTCCATCCCGCTGTCCATGTCACTGACAGAGAAGTTGAACAGCACTGATCCCAATTTATCTCAGTTTCACCCTGAGCAGCAGTAGCCTTTGCAGTTTCTATGTGCTTTTGAGGAAATGGGTCCTATTGCTCTGAGAAGCTGCCTGAAAACAAGGAATGTACTGAAAGGCCAAGCAGAAGAGACCCACCAGGAAAGCAGCCTGTCAACCCATTTTTCTGACTTCATGATCTGAGCTCCCCAGCTTATGGAAGCCGTGTGGTCTTCACTGCCTCTGGGTTTTTGAATGCTTCATTCCTAATTGCTCAAACCCAAATGGACTCTCAGTTATAAACTTACTCTCAGAACCTCTGGGCAGAAGTCAAAATAAGTTCAGCAAATTGGTTGGATATCAGCTAAAAACACACTTAATTTTTCATCCGATAAACTTCTCTCAGAGGAACTACTGGAGTCAGCTTTAGCCAGACACCAGATCTATAATGAAATAATTCTATGGTTGGGTAACATGAACACCCCGTAATAGCTACATCTGCTTTATCATGGAATGAAAGCTCTTGAATAAGTTGGATAAGTTCTCTGGCCAAATAAGGATTTCAGAGTATTTAACACTTGCGACATGCTCCACTCCAACACTGTGGATCAGTAATATCAACCCAGATATTGTAAAGGGTTGGGCTCAGAGTGACAAGGACATATACAAAGCCATCTGCAGTTGCCACCTAATACATCTTCAGAGCTTGTGTCACTTTGGACAGTTCAACCCAACCTTGCAGTCTCCTGCCCTTAGCATCAAACAGCCAGGATCAACCCCCACAGCCTCAGAGGAGGTTGATTTGCATGCACAAGCTCAGAGGAGGTAGATTTTCTTCAAGATCTGTAATATTATTTAGCCAGCCTAACTGAAAGAGAAGCCAGAGGCCAGCCAGCACACAAGAGATGCTCTGGGCTGCCCAGCAAATCCAAGGGATCCAAGGGACCTCAAACACAGTTAAAAGAGGGAAGCACTATCCACTCCTGGATGCCACGTTATTAGGTGACTAAGAGCTGTGCATTGTGAGGCTCTGAACAGTCTTGTACAACTTTTCCCAAATCACAGAAGTCCCCTGGGAAGCCTCAGTAATCAAACAAGATCTTGCGGTCAGGAAGCTTTTCTTCATCCAGCCGATTTTATTTCCCCTTCATCATCCCATCTATTACTCATTACATCCTCCTGCCAAACTCGACATAGTTCTTCTGTCTCTCTCTCATGCTTCCATGTTTCAGTTGCATATAGACCATTATAGTCTTTCATACAAGCTTCTCCTATCTCTTATTCATGCTGCACCTATTTAGTCCTTTCCATTTGTCCTGCTGTCCTCCTAACAGCACCTCTGCTGAATAGAAGCACTCCAAACTGAACAGATATTCTACAAACAATTATATTTGGCAGTCTCTAAATGTAGAGACATGCAATCCAATGATTAAATCACCTTGAACAACTGAGTGAGAGTTCAAAGCCATAAAATTGTCAAATCGGGACAGGGAACTTTGGATGACACTAAAAGATCAACCTCACAGGAAGCCCTCAAGTAATGATGTATTAAAAAAAAAGCCCAAGTTTTCTTTACAGTCCTTGTCTCAAGGAATGTGTTGTTAGGTACACATCTGCAGTGATTTTTATGCACAAAATATTTTAGAAGTGTTCTGCCACTGTGACATCAGGCAGATACTGCTATGTGCATACTACCCTTACAGTCTTATAATATATTCTTGAGCTACAATATACAAAATAATTGTTCCAAGATGTATACTGAAGTTCATGCAAAGGCAACTTTTTACCCAATTAAATCACTTATTGTTGAGAAACTCGTGCTTAAGACATTAGAACATCACTGTGTTACACAGTTACAGTAATTTGCTCCTATCATCATATCCTGCTCAAAGATACAGCTTCCACAGCTTTCCCTGCTAGAAACTGCTAGAATGTGGGTTTTATCCATAAACAAGGCAAGATAATTCCACAAACCAGAGCACTTTGCAAATCATACTTCATGTACATGACTTACAATTTTATAAGCTTAGTTTGAAAGACTTCAAGTTTAGTCATCTGAAGACGATGAATATAGTAATTTATCTCTTTGAAACCTGGGAGCACCATATAGTTGGAGTTGGGTTTACATCCAGTTAGCAAGTACAATTATCTAGACACCCATTTTTGCTAAACTTTATGAGCTTTATGATGAGACATGGATAATGGGGTGTGTTTGTTTAAGGTCCATTTGGGATCACTGAAAGTTTCACCACGCCTGGGAGAAGGGTGATGGCTGCAGAAATAAGACAGCTACTATGTGACCTGTGGGAGTTCTCAACACCTGAGCAAGAAACATCTGGGAAGCTTTCAAAATGAAAAGGGCAACTGGCAGATTTAAAGGATCATGAATACCCAACAGGAAGAGACATCCCAGTGAAGCACCTGCATCTACCTGCTAAGCCTGGACCTCTGTGGAGCACAAATGGTACATAATGTGCATTTCCCAAGCCAAGCCCAAATATTTTTACTAGAATTACATTTTTTCAGGATGGTTTCTGTCTTTCCATAAAGCTTTCCCTCTTTCCTCAACTTCTGTGCTTGCTCTCCCTCGCCCTGAGTGCATTCTTGTCATAAAAAAGAAGGATGCACACCATTCCAGTCTTTCCTAGGTAACGGAAAGGGGCTGCACAGCACAGAACATTTGCCGATCATTTTTATTCCAAAGACACAAGGTGCTCTGATTCCCTGGCATGCATTTACCAGGAAAAAAGGGGGTGAAGACAGTCTTAGCCCTCCTGTCCTCACCATGGGCTGCTGCAGCACATGGCTATGCCTCACCTACTGCAGGATTCTCGGCTGTTCTCTGACTTCTCCCACTGCGAAATGGGGTCACATTCTCTCCTGACTGTGGCCAGAAAAAAACCAGATGGCACAAGGTATGCAAGGTATCACGCCCATGACCACTGACAAATCTAAGTACTTCTGTGGAATATGTTGGGAGCATATTCCTGGAGATACTGTTAGTGTTTATAAAGTCTTCTGGGGTGAACATTGCTCAATGGAAAAGCAACGCAGAAGTTTAACAAAAGCTACGCTGCAAAACGCAAAAAAGTAACTCTCCCACAGGAACTGAAAGGCATTTCATACATGTCCAATGAGACATTAAAAATAATTATGTGGAAGAATAATAGCTCCCTTGGTTGTTTTAATATATTTTTGTCTACAAACAAGAAACGTTCTCTCAACTGCTGCCTTGGCTTGGCTTGAAAGGTCTCTCAAACAAAAGCCCTTCAACTGACCCTTAGATTATTAAAGCTCAGTAACAATGAATGTGGATCTCAGTTCAAACAAAGACTGTAAAAATAAAAAGACAGCAGTTTTGGTCTTGGAAATGAGTGTGCCTCACTAAACTGGAAACACACAGAATGTATTTTTGATCAATAGTCATCCCTCCACTGAACAAACGCGAAACCTTTTGTCTGAAGATTTCCACACTAGGTTTCTCTTAAACAGTAACTGCAAATAGTCTCACTTCTACTACAAATGAAAAGGTTGGGTTCTGCTTCTGAATTTAAACTTCCCAGAACTCATTCAGAGAGCACTTCAGATCAACAAGGGACTTTTTAATTTTATTCTTAATGATTTTTCTTCCTCCAAAACTTGCTGAAATATCATTAGGATCATCAGAAATATTTGTGGTGAACAAAAATGCCAGCAATGCCAAATTACAAAGCTTAAACACTCTGATCTGTGTCTCCCATGAGAAAGATACAAAGGTTGAGATGTTCAGTGACAGACATTAATGTCCAATGCTAAAGCAGGAAAAGCAAACATAGGAGTGGGGAGAGATATACAGACCCTATAGAATATCTTGTTTTGAAAGTCATATGTCATTTAAATGGCTTTTATAACTGAAGAAGTTAATTTAAAATATATTTTGGTGTAGTTTTCTGGCAGAACAAACACGGCTGCCAATTGATAGAATCAGTTTTGCCCTTGTCAACTGGAGGCACAACGTTTATGTATCCCCTTCATTGCTGTGAGCACCAATGGCTGTGCACAGCACTCCCTCTGCACATAAGCCAAAAAGGATGCTGTCAAAGCAAGTGGGACAAAATGCCAAAATCATCTCCGTTTCATCTCCTTTGCATCTATCAAACTTGCTCTTGCAACCAGTGGAAGAACTGGAGAAGTAAGGATTATAGTTAGACCCGGGAGAAGGGGACAATCTCCCTAAAGGACAGTGGTCCTCTGTCCAGCCCACCAGGAGCTTACCAGCCCCTCACCAACTGCTCTGGCTTTCCATGTGTGCCCTGGGCTTTATTGTCTCAATATAGACCTTCATTCTTCTCTCACTCCCTTTCCTTCAGAAGCAGCAGCCAAACTCTCTCCCATCACATTTTTACTGGGAGCTCCATTTGCTATTATCAGCACGGTGGCATCCAGCAGACACAAGTGTTTAGCCATGACTTAGCTGGGGAGACCAGGACATACTAAAACTCTCTGATGTTTTCATTGTGGAAGTTCACCACCACTGGGAGAAACTGTAGAGCTGAGCAGCTGGATAAAATTGCAACACATTTTCCCTAAACCAACACCCTCTATACATTAACAAGGGCATGTAATGGATGTATAGAATTATTCCATGGCCAAACTTTGTCTCTTCTTTGTCGAATTTCAGAACAGAAAATGCAAATGTGCTTGATATTTGTAATAGAGAAAGTGCAAACAAAACTGTGGGTCTGGTTTAACACCTTGTAAGCCGTAAGATCACTTCTCTGCACGGGGATGCTTAATGACTGGAACTGGATTAGAAACCCTTGCTGACCAAAGCTTTCTATTCAGCCTATTTCTATTCAGAGCAGTAAATTAGCTACCTTTGTGCTATGCCTGATTCCTGCCCAGGGGGTTAGGGAGATGTTTGTTCTGCATAACCATGGCAACAAAGTTGGCAATTAGCATCAAGTTTGGCTATTCCCCGGAGCAGGATTTACCCTGTGAACTTCATTTACCAGACACCAAGCAGCCAGCAGTGTGACAATGATGCATTTAATACAGTCAAGACTGGACTTGAATACAGTTATAATAAGAGACACTATAACCTACTAATCTACATTTGTATTTCCTTCTTAGCTGCCTCAATAATCATCTCTTTGCTCTTCCAGTGCAAAGATTAATGCACTAAAACTCACCTGCAGAATGGAGTGATCACATAGTTATCTCAAAGTATAACTTTTTTAGTACATTTGCATTAAATTAAGTTAAATGCAGGACAAAAATTAAATATATATGCAGGAGTAAAATGTTTCTGAATGAGATCTTAAAATGAATACAGATGAAAACACAAAATAGTTTACTGAATAGAGTAATAGTTGATAGTGCCATCACTGATGGATTTCACAGCACTGACATTTTATGAGAATTCACAACCCTTAAATGCAAGAATCTTCACTTTGTTCTGTGTTTACAGAGTGTTTAGAACAGTATGGAACAGGTCTGCCACCAGGGTTCCTAGGTGTTTCACTGGTACAAATAAAAAACAGCAACAGATGAAAAGTGATTATTAGAAAATATTAATTCCTAACAGCTTAGCTTAACTTCTGGTACTATGAAATTAGGGCCTGGATTTCAGCACAGTTTTGAGTTACTGATTAATTTTTCCAGTTTCACCCTTTTTATCATTTGCACAACTCTTCTTACTCTAAAGTAAGATAGATTATGATAGCATTGATGGCCCTCTGAAGTTATCTTTTTATTATTTTTCTTTCTATACAGCAGCACAGAGCTCCTTGGTCAGAAAAGAAACCCTAATTGTCTTGTGCCTCTGTATTTAAAGCCCTGTAGTGCAATACAAAATGCTGGTCAAAACTGTAGAATGAGTTAGGAAAAGGAAGATAAACATTTGAGATTAAATGGGTCTAGTGAATAAAATATGAATTTAAGAGCCATCTTTTTTTTTTTTAATGAGGGTGAGCAATCCATTAACATTGATGGCTGCTAGGCTCACACAGAGGAAAACTAAATACCTTTATCATTAAATGTGACATGGTAATATATGCCAAAAGACTATCCCAGTATTCATTTGTGTCTGTCCAGAGTGACTGGACATGATGCCTGTTCAAGGAAACGGCAAACTAGGGCTTGTCATTTCTAAAGTTTACTAGCACGGTGTACTTAGCCATTTCCTTATAATATTTGATCTTCTGGATTAAGTAAAGCTGAAACCTGAAATCATGCTAAGGTGAGGAGAAAAATACCTTTGGACTAATACCATAACCTTTTAAGAGGGCAGCAAGTGCTCAAAGACAGGGCGTCTTTCTCCCATAAAGACAGCAATGTCTGGGTAATGCATCAAATGCAGAGGAAAAGAGGAGGCATATAAAATACATAGCATCACGACACCAAAAGTTATGTGAAGCCAGCATAAACTAGGCAGGACTAGCTGTGCCATGCTTTGCTTGCGAAATACGTAAAGAAATAAATCCACTGCTATTTAAAAAAAAAAATCATATACTGACAGAAGAGTACTTACATGCTTACAGTATCATTTAATATACATATTTAGTTTAATCCAAGCAGTTAGCAAGTCTTGGAAAACAAAGCAGGAATACTTTATCTTGGTTCAAGCAAAGCATTTGAAGGCAGGTTCCCCTAGGAAATGAGGCTTGTGTGATTGCACTGCCAGTCCATCTGTCTCTCAAATAACTTCTCAACCTCAGACCTATTTCAGCCAAATTCTGTACAGACATGACATTCCCAGCAAAGCTGAGTGAGCACAAAGTTCAAGGAACTGGCAGCTCAATAGAAACAAAGGGACCTACACCAGTGCCCCCACTAGAGAAGCTCTGCCGAGTGAGCTCAGCAGTTCTTTGCATTTGCTCCCCCTGGCCAGTTACTCATCAGAGCAAACTCCAACCCATGCTACCATTGCCCAGCTGTTATCTGGGGAGAAGTAAGGGAAGCAAAGGTAGCTGGAAGGGAGGGAATCACAGGGGAGATGGAGGAAGCAGGGGTTGAGGGGTGGGCAAAGAGCTGAGAGGCAAGGATTCAAATCCAGGCAGCCAGGATTCATTAGTTCCACTGTCACAGAACAACTTGTTTCTCGGTATTACAGTTCAGCCAAGAAACCACTAAAAGGAGTTATTTGCACAGCTCAGTTGATACTGCATTTTCAAAACCTTTATTTGCTGGCATTTCACATCCTGTCTCCACCCATGGAGGCTTGTGCAGGGAGAAGATTTGATCAACCCTCAGCAAGCCGAACCGAACATTTACATGGATGGGGGAAGGTACATAATAACATCCCTCTAGAGGTGCAAACATCAGGTTGCTTTAAATATGCTAGTGGAGAACTTGTATCCTTCCAAAGGGGGACATTTTCTGTTTCTTTTCATCAGCACCATTGTCTCCTACATTTTATTCTGCTTGGGAATAGTAGAACGTGTGAGTAAGGACAGAGTTTACTAAACGTTGAATTAATTGGGATTGATTTAACCATTTAGGCTTTTACTTGTGCTTAGGGAAATGTGCTGAACTTTGAAGAAGTTGTTTGATGCCATTTTTTCCAAGTGGGATGTAAACTGATTCTCCTCCTTTTCCTATAAAGGACCCCATTAAAAAGTTGTCCTGTGACATACACAAATGGACACCACAAAAGAAAAAGCCCAGTTGACAGAAACCACCCCAGACAGATGTATTTGTGAGCTATATATCAATCCCTCGCTCTGCCAAAAACTGACTAGATGATATAAAAGTACCCAGGTCACTCTAGAATATGCAGTCCTACAAAGACAATTTCCCAGTTTCTCCCGTGTGACAAGACCTGTGACACCAGCTCCATTGTCATGGTACTCTTCATTCCCAAATGTCATTAAGCATAAGTGATAGCCAAAATCAGCTTCAGTTTTGCCTCAGGTAGGGCAGAGACCCAGCCATTAATAGGGCCTGACAAGGGCAGAAGCAGAATTATCACCAGTGAGTTCTTGTGTCTATCAGATCAGCAAAATTAAAACACCAGCTGTTATTTCTTTTAAAAAAGCATCCCTAAAGGAGTGGTACAAACTCTTGGAAAGACTTTGCTGCTTACAACTTTTTTTTTTTTTAAGTGCAGAAATTTAACTTCCCCATGGTTTGCTCCTAATACCAGTAGTGGCTGAGGTTCCCAAAGAGCAAGTTCAATACCCAGGGGAGGGAGAAATTTGGACCATTCTCCAATGCCTTGCCAGCTACAGGGTGGGACTAGAATCACCTGGGGCTAAATCATCCTGATAAATTTTTACCTCCCAGCGACTGTGTCTGTCTAAATCATCTGAAAGTATTGCCTACATCTTGTCCTGAAGACCTGGCCCTGAGTTACCATGTGGCTTCCAGTGGATCTCTGGAGTTTCCTTCTTAATTGCGGTTGAGATGTGGGAATAGAACGGAACAAAAAATATCAGTATGTGCCCAGTTCTTTCTCAGAATAAGTGGCCAAAGCACATGGCATTGCAGAGAGGGTCTTGATCATTGAATTCAGATGTAACATGCAGCACCTTTATAGAGAGAAAAGAAGCAGAATTTGCCCACAAGCAGTTTTATCACCCAGGTTTCAATGTTCCGTAGAGGTAAGAGGAAAGATAGGATGCAGGAACCAGAAAGGACCATGCAAACTCACTCATGGAGCTGACCTGGAGGTCTCACAGTGCAGCCAAAAGTCTTTGCTGGAGAGAAGCAGAGTGGTTTCAGGAGTGTGGAGGTGTGCAAAGAAATCTGGGGGGAAGTTAAAGATTCTTGTGGCAGATGACTGCACTCACTCTCCTGCCATCATCTTCTGTCCAGAGTATGCCAGACATATCTCTGTTCTCCAGGTGCCACCTAATGGGTGGTGTAAGGAAAGAAGATAAAAGCGTAAGGTGGTCATAGTGGTGAGGAATGACCTTCACACCAGAGGATCCACAGCTGCGTTGTTGGTAGTGGAAGCTGGATGCAATTCTTTCCCATTGCTGGCCTTCCATCTGAGCAGCCACATTCACAGACTTACAACTGACCATGGGTGAGCTGTAGGCCCAACAAGGCCCAGATCATTTTCTGTTGTCTCCATTTATCTGGCACTTGTGTTCTTAGATTTCCTATAGTCCTGACGACTCTGACAGGGCTAAACAACTTCATAGCCAGCAAATAAATTCAGAGTATATCAGTGTCTTGTATGTCAGTGTCTCATATAATGCACCGCTGACTTCCCATACGTTTGGAATCGATGAAAGAAGAGACACCAGCTGTGAAAATCCCCATTTGAGCTAAAGAATCCCTTGTTTAGGAAACAAGCAGGATTACACAGGGGTGTGCTTCAGCAGCAGACCTACCTCTATGCAGCAGCACCTAGGGCTGCATGAAAGAAAAAGGGGGATTACAAGGCATTTGAAACATTACTCTTTTTCTGCTGAACAAGGCTTGCATGAATCCTAACTCAGAACAGCTCACAACTGAAGTGCATTTAATATTTACCTTCTCTTCATCAGGTGACAAGGAGAGGTGGAATTTTGCTGTGCTTCACAAAGGGAATGATGCCATGGCTCTCTGCACAGCAACTGTAACCAAAAGTTCCCAAGACCCAAATTGGTTCTGACACAAATCCTTCCATGAACCTGTCACTGGCTTTCAGCATCTTGTTTTTCCTACTGATGCAAAGCAGGATGTGAGTGACAGTGCTGGGACCAGCACACAGCAAAGCAGAGATCATCCTGCAGCTCTCTGGACCTTCTGTGGTAGCATCAGGTAACTTCCTTAGAAATAAAGCTTTAATTGAACTTGAGTGACTAATATGTTCAAACCAGAAACTTTCCTGTGGGTTTTAAAAATTTAATTATATTCCATCCCCAAATTTTCCTAGTGCTACTCATTGAAAATACACAGCTGCACTGGTGAAGCTGTCAGTGAAAGGAAGCAAGAGGTTTTGGCAGCTGCACAGAGGGGAAGAGGTGAGGCCCTGGACTCATGAGAAGGCGTTGGAGACAGTTTAGGCTTGGAGATCTCTGGAGTCTGATGACATTTTTGGCGATCTGAAGAAAACTCATTTCATCCCCACCCTTTTGTGAATAAGGCAGAGGTGAGTAGGTTACCAGGCAGCAGGTCTTGGTCCCAGCTCTTGCAGCGACATATCATATGACCACAGTCAAAGTGTGCTTGGGTCCCTCCATCATCTGCAGGAAGGAGGACGTGCACTTTCCATCATGAGCATCCAGATCTGAGGCAGTCTGGGAGGAGAATTTTTAGCTCTATGAAACAGATGCATTTGAGCCCAAAAGTGCTCAAGGTACATGCTGATGTTTCCAGCGTGGGTTTCAGCTCAGGAGCATTGCACACACAGTTCTGAGCTAGTGGATCTTCTCAGCAAAGAACATGTTCATCCATGCAAGTCACTCTGAAAGAGCAAAAGAACAGCCTTCCTGGTATTTGTCCTCCTTTGCACACCACAGAAATATATCTCCTCTCTGTCTAAAGCACTTTCTCCTACATTTATGCAGCCCCTATCACTGGAGAGGGAGTCAGCAGCGTGGCTCCAAGGCACTGGCACAGAATAAAACACAAATAATCATTATTTAAGCAATTTATTTTCAACCTATATTTTAGTAATTTAAAATGTAACAGAGAAGAGTAAAACCCCAAAGACATACCAATAGTCTAATAAACACTTGGGATTGTGAAATACCATAGAGGAAAAATAAATCACCACCTTCAGAAAAAGTCTGCCTGAAAAAAAAGACGTTCCTGTGCAAGAGATGCTATTTCAGTACTGTGGGCAAAAAGTGCTATATAAGTATTGATTAGTTTGATTTTTACTGCTGTTGTTTCAGCTGCCTACACGAAATATGGTAGAAATATCTCCTTCCCAGCCATGCAGTACAGCAAGACATTTTTAACACAGGAAAGACAGCTTTCAAAGCCTAACTTCTAAGGGGTTCAATACCAAAGTCACAGAGTATTACACCTTCACTGACATTAGTATCAGCCTGGCAGAGAATTGCAGTTTATATAAGTGTTTTGTTCCTGAACTAGGCTTAATTTAAAATATGTGAACAGTGTATATTCATAGAGTTTCCCTTATTCAGAGCTTCTGTCCCACCACCTTACTGCAGTAAAGCTTTACTAATGCCATTTCTGAAGCACTCTGCCTTACACACACCTCACAGATGATGATGAGCTGGTGATATCTAAGGTGCTATTAATCAGCTTCTTCAGAGGAAAGAAAAGTAGCCCATGACACTGTGTGAACCCCTCTTGCCCGTTCTGCAGCACTGGCCCCTCCAGCTCTCCTTGATGTGGTAATGCAAGAGCAGACCAAAAAGAAACGTGCAACTCTCGGCAGCGTACATCAATGAGGAAACCAAAATAGGTTTATCAAAGAAAAATGTGACTCTGACCCATCCTTGGAACCAAATCAAACAGTATCTAATGGCAGCAGTAGGTCTCCAAGAAGAAAACAAAGCTAAACTAGTTTAAAATAGATCCAAAGAAGAATACATGGGGTTTTTTGTTGTGGTCATTGCCAGCCAGATTATGATTGGTTACAAATGTTAAGGGCCCTTGAGTTGCTTGAGTCCTTAATCCATCAAATTGGTCATCGCTGTGTGCCAAGCAATGACCTCAGTCAAACGCCATAAATCACTGCTCAGTTAAAGAACCAAGCCTGCAAGCTCCCTCAAGTATCACTTCTCTCAGCACTTGTGTGTGGGGAAGGCAGGCTGCCCAGGGTTTGGGATTAGCTGATTTACGTGGAGGAAGACAAAAGAGCTCTCAACCCCAAGTACCAAATTTTGCATTAACAGAAGGTGGCATGGTGCACACTGAATAAAAAAAGGACAATAGAAGCCAGGGTGTGTTTGCTTCACATGTGGGTTAATAGCTGAAAGATCTGCTTCCTTACAGTGTGGTCCCAGTAAAAGCAGCATGTAAGAAGTTGTACCTACTACCCCTCTAATCCTCTAATTGCTAATCCTCTTCAGGGCATCACCAGCCACCTTGCAGTTACTACACTTTGTAAAGAGTGCCAAAGACATGTGCTGTTCATCAATATCATTGCAAATTCTCAGAAAGTTCGCTCTCCATTCTGAAGCATAGGAATCTCTAGCTGTGTTCTATTTGGCATCAATACCAAAGATGATGAAGCCTTTTTTTAAGTATGAAAGCTAGCTCTTCTTTACGCGCATAAAACAGGTGTTCAACTACAAAGCTTTCTACAGTAGGAACTGTATGATCAAAGCAACCTTAAAAAACCCTGTTGTTCTAAGGATTTTGAGGATCCGGGAGAATGTAGGGGGAGGAGGGAGAAAGGAATCTTTTAAACAGCAGAGAATAAGTGCGGTTACATTTTTCACCACTGAGCACTTTACAGCAAACTGTGTTTCCTGTGGTAGGACAGCTTTCATGAAGCCTTTCACCATCTCTCTCTATTCCAGTGATTTCTAGTCTTTTTTCAAATATTTATCTGCTTGTGTTTCCATACATATATCCATGAGATATATATATATTTTTAAAACACAATAATTAACAGCATTATAGGTTGCAGTAAAAATACACGTTGAGGTGCTGTACCATTAAATGCAAATATTTCCAAGGCAGTTTGGAGCTGAAGGCTGTGTCCACATTAATAATACCCTCCAAAAGGTTTTAATCTCATAAGCTTTCTGCACATCCCAAATTAGGCTGTAGCAATTACAGCAGAGACCACTCATATTATCCATTCAAATTTAAATACAAGAGTCACTCTCCTTGAAGGAACAGTCTGTATTTTGGCAAGGAAATCTTACCTCTCACAGTCCAAAGTAGTATTTTAAATGAAAATTCATCAGAATTAAAAGCATTGGCAAAGTAAGTGTTTTGGGCTTTCATACAATCTTATTTTTAAATGCTTTTGGCAGCTAACTCCATCTTTAAAATTCCATTACAATTATGTAGAATTGCCTTCTATGCTGAAAGGACATAAAACAATGAGAATAGATTTACCTCCTTTCTGTTTCCGTTTCAAGAACTCCTGAGGAATAAAACCTGACACAGAGGGGATGAAGTAACTTGGCTTTCATGGCAGGATTACACAAACCACAGGAGGACAGAACCACTCTACCCACCGCAGTCCTTCAGACCTTGAGATCCTGGCTCCAGGAAAGGGAATTCCAGGGGAATCTTGCCAGTGTGCCTAACCTAGTCATGACTGCAGCCTACTGTTGCAAAAGGCACTGTGACTGGAAACAACAGGCTTTTCTCCATACACCTGCCCCACCAGCTCCTTTTCAAACTTGTGTGCCTCCTGACATTTAGGAAACTGAGAAGTGCAGTCCTGCTGTGTGTGGGAATCATCACCTAAAGTAATCCAGTGCCCCAAGATTCACAGTGGAGCTGCAGTCAGCAACATGCTGGACATCCACTGGCTGCAGAAAGCCTGGGGCTTGACCCAAGAAGCTCAACAGAGAAAGCAATTTAAAATATACCACTACCAATGCAACATGGTGTCTTTTTTGGCAGAGAAGATAAAAATAGCAAAGAAACGACAGCTCTGTTCTTTTTATGAAAGCCTGGCAGTTTTCCAGTAGAGACTTAAGTACTTTTTGTACTTTGGGGGGAAAAAAAAAGGTGATGGGATGTGGTCCAAGACTGGTCATACGAACCTGAGAAATATGGAGTAAGAGGCTGGGCTGAAGCAGCCAAAGTGGTACCACCAGCTGCAGCCCCATTAATTAATGCTCTGCGGTATGTAGCTGTAAGAATGACCCTGATAATTGCTGAATACGAGCAGATAGCTTCTACAGAGCAGCTCTGCTTTTCTTACTGTGGTGTACTTACCCGAGGAGTACCTTGCACATTTCCCCATCTCACAGGGCAGTAAATTAGTTCTAATTGCAGAGGTATGTAGTAAAAGCTGTGCTCAGCCTTCTGCAGCATTTGAAGATTTATTTTACAGTTTTAGGTTTTCTCTGATGCCTCAAATTGTGGGGAAAGGGACATGAGAGAAAATGCAGATTTTATAGATCTATAAAATTACCTCAGTTTAGACAAATAAGTGTTTCTCTGCAACTCAAACAATGTAACTGAAAACTACAGTTCTGCGGGGGACAGCACAGTGCACTAGAATAGAGATTTCTTATTTTTTGCAGCTCTTCTTTTAATTTGAAAAGAATGATAACTTTATCTGCTTAAAGGGGAAAATATGACAGTACAATAAACTATTTTTAACATATCCTAACTCTAGTTTTATGAATAATTTCGAAAAAAAAATTGCCAGTAGTGGATACAGAGCAAAATTCTACAGCTCCACAGACAGCACTGACTCGTGCAAACAGCAGCAACTGCCTGAACGAGCTACCAGAGTCACTGGGTGCAATCCTCCAGCAGAAAGAGCCCAGTATTTCAGATCCTTGTGCTATGCCTTTAGCCTCTGTGTGGCACTCAGCCACGCTCTAAATCCTCTTTTACAAATATTTTCTTTGTCCTTTTTGTCTCCTATACGTTGCTGTCCCTCTGTCCCTGTTACAGGTAAGCCTCCACACTAAAATCCATCAGGGAACAGCAGCTGCCCACAGCAGCTCCTCACTCCTTCCAGAGCCAGATCCTTCTGGTACTTGTGAACTTAACAAACAGCCTGAGGATTTTATCTCAAAACAAAGCTGTCGGGTTGATCCAAGGAAACAATGTTCATCTCAGACTGCAGAATACAACTTGCAGGTCCTGTGCAGAGGCAAGGACACTTAACATGTGTTGCTTTTAGCCATGAGCTACCTGTTCCTGTCAGGAATCTGACATACAGGGGAAATGCTGTTTTCTTGTTTCTCAATAAGTCCTCCGACCAAACCCCAGCACCTACATGCATGACAATAGATATGTAGTCTTGCAAATGAAATCCACAAACAAAAAGTAGTCACCCAACTCAAGGCCAAATAAAAGATGAAAAGACAGGAGAAGGTTTTTGGACTGGCTGGTTCTTCCGGGAATGCAGCTGTGCATTCCAGCAGGCAGCAAGAATGTGGGTTTTTCCACTTACGCTGATCACAAGCTTTGCTACATTCTAGGCAAAAGCATTCATCCCCCATGTATGTGGTTCAGCTAGATAGATTCACAGAATAACACTACTCTGCATCAAAGAAGAGAAATTAAACAAAGATTCTATAAAAGGCTTCTAATGTCAGCCAGCATCATAGGGCAGAAAAATTAAGTCACCATTAGGAACACGCATTTCTTTTTCTGGCTGTGCAAGCCTGACTATACTGGGCATATCTGACATGCAACTTGATGTTGTCTCAGGATTTCTCCTCCCACAGCCAAGTGTAGCAGAATCCAGAAGTTTTGCCAAATTTATCACATGCAGTTCTATTACTTGTAGTTCTTTATACCATCCAATTTAGTATGATCAGTAATGATCAGCTAAAAAGCCCCCTCAAGTCCTTGTGTTACTGTGTTTTCTTCCGTCTCTCCAAGGGGTCACAAAGCATTGACTTTTCTTGTGCCCCCACTTTTGGCTGAAACCTGCTTGTGCCATGAACAAAGGGATGCCAACAACAAAGGAACTTCTGATGAAGACTCCCCCTGAGCTGCTACCAGTGGTGATTGTTAGAGATACAACTAATCCTACAGCTAATAACTGAACTACTGCAAAAGATCCTTGGAACTCATTCCTACTGCCAAACAGCACAAAGCTTAAATAGCATCGCTATCTGCCTCAAGTGTGCTGAGTTAAAAACAGATCCTCCCTTACCCAACTTGTAATGACATGACAAAAATGACTGGTGAGGGGAGAAGAGTCACAAGACAATGTGATCTTCAGTGTGTGGGTTTGTTGAATTCAAAAGTGAGTTCATCACTATGAAAATGCCCAATCTCCAATGGAGTTTCATTCAGTTCTTCATATTTTCTAGCAATGTTCTAATGTGGAGACAGGCAAAAATTGTGATGAATGTCCTGAGACAACCATCATTTATTGATATTTTCTTAAAGCTCTACCTCCCCTCAGAGCAAGTACCTACCTGCTGCACCAGTAGACGGCCCCTTAGCAGGACACATTTTAAAGTTAGATGTTTGTCTCCCCTGAAAAGAAAGCATTTCATTTCTTAAACATCTATGAAAGTCTCTTTGTACTTGTTCTGGCTCTCATTAATTTTAAGGGGAGTTGGAAAAAGCATCAGTAGAGCTTATAAAAATAAAAAACAATGAGAAAGAATGGGATATAAAAACAAAATTCATTGCCTCCAAATCTGCCCCATTCTCTTTTTTACCTTTCAGTAATGATTACATGTGTCTTCTGCACATTCAAGCATCAGAAAAACATATAAACCATTTTTATGGCATAGAGCAAAAATTTATCTATATATTTCAGCTTAGATCTGCAAGAATACACTTAAATTTTAGAAGTGGAGCGAGAAAACAAAGACAGTTTTATTCCATGCACAGCAATTACTCCAGCTGTCAGCACAAGTCACTTTTACTGCTAAAACAAAAGTGCGAAGCATCAAGTGGATCCCACAAAAACAATACAAGTTTATTTTAGAAGACCACACCTTCTGTTCTGTAGGCCCTTAAGTCAGGCACAAGTAAGAGCAAATTACCAAGCAGAATTAAAAGGAATGAAAATGTCACGCATTCAAGGGAGAAACTAATTTCTTCCTTAGCACTGAAGAGAACCGAAGTTAGCATTGAGTTTCAAAAACATTTACAGATCTTCTGCAACTCTCCCACGCTTTGGTGTACAGAGAAATTCTGCTGCTAGTGTAGACAACAGGAGTTCTGCTATCAACTTCAGTGGAAGCCAGAACTGTACCCTCTTTTATTATCAAAGCCCACAAACCCAAAATTCAGCCCCTTGTGGTTTTTTTTCAATGACAGAGGGGTGTTAACACTTGCTGTAAGGCAGTGGGTTTTTTAACTAGCTACTGGTTATGCCAACCATTATTCTAACTGTGATCTCTCTCAGTCATGAAGGTATGCATATTGCTGGAAATGTCAAACTGCAGGTAATTCATCAATACAGAAATGGCAATACTGATTTAATCCTGACAATTCCAAAAGTCTCATTTTCTTTAAAACAAAACACAAAGATAAAATCTAAAATTAAAGTCTAAAGTGGATGGTAAAGATGTTACTAAAAACTCTCACCTGGATTCTTTTCCAGGTCACACTGATGTAAATACTGTATATTTCTAAAGTTTCTCTTGGCTTCCTCAGCATTTACGCCTGAAAGGGAGTAAATCCTGGAACAACAGTACGAAATCTGTCTGAACAGTTTAACCAGCACTTGGTGCAAAAATGTAGATTATATGTGTGATGTATAAAACCAGCCAATTATAGAAAGAAAAAACCCTCTAATTAAACTCTTTGTCATCCAAACCCAGGATGAATCCTTATAGCTCATCTCCCATAGAAGCATTGTATGTGCAATGGGGTAATGTATAAACAAAGTGCTTTATCTGGGGTATGACTGGAAGCTCCAGGATTGTAACATCCTTTAAGATAACATTCCAAACCTATCCTTTTAAGTTTTCAGCCAAGAATTTGTTTTTATAATTTCTTAGCTCTTGGCAAAAGGAAACTATACTTCAGACTAAGTTCGTCCTCTTATTCAATGCCACTGCCACTCCCACATTTTTTGCCAAAGAAACAAAACAAGTGTTTTGAAACCCAAAACGACAGGGAACAGGCTATAGACACTCTGTGTCATGGTTTCTTAATAATTTTTACCATGAGATACCATAAGGCAGCTCATTAACAACACAAATAATAATATTGTTTTATCTACAACTGGATCTTACCTTGCAGTTCCCACTCGGGTATCCCAGACACCACGAGCTGATCTGGGAGAAGCCAACAATGGTGTGGAAAAGGCCTGGCTCCTACACTAGGGCAAGAATGCTCAGGATTTAGTACTGCTATAATTCTGCCACTGCAATATGTCTTGAAAACTCAGTACTCCCTCGCCCTCACAAGTAACAGATCTAATCTACTTTTTCACTACAAGGCTGTGGGCTGTTTTGTCACAGACTGGTGCATGACACAGTTCTAGGAATCCTAAAGGCTTAACCCACTTCTGTCCTCCCAAAATCAGCTATAGGCCACTAAGAGCACCTCTTCTTCCCAGTAAAAACCCTCACAATACACACTATGTGATGAGGTCATTTATTGAGCACGACCATTAATAAAACCTCAGAAGGGAGATTTTAGGGAGTGTCAACTTCCCTCTCTACCAGCTGCAGGGATTTTCCAATCACTTTATCCTGCCATAGCAATGCACTGAGACTCAGCTGTACCTCTCGAGGGGAAAAAAGCCACTGCAGGGTAAATATAAGCTAACAGTGAGCAGCTTTGAAGAAATCTCAGTCTAAATTAATTACAAATAATATCACTCTTAATTGTACTTTGTAAAAGAAAAAATATGTTGCAATGATTTTCCCTAATAGCCACACCTACATCTGACACTAAGTAAATACTACATATCACTACACAGGCTGAGTCCTCATTTCACTTTGTCGAGCAATAGCAGAGTGAAAATACGTCACTGTAAAAAACCTTTTTTTGTTTAATTTTGCATTAATTTAAGCACTCACTGTTCACAAAACTGAATCACCTTTACAGAAGTCCTACAAGCTGAACAGAAACGTCCTCAGAAATGTTAAAAAACAAGCAGGGAACTGAACAAAGTTTTGCAGCAAATTTTAGGTGTGGGGAGGTGAGCACAGAGCATGTGTGGAAGTGTGTGTGATTGTTTGTGAGTCTCGTGCTCTTCCTTGTAGTCTCCTGACTGATGAAGCCATGATCGTGCTCTGCTGAGAGTCAGCATTTGCTTTTTTGAAGAAAGAATTGCTGTATTTTGTCTCCCGCCTTTGGGATGCTCAGGGGAAAAAACCCTTCAGTGCAGTAGGGACAACTTTTTTTTTTCCCACCTTCATCCCTGAAAACCATTTGGCATTTTAGGAGAGGAACAAATACCTTCCTTAAATAAAAAAAAATCCCTCTCAAACAAGGAAAAGGAAAGGAAAGTATTACCCACCTGAGACTGAGAGTTCAATAAAGTTTTACCTTTATTCCCCCAACAAATGAAAGCTGAGACAAAGGGAGAGCTTGTCCCAGAGTACTTACTCTGGGAGACTCTGAGGCGGCAAGGAGAAACAGAGACAGGTTCATGACCGCCTGCATCCCTCCCCTGCTCCAGTTAATTCAGAGAAGTGTTCGAATTCACAGCCCTTGCTGAGCCTTCCACCATCAGATTTACAGCTCTGCACATGCTGCTGTAAGAAGCTGTGGTTATTACACTGCTCGTGCTGCCATCCCAGTGTAGGCATGTTTGAAACGCTCCTTTCCCCTGCCAAAAAGCTAAATTCTGGTCTCTTACTCAGCCTCTGAATTCAAAGGCCTTCCTCACAGCTTAAGTAATTTCACCTGGTATCAGCAATGATATCAGCAGCTCAGGAATTTAAGCACATCTATTCAAAATCTTGAATCTCTTTAAAAACACTTAACTAAATTATGATGTGTTTGTTAAATTTTACATGCCAAAATCAAAATAAACCCCTGCCTTAGATGAGCCATCCAGCCTAAGCTGGAACTTCCATGGAAAAAAATCATGCAAAGCCTTTTAATGAGAATGTGGAAGGTTAGACAATTGGGTTTTAGAAATACTGAAGGAAAAAGAACTTTACCTAATGTGTGTATCAATAAGTGAACAAAGACTGATGTGTGCAAATAACAGTAATCTTCAAAGTGAAGGACTAGAATCAAAGAATAAAATGTTTTTCTCCTGGAACTAGGAATTAGCACAACCAAGGTCAGACAATTTCCTGAAAATAAATGTATTAGTCTTTTTCTGCTGTTTTCCCCCTTGCTTTTTTGATCAGTATTTACTAAAAACTCAAAGTGCTCAGGACTCAAGTGTTTGGTCTACAGTTCAGCACTGGAGAGGCACAGACACAGCATCAGAACACCCTGGGCCAATGACTTTTTTATACTTTATAGCCATTTATAAACGGATTTTTAAAAACAAACAAACCCACCTCTTTATTTTGGAAGGCTGAACTAACAGCTTTGTTTTGAGTAAGTTTCCACTACGTGTTCAAATACAAAATGATAGTACAGGTTTATTGGGCAAGTGAATTACAACAATAGTAAAAAATGAACAAATTTTATTGAGTGACTGTTTTTATATACAGAACATTTCAACTCACATCCCAGTAATATTCTGGTTTTCATAGAATGTCAGGATGGTTGATCTTGGAAGGGACATCATGGAGGTGATCTGGTCCAGCCTTCTGCTCAAGCAGGTTTGTCTAGAACTGCTTAGCTACGGCTGACCATTTTCCTAAATTCAGGAGGAAACAACAATGAAAATTTTTCGTGGAATTTTTTACTGTTGGGTTTTTTTAATTATTAACCTCAGTACTCTTAGAAACATGGGAATTACAGAAAGATGGTCTTTATGCTGATTTCTTTGTATCTGCTTTGTACAGCTCTTTGGAAGTACTGGGCAGCCAGCCATATCATCAGAGCTTTAATTTCTATCAGTGATCTCTGCTAGAATTTCCTTCTGGATTATATCAGAGTTTGGATTCCTTTTTTGCCACCAAATACTCTTTCATATTGGTAGCATAGAAAGAGAAGTGAGAAAAAATGGATGTAGACAGAGCTGAAGAGATTTTGAAATTGATTTTGTTTTCAAAGTTGTATATTTTAAGAACCTGTTACTTAAAAAATCTCTGAAATTCAGGGCAACATCATCATTGGTTAAAGGCTTAAATAAAAAAAAATATTAAAAAATCAGTATGTTTCTCATTGACTGTAATTTTGTCTCCTAACAATTATTCAACAAACATATGTTAGAACAAGTCCTCACTACCTCCTCAATATTTCAGCAGGAGAATATAAAACTTTTTAAGACAAGGTATATATGGTCAACTTAATCTTGCAAATAATCTTTGCAGTGTGCAAGAGATTCTCCAGCTTCTTCAGCTCTGGAGTTTAAAAGAGTTATCAAAGTTAAAAAGCAGGATTGCAGTTTTAAGAGATGGCCTACTGATCAACACAGAGATAAAGCTGATCTCAGTAAGCACCATATGAAAGATTTCCAGCCCAACCAATAAGAAACCAAAGTGTTGGTTCAGTGAAGACATTCTTTTGAGCATTTAATCACACCATCCATTGAAGAGAAAATATAGAAAAGCTATGTGCAAAAAGTTGATTTTTTAAAAATATGTACAATCTTCACATCACAGGAAGGGATCAGAATTTATTTTAGCTCCCATGATAAAATATTAACAAACCAGCCATCTCAAATACACTATTCAGGGCTTGGAAAAGGGAATTTGAAACAAAACTAAACAGAAAGATTCAGATGGGAATGGTATATTCACTTGGATCCAAGTCAAAGCAAGCTGTGAGTGATAAATCCTTTGTATATGTGTATAATTCTTTTATAGCATGTTCTCCTGGTATTACAATTGTTTGCTGTTTTACTTGTTCTATACTTACCTGTTTATTTTGCCTGTTAAATGGTTTCACCCTTCAAGATTAGCATAACTGTTCACATGCAACCTTTTAGCAAAACTTCTTTAGTGCCTCTTTCTCTGAAGAAAGCGGAGCAGTTAAAAAAATTCGCTCTACAATTAATAGGTATCAGTGACCTGGGTGGCTGCTTTTCCTTTTCATGCTGTGTGCAAATTCACAGGGAGGACTTGAAAATTTCACTTTGGTAGGAGGAATATTCTGGTCTCCTGGGATTCAGAGAAGATCATAGCTACACCTCCTGTGGAAACAATATGGGCTCTTGCTCTGTTAGTTTCCTCTAAAATAAAAGTTGTTTTGATGGAAAGTTTGTTATTAATAGACTGAAAGCAACCAGGTGACATGCCAACTATAACATATTGTAGCGAGTATTTAAGACGTATTTTCAAATCAGTCTGACCATGTTCCAAACTCATTTGAGGAGTGTGATACTGCAGAGAGAGGATTTTGTACCATCACAGCAAGGGCTGACTGCAGTTATGCCATTTTGAAAATCTCTCCACTGATAAACAGCTCTGCGTGTTTTTAAAGTTCCGTTTACTTACATCTTTGTGGAACTGGCCCAACATTTCCTAAGAATATTTTAAGCTATTTTTGTTATTTTTATTTCACAGGCATTTTCTTCCAGGGTACATCTTTTGTTTCCAGAGAAGTCGCACTAACTCCTTTTGTAGTCCCAGTGTTTTCTGGGGACACCAAAGGCAGCTGTTATCTGCCATGCCCTGTTTCTGTGCCTCTGCTGGGCGTTCTGGACGTAGTGTGCTGCAGGACAAATATCTTTCCAAATTAAACTCCTAATCTCTCTGCTTTAGGTAGTATTGTTTAGTAAATATGCACATGAGTAACTCAGTGATCATGTATAGCTGCTTCTGCTGTACTCTCTATGATTTGCAAATAAAGTCTGAAAGGCCGTCTAAACAGTTTACAGTCTGGAGCTGTGCAAGTTTTGAGGAAAACACTCCAAAATGTGTTTTAAGAGGATCTACACCCTTTATTCTTAGCCCAAATACACTGGGAGTGGGTTGGGGGTGTGCACAACACACTGCATTCCCAAACATCTAATTTGAACCTTAGTCATACAGTCCTTTGAATAACACAGACAGAAGCTGATCCTTTGAAACTAACCCAGGTAAGTCCTGAATGGATAAAGATCATCTATCTATGAACAGCTTGGATTTTAAAAGATGTTGTAGTCATATGTATCAGTTCCTTCCTGTTTTTAAAGTAAAACACAACTTCTCAAGGTATTTGAGGAACTTTCTGAAAGAACAGGACAAATCCTTATCTTAATCTAATAAATGCTACTGTGGTTAATTCAGAAACACATTCAGTTCACCATAGTGTGAACTCAGCAGCTGTGACAAGAGAAAAACATTCAGCATCCAAAACAAAGTTTGTGTAATGTGTAACTCCACAACCTGAAGTCTCAAATACTTATCTTTAAATATTGTTTTATGTCTATGTCACCAGCACCATATATGAAAATACAGCTTACACTTGGTGCTCTAATTTCTGTGAACTATTCTTACATCTGTGAGTATTCCTACTGGCTTCTGTATAAAGCCAAATCATAAGAAAAAGTCCCTTTAAGATAAAACCATGACTCTGAATGTAGCACTGCTATTCCAGCTTTATGGCCCATGATAAACTACTTTCTCCAAGACAGGATTTGCCATTTGTAGATCAACCACTAGAGATAAAAATAACCTTTCTGATAATAATTCATCACAGCTCTAACTTAGGTAGACTGTACCTTTCCTTTACATACAAAGCCTGCTCATTTTTAATCTAAACAAATTCACAGGGAGGACTTGAAAATTTTACTTCTTTTTTACTTTTTTTTTTTTTTTTTTTTTTTAATCTGCAGTAAACTAAACACGGATGTCTCCAAAAGCATGAGGTTGGTGATGAGACATCACAATTTTCTTATTTGCAGAAATCTAATTGTAAGTAGAGACATTCTTTTCCGAAAGTGCTCGCAGATTTACAGCTTTGAAATCATGCAGTTGGACTTGGGTTTCCCTGTCTCCCACCCTGCACCCTGACAAATCACCCTTGCCTGCTGTGGCTGGTAATCCCAGCTGGCTGCAGTGGCACCTCCTGGCTGTCAGCCCTGATGAACCACAGGCCCTGGGCTCCCATCCCTGCCAATGCAATGTTCAATACCCCAGTCCTCTCTCAGGCTCAGCTCCTGTCCACTGCAACTCGATTATTTGGATCTCAGTTACCGCTCTGAAGCAATTTCCTGCCTCTTTCAGGCTCATTTCTCAACTCCCAGGTAACAAATTTTCAACCTGATTACAACTGGGTTAGTTTAGTCCAGGCTCTTCTAAAGCAGTTGCATAATCTGATCCTCTCTGCTGCAGCTGTTGTTGAACAAAAGTTATTTATAAACTGCAGACAAAATCCTTCAATATTTACGAAAGCTACTATGCAAAATATCAAGATATACTGCATCACACCATGGTTATTGTTTTCACTGGGACCTTACTGTTTGCTCGGTCCTCACTGTGAGAAACCCACAGCTGCATTTTGGATCTGACTGGGAAAGAATTTAAAACTTGAAAGTTCTGATCACAAATTTCCCATTGCCCAGTAAATGTCACCATGAATTTAATGAATAAAAACTGTATCTTCTTAGAATTGAAACTGACTCCATGACTGGCAACATGAGGATTTTTTAAAATAGGCTTGGAGGAAAAGCTGGCACTGTAGTTATGTACAATTAATCACTTTTGCTTGCCCATTTGGTATCATATAACCAGAAAAAGTTTCCAGAAAGAAAGAGAAAGTTTCCAGAATACAGTATTTGCAAGAGTATTAGCCAAGCTTCTTCACGGTTGCAAGAAGACCAGCCAAATCAGGAGAAATTAAGTTGGCAATGGGATCCAAATTATTCTAATTTTTGCTTAAATTGCATTTATTTTTACAGATATTGCGCTAAGGAAAAAGGCTGGGACTCAGCATGGTATCCACCGCTGTTCCACCAGTGGAGGCACAATAGGACTTCAGGCTCTAGAATGGATTATTTTGGAACTACCTAAGGTCACTGGGTTTGGAACGACTCTTGAACCATTAGTGATGGTCAGGGACCACCAAGTGGGCTGTGGAAACCTTACAAGAAGAAAACACTGACATAAACCTGAACCTCTCTTGTGGATTCTTCCTTTCAGTGATAAAATAAATGAACAGGGATCCAGACTGGAAATACATTGCCTAAGTTTATTAGAAGATTAATCGTACAGTAAATGACAGAGAATCTTGGATGAATTTCTCTGCAACTCCAGTTCTAGCATTCAGCAGAGGAAATAAAGATGTAACAGAGTAATGAAACACTAAGTTAGAATCACCCAACCACCAGCTGAGTAAAATGCTCATTTTTAAAGTTCTTGAAAACAGAAGCCCTAAAAAAGAAGTGTACCCTGGTTGGAAAAGGTATGCTGTGATCATGAACATAAGCTGTGATGCCTATCTAGAATTAAAGTCTCAACATGTAGAAGAAGAGGAATTCAGCAAATTTAATGAAATATATTAATAATAAGGTGTTTATTATAGGGCTCTGGAGCATGATGTCCTGTGACAGCTCAGAAAAACACACAAAAAATTTGTCAACCAAGAAAACAAGGTAGAATTGTAACCACTAACAGGGTGGGGAAAACAACTACAGAATACTGTCAATTGATCTTTTCAAAAAGGTTAAGACATAAGTATATATATACATATATATACATACATATACATATATATACTACAAACATCCTTATCAGCACATTTCAAAGGTATTTCAACTATCTCCACATCATGTCAAGCATGATAAAACAATGACATCACATGATATCTACACTCTGCTTGGAGAGAACAAACGCTGGACTCAGCATACCTATGATCTTTAATGTTATACCTTCTTCAAAACCATCTGCCACTCAGGACACTTGAACTTATTTGTAGAGTTCCTCTCACATCATTTATCTAAGAGCTTTTCAACATCTGAACTCCAGAAGGGTAGTGCCTGCCCGTGGCTTGACCCAAAACCTCAAAACAAGACTGCAAAATAAAGAAACCTTGACCAGAGAGAGAGAGAAGGTATGCATGAGGGGAAGACTAGTTTTCCAAGGGAACTCATTGCCATTTTAGCATGATGAATTATCAATATCAAGCTGACACCTCTGTAAGTAAGCTTTCAAAATGTGTTAGAGACACTAAACAAGTAATGAGCTCTCTTTTTGGAACTCTTTTATGTTTGGTCTGAAGTCAACACAGAACTACTGACTTGCTTGAAGTGAAAGAATGAGGAGTTACAGGCTGCACCAGCTCGCTCCTTCCTCGTCATTTTATCCACAAAGCAGAGACCTGGAGTGGTCACCTGTGAAAAGCCACCCCCACAGACAGTGCCGGCCATTCCCAGTAGAAGGGCAGCTTGCAGCACAATACAGCTGGTGGGTTACCTCTGCATTCATGCTTAGAGGAAGTTCTTCAAGGCAGGAGACAATGTTTAGCCTTATCTTTAACCTCTCAAACATTAAAGGACAAATTGTGTTGTCCTATCTCTTGATTACCCCACCAGGACCTGCCAATCTGCTGACACCATTTGCACTCACCAAATCCTTTGCATGATCTAGTCCAAGACCTCTCTCCAGCTTGATCAAACCTAGTTTAAGGGACCAGAGGTGAACCAAGCTCACTATTACCTCCTTTGATCTAAGGCTTTCAGGCCCTGGCTCACCACAGCTTCTTGGCTATAAAACTCTTGCTGCTTAGAAAGGAAGAAGAAAGCTGTTTCCTTTGCTGGCCATGAGACTGGACCCATCTGGAAGTGAAAGGAAAGAGTTTCATGTCTCACT
This sequence comes from Corvus kubaryi, assembly GCF_017639235.1. NCBI lineage: Eukaryota > Metazoa > Chordata > Aves > Passeriformes > Corvidae > Corvus > Corvus kubaryi. Next base: position 2,930,845 of record NW_024581126.1, on the reverse strand, counting down.
GAAAGCAAAACTCCTTCACTCTTTCAAGAAAATCTTATTTCTACATTTTTTGTCCCCAGTACATTTCTTTAGAGCTGTCCAGTCCTTAACATGTGTTGTACCAAGAGGCCTGGAGGCTGTGAGCAGTAAAAGTAGTACTCAAGCAGTCAAAATGGTATCCATAAATACACGTCAAGTCAAGCAAGGGGATTCAACACAAATAATATCCAGTCATAACACAATAAAAGAATGATCCTGATTTGGATATCACAAAGTATTAGTGCCTTGATTCAGATACACCAATTGCCATAGAAGTTAAGGTTTCCTCTTTCTCTGGTAAAAAAACCACTTACTGGGGCATAGATTCGAAGTAGCCAGAGTCATTACCTCATCTGAACTCCCACATAGCACAGACCATTAAATTACACCGAGGTATCCCTGATTTAGTCTCAAAATTCTAGACATCAAACACAAAAGAAGTGTTAGCACACAGTAACCATCTCCAGTAGATTCTCATTTTTGGTGAACAATAGTAAGACTCAATACTATAATTTTCTGCCCAAGAAAACCTCATGACAATTAACAGATACTTGAGAAAGCTTTACAGTCTCTCCACCCTTTGACAAATATGGAAACTGGAACTCCAAGGCATCAAAGTTAGGCACAGGGAAATTAATCTGTAACTACAGCCAAACAAAATTTATATGCACTAATGAAAGTGTGAAAAGTGGGGTTTTAACGAGATTTGAGTGCCATGCAGGCTTGCTTGCCTGGGCCTTCACCTTATCCAAGCCACTATAAAGTGAACATAAAATAAAGGATTTCTGAGTCTGAGCACCTTTTTTCTTTTACAGAGGAAAGCTACTGCTTCTTTTTATTTACATTTATTTGTTTGGTATTTTCATAGAGGAACAGCATGGTGGTGGTAAAGCAAAAGGTAAATTTTTTTTCACAGAAGAAACTAGTGAAGTTACAGAAAGCAAATCTTCTGTTCCATAGAAGGCTCCATATGCCTGTCTAACCCAGCCATATTTCTGGGGTTAAATGATGCAAAGATAAAAAGCTGACTTTGTGAAACAAAGGTAAATAGCAACCCAGATGATCTCATTCATATTCTGAAGTTATTGCCATCAGCTCTGTGACCAACACATTTCACAGCTTGTGAATTTCCAACAATCATAAATTAGGGCAGTAAGAGAGGACCAAGTACAGTCCTATAAACCTCTGGAAGGGTTTGCTTTATTTATATTCCAGTTGGGGACCCTACCAATGCTCTAAAGTTTATAAAGTATTGAAATCCAGTAGAATCCAGTCCTCAAATCATTCATTTTATATTTCTGATGGCCTGGCTTACAATTATGTACTTGTACTGCTCCACAAGTTCACATACAAGGTAAAGAATTATGATTCTTTATGATTATTATGATTTATTCTTTGTCGTTCTTCCAAGCAGAACTAGGTCCACCAGGTGCAAACAAAATGTGCAAGCTTCACATAAAACAACATAATGTCTCCAAGGAAGTGGAATAACCCTTCCTTTCCAGAGGCTTTGTTTAGCCCTCTTGGCTCTTACATGAGAGCAAACAAAAAGAAAAAATTAAAAATCTGGAAAAAAGTTCCTAAGGTCACTCAATTTGGTTCTGAAGGCATAATCAACTATACACAATATCTAAATGCTAAAGTAATATACAGATTCCCTTATAGAGGAGTTTGTCCTTCTAGGTGAGATGTACTGATGAGACATGGGAGGGAGAACCTTGTGATGTTGCCCCATAAACATCATTCCCTAACACTTTGTGTTCTAAGTCATATGTGACAGCCATGACTTTCCAGAATCCAGCAGTGGCACTCACCATACACTCACTTCATAGAACTTCTTTTCTAGGAAAGGTTATATTTAATGATGTCAAACTGCATTGAAAATATTTGTGACATCTGTCAAATTAATTTTTAAAAATTCATTAGGGTCAGTGTAACTGCAATAAATACAAAATTAATAGCATGGGGGTTCTTTTAAGGTTACATTAAAATAACATTCGGGATCTGTCTGAATCTGACAAAATCCAGGGAACTGGCTACGGCCACAGTTTGTCCTTAAGTTCTTTGTGCCTACATAGGAAAGGTGCTAAACAATCCATATTTTTTATTCACAGTGCTCCATGTGCTGGAGTAGAGAAAGTAGTCTCAGAATTAAACCTGGGATCTAGGCAGTTCAGCCTCATTTGGCTTACGGCTCTCCTAGGGCAAGTTACTCTTTTGATCCATTTTTGTAAATTCTGGAAAACTGCATTTAAATCTCCCCAAAGGTGTTTTGAGGAAGAGTTGTCATCCACTGATGATGTAAAATGCTCTGATCCTCATGCATAGAAGGAGATAGAGCATGGCAAAATCCTATTGCTCCCTGTGCTGCAGGCACAGCCTACTGGGACATGCCAGAACAAGGGTTTAAATATAAACACCACTTTCCTGAGTTCACTCCTTTCCCTTCCTGCATTCCCTGTTTTCCCCTCGTGACACTATGTCTCAGAAGTACACCTTCTCTTGCTCCAGAGAAAAGGATATGGAAAAATTTGGATCTCTGCACTGCAACAGTTAGGATCACTGGAGAATGAAATTTCCCCTCATGTATTTTTGGTACAAAATATAAAAATACAGAGACAAATTAAATCACATTAAATCTAGGACAGTTTTGAAATTTGTCAAGTCAATTACTTCATCTAAAAAAAGCCCTAATGCAGAGCTTTAATTTGGAATGTATGTGCCAAGTACTGCTCATAGCTCAGTATTTTTAAAACGATATACCAGTGACTTCAAGGACATATGACTGAATCCTGTATCTTTTAGCTAAATTGAAAACAGGTAAAATCCTCTTTTCCAAATTTACATCTGAGTCTTTTCCCAGCTGTACAGAAGAAGCCATTCTCACAGGGCTTTTAAGTACATCTTTAAATTGCAATTTTGTTACTTAGATCTGAGTGACAAGAAAGATGAATCATGTCTCAGAATTTATTCAGCATTGCTAATTAAACTCATTCCTGGAGGCCTGGGAAGCACTAAACCACTGGAGTGTAACAGTGAAAATTAGTGATTTGAATAGAAGAATCATGAACTTTGGAAAAGAAAACATTACCCATCGGTGGAGCTCACAAAATAGCCTCTTACAGAACCTAAATAAGATTAATGAAGGTGAAGTCAAGAAAAACAACAGCTTTTAAAAGTCCTCATGTCTTATTTTCTAAAGAACACATAAAATAGACTCAGTGCCACTAAAAACCCTTAACATGCACATTTAACAAGAAAGTAGGGAAGCCAGTTTTATAGGCCTCACCTCACTATATTCCCCAGAAAAAAAAATTCAACAAAAATATTTTTAAAAAAAATTTTTAAAACCCCAAAACCTCCAAGTATTTGGGTCCAGATCCCGACCCTTCAAATTTTGTCATATTCCAGTTAAAACTGTTAACATAGGTGTTTCAGGGCTACCTTTAATGTTTATTCTCAATGAAAGAACTATGCATCCTTCATGGTTTTCTTCCTGCTGAATAGCCTGGAGACTTGCACACCCAGCACACAGCCCTTGAGGCTCAGCTCCTTCACTTTGCAACAAACAAAGCACAGATACGACAATAAAATTCTGTCAGGATAACGTGGCTACTGCATCTGGAAATCCATGCAAAAGACAGCAAAGAGGAAGCCTTCAAAATCAGAAGTCATTGGTGAAATGCTGGATGTAATTCAGGGGTTAATCTCGTGGTGGGAAGGCCAGGGCTTCTGGCAATGGCAGCTAAGCTTGGACTTCAGTGGGACCAAGGAACCACGGAAGACTGTGATTACTCAGCACAGTGCCTTGCTGAAAACCCTGGTATCACTCCCAAATCATGCCAGAACATCCATGCAAATGTAAATCCCACAGCTGTCAGAGGACAGCTCTGAGGAAACCTGAATATCACTGGTGAGATTGGAATTGAATTGCTTTAACTGTAAGAGTGGGGCAAGACTTGCCCTCTGCTGCACTAGAAATGAATAAGAGAAATGCATGCATAAAAACCTGTAGCACATACATGTAATAAAACACACATTCCAGGACTCAAAACTTTCCTGTAAATCCCAGGCTTCTATCATGTTCCTTTTTTAAAAAGGGAGGAAAATAACTACGTGATTTTTTTTACTAATAAGCAGACATTTTAGGGGATTTCATCCAGTTGGCTGAATTATTCTGTTTTTTATAATGCTATATTGGGGCTTTAGTGGTCAGAGACCCAGTCCATTTAGCAAGCACTTGTAAGTTCCAAGAGTAAAACACAGCAACCACAGCTCTCACAAGATACCTTCAGAGAAAATGCAACTTTGCCAACAGCATGATCAATCTGTGGTTGGCCCAGGGTTGTGGCTGGCTGTAGGTGTCACTCTCTTCGACAAACTCAGGTAATTTGTGATTGAGCCATGCTCTGATAAATTCCTCATGCTTCTCACAGGGGTTTCTCAGACCTGGAGACCTCTGTAACAGCACTGCCAGTGCTGGAATCCAGCTGTTCTGCATATACAGGCATTTAGTCTTCCACTACAGCATTTATGAATCTGTGCACTCAGAAGCCTATTACTTAGAAACAATTCATCTCTAAGAACAAAAGAAAAAGCTCTTAAAAAAAAAAATGTATCCAGCTTACCAAAAGGGCTCAACCTTAGATGCAAAACCACACTGATACCTGAAACCACAATCCAAACCCCATCACCTCCATGACAAGGATATTGTAGCAATAAAAGTGCATCAGCTCTCGAAATCCTGCACTGTTTGGTGACCTGCTCCAGAGAGGTTCTGCAGAGATCCATTACCTCTGGAGGTTATGGGCTGGACCAAGCAGCAAAACACAGAAATGTGATCTCTGTCAGCCTTCACACGACACTTACAAAACTAACACACGCTGCGACATAACTGATGACTTTTGTTCAAACCCACCGGGTGACTGAACATGCACAGCCCTGTAATTGCTCTTTAAGCAGAGAGTTTTCTTGATGATTTGGAAAGTGGGAGACCAAATGTAAAACTCCACCAATACACTAGACAACCAACAGAAAATCCAGCCAAATGCTAACAGGAGTAAAAAAAAAAATTAAAAAGCTCTTTCTATTAAAGTTCTCTTTGAATGCAGAGTTCTGAGTTTGCAAGAACATCCCTTTTCATGTTGTTTACATTTAAAGCTACTCACCAGTGCAAATGACCTCTGACCATGGTTATTCAGTGAAAAGCACTCACTTTCCAGAATGCTAAGTTAATATCAGGAATATGAGATTTGAAGGGAAAATGTCAATTGGAAATAAACTTCTGAAAATGTCCAGTAGCACTCCTCAACATCTAGCCTTGCTATGAACAATATCGAGTTCAGCAGCAGCAACGAGTAAGCAAAGCTTCCTTGAAGATAATTTTGTGATTGTCTGATTCCATGATCCTCATGGTTTCCTGAAGATATTTCTCAGGTAAGAAGGACAACAGGATACAGTAAATTTAAAAAAAATAACAATATCAAGAGTAGTGCCTATGCCCAAGTCATGGAAGCAAGATACAGCTCTTTCAAAAAATGAGATTTATCATAAAAATTTACTCTACAGAAAATAAAGAAAAAATATAATTATACATTATTTATTTGAAATACATAGCTCATATAATTATATTTCTTGTAACTTCAAAAAAAAGTTTAATTACAAAACCTGGCAGTGCATTTAAATGGTTAAGAAGTTTGTGAACTGTTCTTTTCCCTAAGAAAAGATGTTCTCAGGTTGCAGCTATCCTGAAAAAACAGCTTTCCAGCATTTGAGTACTTTTAAAGAAAGTATTTCTAACCCAGCAGCACATTAGTATGTCCTTGAGGACAGAGCAGGAGAAATACATATCACGTATCACTGTGCTTTTAGAATTAAAGAGCAAGGGAGAACAACAATGGTAGTGTAGCTCCTAGTGGGAGATGGATTCTTCAGCAACAGAAAGCTGCCCTGGTTTAGGGATACCTCTGCTCCCTTGTGAGAGTTTCACACAATGGTAGCATGCTGCACTTCTGGTACCTTAGAGAGGGATATATCCCTCAAAACCTTAGCTTTGAGACAACTTATGGGCCCTGTAGCAGAAAAAGGGGCAGAGTCTGGGCCAAATGATTAGAAGTCTGAAAAGATCTCTTCATGAGCAGAGACAGTTATGAAGAGGACCATTGTTGACCAAGGGGTATTCAGCAAAGGCATATTAAACAATGAAAGATACAGAGAAAACAGGCACTCAGTATTTAGTTCGTATTATACCTGACTTCTAATGAAACTGACGTGTAACAGCACATAATTAACTAGTGGAATCCCTGGCTTTACTAGGGTTGGAAGAGGAATTTAAAACATTGCAAAGACAAGTTTCCCACTCATTTTGGAATGGATGTCTCTCAATACTCCTCACAGAACATCTTTCACTCTTTAATAAAATTGTAATTGAAAACACTATAAAAACAGTGTGATTCAATGGGTCAGCTACAGACTTCTTACGATTACACTTTGGTAATCAATGACAGATTATAAAAACATTCAGTGTTCTATTAGAGAAGGAAATAATGCTTACATTTCATGGCATGTCAAACAGTGGCTGAGAAGAGACAATGAAGAATCTTTCCACTCCTCTTACCCTGCCTTCCCTGGAAAAGTTGTTCTGACAGGCTGTTTTGGAGCTCCATCCATCATCCTCCAAGGGATCCCCCAACAGCCAGGATCAGATGCAGCATACCAAACTACATGACACATTATGACACACTCCTGTGTGACCATCCTAATGCACTTGCAAAACTGCAGGCACTTACAGAACACATTAATAAAGTTTTCTTTGGAGACTTCCTCTTCAAATTTAAGATTACACACAGTGTTTACAGTGTAGACGGTCACCAGAATGGAATTTGACTATCTTAGCCATTTGAAGAAATATTGCTATATCTTGGACTTTTAATAAGGTTTCCACAGATTTTATATGGGTCAAAGGGAGGGAAAGTGCTTCTAAGATACTTTAAAGATAACACTTCCATTCCACTTAGAATGGAAACTGCCTTTTTGACACCTAAAGCTGCCGAGTTCTTGATCTGCTTTTCCTCAGGTAGAGAATCCATTAAGTGATGAACAACTTCTCAAGCAGGGTTATGAGCTCTTTACACTTTATGCACACGGCCTCAGATCCTTGCAGCTACTTTGAGCATTTGTAGCGCATGAATCAGCCACAGGCCCTTGACTGCAAGAACCACAGAATTCTGTACTGAGATGTGAAGGCAAAGAGCACTGAGTTCTCCTGAGCCAGTTTGTGGATTTTGGGGCATTATTCTGGCACCTGAGGGAGCTGTTACAGAATTTTGTGAATTTTTTTCAGGATACTTTGAGGAGCACATTGACAGAAGCCCTCAAATTTCTTGTAAGTACCATTCTTCTGAAATTCATTTTAAAAAAAAAATTAAAATCCAGAACTTCCTATCTTGCCTGCTCTAACAGCAACATTTTCTGTAAGGTCATCACCAGATGAATAGAATGTTTTGTTTACCTTTCAGCCTAATCAGACAAGATAGATCTTGTTTTGGGAAGACATTTGGTTTGTAATGTAAAGTGCACATTGAAAGATGATTAAGTTTTCTCTGTATGCAAGGTTTTCCAGAGCCTTTGGTGGTGGCATCAGCTGTGTTTCACAGCCTGCTCACCCAGGAGCAGGCTGTTAAAGGACTGTGTGAGCCCTGTCACCACAACACAGGCTGCAGGAAAGCAATGACAGCCACAGTGCAACTCCACACCAAACACTCCGTGTGTGACTTGGCAAAAAGGTGTTCCCAAGAATTAGAACTAAACTCCATTCTTTTCATGGGTTTGTATTTTTTTCCTTTTTTATTTTCCTAGGAGGGACTAGAGAAAGTTGATAGGAATTAACACATGTTTAGATAGCATGTACTATTTGGTGAAAAGTCTGATTTCTCAGTTACAAAGGAAGCACAGAACATTCTTTAACTTAGCATTTTCATCACTGAATCACAGATAGTTAAAAAAAGATAATTCCTAAATAAACTGGAAAAAGTGAAATGCCTAAAAAACAGTGCAAGAATGACAATTTTTTTCCAAAATTAACTCCACAGCAAAGGGAGAAAAATGCTCCTCTTAAAAATCCAAGCATTAAGTTCTTTCTCAGAAGTTTGGACTAACTTCCCCATGCATTCTTCTTCTTATGAGACTGATACTTAATAAATTTTCTTCATTTGTTTTCACTGGAGACCTGGAAAGGCCAAACCTCATTTGCTCTGTGTAGACCCAAAGGGAGACCACACCATTTACCAGAACAGAAATCACTTTTCCTTATTCCAGTGCAGCACGTTGGTAGCTGTATTGATTGTCATTACTGGATGAGAAATAATGTAATTTCATATATTGTTCCTGCCTCAAACCACCATATTGTAGTCCTACAACCTCTGAAACACAAATGTACAATACTGTTTTCAAGTATCTAAATTGTCCATTTGGTTAAAGAGCTTGGAGACTCCTGGAGGAAGCATGGCAAAGGAAAGACCAGTATAACTAAAAATCTGTAATTAAGATGATGTTTTGTAGAGTGCGCAACAGAAATCATGCAAAAATCATCCCACAGAAATGTTAAAAACCTTTGAGAAATAACGAAGTCATTTAAACGCTGTTTTAGTTTAAATGTGAACTTGCATATGATAGATGTGATTTTATACATATCTATATATAACTCAGAAAACCTGTAGATAATGTACAGGAATGATAACGATCACTGCATAAAACCCACTATAGATTAATGAAAAAATCTGAACAAATCCTGAACTGCTCAAGGAAGGGTACACAGCTCTGACAGATCCCTTAGTACAAATGGTGGGAGTAAAACATATCCACATGATAATCACATCCTTACCAAAATTGAAAACGTATGTGAAAGTCATGGTGGTCTTGCAAAAATATAAACTCATAAACGATTTTTTGATTTGGTGTCATCATTCATTTCTTTCATTTGAAAAATCAGTTTTAGTAGGCCATGCAAAGATTGATGGCTTTTTCATAAAAGGATATTTTATGAAATAGTGAAATGTAGCATATTTCTACCTGATGAATGCAGAGACCTGTAAACTTTGAACCCACATTGGCCTTTGTTGCTCATGACCCTGTTTAAGTGATTTATTTTCTTTTAACAACTGCAGTCTGCAGGAGGTAGAATATACTGCGTAGATCTTTAATTCTGTTGAAAATGGAACAGTTTAAACAGAATGGCTGACATTAGAAGACCTATTACTGAAAAGCCATATTATCTTCATTTCAGTATCCCTTTTAGGAACAATATTTATGGTTGGAGAAAATGCGTAATTTATAAAAACAACTTGGTAGGCTGCTGCAGAGCAATGGAGGAGTTGGCATCCTTAGCCCCACATCAGGGTGTCTACAGGACTGCATCAATGCTAGAGACTCTGGAAACCTGGCACGTGGAAAGGGATAAAATCAGAAAACTGGCCTGCTGTCTAGAAGAACATCCTGAGGGAACTGAACACTCCCCACCCTTGTGAAACATTTGGATATCAAAGATTTAGCAAATTCCAAGGAAATAATATTGTGCTAGAATTTTTCTGCCAGGCTTTTTCAATACAACAGCATATTTATCAGTGATTTATGTGAATTCAGTTTCTTTTTTACCCTTCTTTACTGCTTTTTGGTTTTTTTTGGTTAATGTGCAATGAAGTCAAACAGCATCATAAGCATACTTCCCACTCCTCGGTGTGGATGTCACCATGGAAGTTAAGAAGATCAGTCCTCTTCCATGTATAGGGAGAAACCACCTCAAATCCAAAACATTTGCCCTAAGAGATCCAACTTTGTTTTGCTACAGTGGGGACTGATATCAGGTAGCTCCCCCAGCAGCACACCACAACACTGCTCCAATAATCCTCATCAGCTGACAAGCCTACAAAATCTTAGCAAGGTTTAATGTGTATCTCTGCATTATCACAGAGTGCCCAAGGCTCCATCTTATAAAATTAAATGGATATGATCAGAGAAATTAACAACACTTTTTTAAAACTCTGGTTTGAAGTTGCTCATTCAAGAAACAAGCTTCTGCTAAGCAAATTCCGTGTTTGTGAAACATCTCATGAATATATGGTGCTTTAATAAAAACAATGAATGTTTAAAGCTCCCCTGCTTTTCTCTGCTCTTCATTATTAGAAATAAATCTTATGAAGCAGATAAAAGTATTACAATTAATCCCTCCTGAATGGAGACAGTATGTACTATTATTTTCAATATGAGAGAAAATGGCTTTGACTAGACTGGCAACAACTGGCAAACTGGTTTTATAGTTTTGATTTATTGAATATTAGGAAATAGACTTTTTTAATAACAATTCCATTTAAGTATTCATTAAAATGGAATTAGTACAAGCAGGGCCAGATTCTGATATTCATATTCTTGTCAGACAGCATTTTATTACAGAAAAGTCTCACTGACATCAGTGGGATTACTTGTAAAAGGCCATTCAGCATGAGTGAGAACACAGAGCTAGACCCTACAAGGGTATAGAGGTTTTAGGTACTCACCCCTGACCCCCATGTGCCCCACACATCCTTTGGCAATGGCTGGAGCAGTATGGAACTGTGTGCTCCAGGCATCTCATCCACACTGGTGTGCATCAACTCCTGATCTCACAAATACCTGACCCACCTTGTCCCCACCCCAGCTATATGGGATGTGGAATATATATTTTCATCCTCACAAAGGACATAATTCCCAAGTGCTGATTATTTTGATTTATATTTATTTTCATAGTTCTTTCAGTCTGAGTAAGTTTGACCCAAAGAGTGCATAGCACAAGTTGCCATAAAAAAGCACTATGAAGATGAATTTTGATTTATAAGAAAAATCATTCAGAAGGAAAAAAGTAGGGGGCTACAGTAAAGAATCTTAGCAAAGGATCAAGGCTGCATACTCCAATTCTCTAAATTGCACAGCAGAAGAAAAGGCCATTTTTGGTTTGTATACTCCTGATATATTTAATATACACGTAAACAAATTCCAGTAAACTCTTGAGGTGGCACCGGCTAAAGAGAACTGGCTTCGTTATTAATGTTATTGATAATTAGAAAAATCATACTGATTTTTTCCATATGTAACCTAAAATGTCTCAAATTCTGAGTTCTAGCACCCGTACTGTATTTCTTTATTCAGTAATCTCTATAACGAGCAGGGGAGGAGGCTGAGAAATTTGACCTTTAGCTGTAAAACAGTGATGGATGAGTAAATTGTGAATGTCCTAATTTATCTTTCATTCAAAATTATTTAGCAGAAGATTTTGACAAATAATTTTTAGCATATATGCTGTAATTTCATATTTTCATTACATACACAAGTCATACCTTGAATATGCTTCTACTCCTTGACTGGGTAAACACAGAATTCTGTCCTGACAGCAAATACTTCACAGCCTGTTCAGTGCATGTACAGCCCTCCCTCCTCTGAAGGGCTGCAGAATCCCGCAGCAAAAAACTCGGTCACGAATAGAAAAACAAATATAGTCAAAACCAATTTGTTTGATACTTCTTTAATTATAAAAGAGATCTATTTTTTTGTTTTACTGTAATCTAATGTATTATAGTTATAGCTTAATATAATATAGTACAATTAGTAAACAGACTACTTTCTATTGTTTAACGTTGGTTTAAAAACTGCCCAGCACTCAAGGTTTCTGTTGTAGAGTTCCCAAAGGTCAGACTTGAAAGCTTAAACTTCAGGTTCTACTGAGATAAAGGCACAGTGCTTTGCAAAGTTATGCTATTATCCCTGGTTATAATCTTCACTGGCTTCAGAAATAATTGCTTTCCTTAAACAAAAAGGAAGTCTGATTCTAATTTGCTATCTAGATCTACATTCTTATATTCTTTTTATAGATTTTTGAACAAGTTATCACTGGAATCTTCCTTCACTCAAACATAAGTGAAAGTTTTATCTTACTTCAGATATCACAAAAATAATTTACGACTAGGGAAACAAAACCTTTTGTCTCACAATATATTTCTTTGCGACAGCTGTGGTATTTCACTGAAAGCACAAAAGCTGTGATGGTCTGGACTGCAATCAACCATTTTTAATAGGAAATTTTTAAAGACTTTTAATAAGATCTCCTAACATAATTTATGGGGAGAGGTTTTGAAGTGAAGAGGCATTGTTTGGCAAAGTGTTCTTCCTCTAATCTCAGGAAATTTAAATAATTGAGTGCTCATTTCCTCTAAACTTAGGATTTCTCCTTAAAAATGGTTAAGAAAAACACCTGCTACATTAGCAGCAAAATAAGTGTAGCGAGAGTCCACAAAAATACATTTCTAAATGCTTTTCAGAGGCAAAACTCCATGTCAAAGCCCAATATTATTAATAATAATGCAATATTGAATTTTGCTTCTTCAACATAGAATTTTTAATACATATTTTGACTGAAGATAGCATGCTGGTCAGGGCAACTGCAGGTATTTATTTTAACTGATACAGTTAGGGGAATAAGTGCACAAAAGCAGAGAATTTACAGATTACAAGAAAATCAGATGAGCACCAAAAGTTGCTCTACTTACTGAAGTTATCCAGAGCTCTTCTGGCTACAGAACTTGGCTGGAAAAATAAGGATAACAGGCTTCCCCTGAGATCTCTGATATATCTTGCAAGAAGAAGCTTAAAGGGTATTTTAGCAGTTTCCCCTTAGCCCCAACGAGAACTAGGGAAAAACTAGAAACATAAGTAGGAAGCACACTTCAATACATTGATAAAGCTAATCAAAGCTCCTAAATATGAAACAGATTCATTTTGCTGACTGAGAATTTAGATGAATTATTTGGATCTGAATTATTTTTTACCTTTTTTTGAGTAATTCATATGCCGTAATTCTGACCTAAACTAAAAGCTGATTTAACTGTGTCCCGCTCGTCTAGGCTGGCTAGAATACCTCTCCCAAAGGAAAAAAGAAAAAGAGGGAGAACCTTTAAAGCAAAGGAGTCCTGAAGAGCTCAGGCACAGTCGCGGTAGCCGGGACTCTCCCGGGTCACTGCGTGTCCAAGACCTCCAGAGGGCACTCAGCACAAAACGGATCGCACCGACAGGGAAAAGGGGTGCAGCTCCCAGCGGCCCTTACACAGCTTTCCGGAGACACAGCTCAGCTCTCATCTTTCCTACAGAGAAAACCATTAAATAAATAAATAAATAAATAAATAAGAGGGTTTCTGAAGAGGAATAATTATACCGCCATAGAGTCTGTACTTCCCCTCTGTATTGGAGAAGATCTCAAAAGCTGTCTGCTGATTTCAAAGAGCCTCCATAAAAAAATGCTTTTTAAGACATGGCAACTAAAGGATTTGTTCTCTTCAGTCACCACGTTCAAAGCACACAGGACAGAATGTCACTTCTTTCGACTCCACCTCTCTCTCTGGTTTGCCTATAGAAGCAAAACAAAACAAAACAATTTGCAGTGGGTACCAGCCAAAATTCCTTTTTCCTTCAGCAGAAAGTCTTACTCAGGTAGTAAGACTTTCCCCATGTTATAGAGACATACACAGACTCACACACGTCAGCCAGCTGTAGTGACCTCCTTTGGTTCCTGCCCCGGGGTGTGCCCGAGGTGCTGCTCGCAGCCCTCCCTGCAGACCTGCTGCCCCAGGGCACTGGGTGGCTGAGGCTCTCCAGACTGGGAGCGCTGGGAGCACCAGTCCTGGCAGCCTCTGCAGGGACCTCTGGCTCCCTTGCTTTAACCCCATCCACACCCCGTTTCTGAACTGGCTTCACGAACTGCAGACAGGACTATAAACAACCACCTTGTTTCCACAGAAATGTCATAATTCCAATAACACTGAAAGCCATTCCTCCACTACATCCTCTTTGCATCGGTAGTTTCACAAAACACATACTGCCCCCTTTATATTCAAAGTGGCCTTCCTGATGCACAAGTTCAAACCCCAGCTATCATCTATCATCTTAATTCTTCTGGGACAAATAAAGTATCATGCAACAGACCATATGTGGATATTTCAGCAGAGCTCTTTAGAGTCATGTCCTGTCTACCCAGTGTGATCCATGGTTATTCTATTTTCGTATACTCAGAATAATACATGAAAAACCTCCATTTGGGTGCACTGCCTAAATAAAAATAGACACTGGGGCTGGGAGTTCCCTGTGTGACTTGGGCGATTTATATGCCCTGGGGTAGCTTGGGCATCTGCAGAGGAATTTCAGACACAGCATGGGATCTACAGGACACTCACCGCAGCTTGCAGGCATGCACAGTATTCCAGAATGTAAACCGGCAACAGGCATGTGCTTCAGCACCTGGAATTTCCCCTAAAGATGTGTGAAAATCAAATGTATGATGTATCCCTATCCCCCGGTATGTTGGATTCCAATTACCTTTACTTTCACAGGACTGTGTTGAGCAGTACTAGAGGAAATTCACCTACACTTTAAAAATGCTCAAACACTCATTCTCTGAAAATCAGATCCCCTTCTAGATCAGACACACAAAGGAGAGACCTATCTCTATATCTACCTGTAACTGCCAGGATGCTGATATCTGAAATACAAAATACAGATAAGACTATCAATCAGAGAGTATTAAAATATTCTGGTTGAAAGATAATTAATCAGCTACGGTAGGGGTAATATTTTAAAAATACTGCCTAAAGTAGGATAAACTATTTAGGCAGGATTTGTATGATGGAAAAATTAGAAGTTGAAGCGTTATTTAAAAGTTACACAAGCATGCAGATGATCAAAACTGAGCAGAGTCATGACATTTAATAAAGGCAGTGTGGGCCTTTATCAGGTTCACTGCGCTCAGCACTGTGGAAACTCAGAACCTGCTGTGGTTATTAGACTCGACAACTAAGTTTAGTCAGGATTTGGCCAGGTTTATAAAACAAGGAGGTTTGTGTGCAGCAGTCTTTACTAGCTGGGCTACTGGTTAGACTTAGTGATTTTAGAGGTCTTTTCAACCTTAGCAATTCTATTATTTTCTTGGTTTTCATTTTAGCCTCTGAACACGGGGAAAGTCACGCAATGTTCCTGGTGGTCTGCCACAGCTGAACAGGAAACCTGAGCAGAAAACACGCTCAACACACCGGCAACACCGAGTGAGGGCTCCACAGGTCTCACTGGAGCGGGAGCGCAGGTGTTGAGACAAACTAAAGAAAAGGTGACCAGCCTCCGTTTGGGAACTGCTGTCCTTACTCCCACCACGTTCCACTCCCGACACACCGACGTGAAGTCCGTTATTTAACCTGGTCCTAGAAAAACGACCAGGCAAGAAGCACTTCAGCTTTTAAGAGAGGAGAAAGGAAGGTGTGAGTGTGAGAGCGGGGGGAGTTGGTGGGGCGGGTGTAGGTGCCGCGACCGCGCCCGGGCAGCCCCACGTTCGCGCCCGGCAGCGACAAAGGCCGGCGGCCCGGGCACGGCGGTCCGGGCACGGCGGTCCGGGCACGGCGGCCCTGGCAGGGCCGAGTCGGGCACGGCGGCCCGGGCAGGGCGGTCCGGGCAGGACCGAGTGGGGCACGGCGGCGCGGGCAGGGCGGTCCGGGCAGAGCGGTCCGGGCAGGGCCGAGTCGGGCACGGCGGCCCGGGCAGGGCGGTCGGAGCGCGGGGCCCGCCCGCCCGGCGGCGGGAAGCGGAAGCGGCGCGGCCTGGCGCGGTGGCGGAAGCCGCTCCGCCTTTCCGGAGCGCGGCGTGCTCGGAGCCATGAGCGTCCCGGCCTTCATCGACATCACCGAGGAGGATCAGGTCAGTGTCCCCGGGGAGCGATCGCCCCCGGGCCGGGGGGTCTGGGCCGGACCGTGTCGGGGGCCGGCAGCCGGAGCCGGACCTGCCCCGCCGTGCGCGCCGCGAGCGCTCCGTGAGCTCGTCTGGGCTGTTCCCTACAGAGACCGAGCAGGCGATAGAGAGAAAACTGAACATAATGGCTGAAAGATAACCCTGTGTTTGCAGTTCCCTCTTCAGTGTTCCACCTCCCCGGCATTCGTTTTCATCGCTCCTCAGCCCTACTTTTTATTTAGCAGAAGAAAACGGGTTCACATATGGGCATTACTTAGGCAACTCGGGTTTGCAGGATTCTCGGTACTACAGGCATGGGAACTGGGATTTCTGTCTTTGAGCTGCTGCTTTCTCGTGCCTTTGAATTTGGAGGCTGCTTGTTCCCAGTGTCATTGAAGTATGTATAGCTACATACTTCTGTACGTATACACAATGAATATAGGGTGTGTATATATACACATTGGAAATCTGCAAGAACTGCGCACGCCGCTACTTTAGCCCAGTTTTCACTTGCCATAATGCCTAGTAAAGCCCCATCAAGTAGCTGGTCTGAAACATACTCAGTACAGCGGTTTGTCCCAGGGCATTTAGCTCTCTCCTCTATGATTCCAAAATGATTTGACACTGAATGTGATGTAAATGGCAGTTCGTGTCACAGCAGCCTCCCCGTCAGAAATGCTCTCTGCCAAAAGTCTCATGGCCTCAGATTGTTTCTGAAGGGTTATGGTTCTGCTGCTGAAGCCCTGAATTCTAAAGGTAATGAATAGGCCTGTTGCTGAGAGAAAGGTATTTCCTTGGTGTCGGTTTAAGTCCTAACAGTGTAAGGCAGCTCATGGCATTATAAGGCCGGGTTGAATTAGGCTTCGGGCAACCTGGTTTAGTGGAACATTCCCTGCTCATGGCAGAGGTGTGGAACAAGATGATCTTTAAGGTTCCTTCCAACCTAAGCCATTCTGTAATTAGATTAGAAACTGTTTTTAGGTTGTGTGAAGACAAAGTTCTGCCCTCCCTAAAGTGGCTTTGTTTATACCTTTTTTCTTTTCTGGGGAAGAGGCAACTAAACGGTTTTAATGTTTTTCTGAAGTTTGCAGAGGGAGTAAAAGATAGTAAAAATTTGTAAGGAAGTCACAAAAACTTACTACGCCTGCAGTGCAGTACCCAGTTGTAAGCGACACATTCATGCTGTGAGGAAGCCCAACAGCTCTGTGACCTATTCAGTCACTGGCAGACCAGAAGCAGGTGCAGCATCTGGCAGAACAAAAATCTGTAAGAAATTTAATTACTTTGACCTTTTTGTTCACAAAACAACTGTTTTATTTTCTATGTATTGTCTTTCTCTTTTTTAAGGCTGCAGAACTACGAGCTTACCTGAAATCCAAAGGAGCAGAAATCTCTGAAGAGAACGCGGAAGGCGGACTTCATGTGGACTTGGCACAGATTATTGAAGTGTGTGATGTGTGCCTGAAAGAGGATGACAAAGGTTTGCATCTCTTAAGTCTTGTTGGTTTTGCTAAACTCATCGCCATGAGTGCTTTCAAACAGTAAGAGCTGGCAGAACTTAGAAATGTGTAGCATGTGTTAAAACACAAGCCGTGCACCGTCATAAAAATGGAAGGGCTTATTTCCATCATTTCCATGGGATATTTGCATGTACTCTGCCCCTCCTTTCTCCAAAGATCCAGCACCCTTTGAAGAAGTCAGAAGCCAAGCTAGACTGTGCTTGTAATGAGGGCGTATGTGAAATAGGGGTTTTTATGCTCAGGTGTCATTTTGGGGAATAAATAATATTTTCCATATGTAATGAGTTTTGTTCTTGGCCTTTGCTTGACTGGTATTTGGGCAGACTGGAAAGAAGGCACAAAACCGGTGTGGTTCAGTTTGGAAAGGATGGAACACCACACTTAAAACAGCAACTGGGGAGGGTTTGTAATCCACCTCATTGTTCTTGAGGGCGTTTTGCCTGTGGTCTGGGTATCCCTTATGCTCCTGGTAAAATGTTTTACTGTACTTGGGCACTAGGTGTTACTATTCTCACTACAGCTACAGTTTTACAGTGGGCAGTTTCCTGGATGTGTAGGAAGAAGCCACGGTGTGGAACCCAGAGTTCCTCTGATTTCAGAGTTGCTTTGAGTTCAGAGCAAGAGTGTATCAAATACCACATTCTGTGTTGACCTTAGAGTGGTAATTCTTGCCTTACATGGAAATGTGTTGGTGTAAGCCCACCTGAGCCAAGCCTCTGGTACATTCTGATGAATATCCAGGTTAATATCTTGGCATTTTCTTTCTTTAAAAGTTCTTGCTCGTGCAAAGTGGTGATTCATATCAAAAGTAACTTTTCCGCACGAGAGAGCTGCTGATTGCTGCTTGCAGTTTCAAACAGCTGTATGGTTTTGTTTATGCAGATGTTGAGAGCGTGATGAACAGCGTTGTCTCTCTGCTTCTTATCCTGGAACCTGAAAAACAAGAAGCACTGATTGAAAACCTGTGTGAGAAGTTAGTAAAATTTCGGGAAGGAGAGCGCCCATCTCTTAGACTGCAGCTGTAAGTATTGTACAGAGCAAAGTGAGAAATGGTGGACTTTGCAAAGTAATCGTGCCTCTGAAGAGGAAGGATTATCTTAAAAGTCTTTAAATGATGTGGGGTGTTGCAGGAAGCCCTCTTCTACCTTTTCACTGTCATAAAATAGAAGTACCAGTATTTTTTCCTTGGGTATTAAGAAGTTAAAATGCATAGTTTTCAGCTTGTTTGCTGAAAATGAGCACAAAACCAGAAGCTGTTACAGCTCATCATGGATGTAAGGTGCTGCCAGGTGCATTGTCTGTACTAGCAAGTGTCTTAATAAAACATTTACGTGCACTCCAGTAGTGTTTTTTGAAACCTCTGACTCTGTCGTTGGTTGTTTGCGGTTTAGCCTGAGCAATCTCTTCCATGGCATGGACAAGAACACTCCTGTGAGGTACACAGTGTACTGCAGCCTTCTGAAAGTGGCCTCGTCGTGTGGTGCCATCCAGTACATTCCAACTGAACTAGATCAGGTAATCAAGTGGCCCATCAAGCTGTGGCCTTTGTATGAAACATGTTGTACCTTAATGTTACTCAGAGCTGATACAGACCATCTCTTACAAATTGCCAGAGCCTAAAGAAATTGCTGTGAAGATGATTAGAGAGATGCAACACTTCTCCTATGAGAAAAGGCTGAGAGCATTGGGGTTGTTCTGCCTGGAGAAGAGAAGGCCCCAGGGTGCCCTTATTGCAGTACTTTAGAGGGGGCTCATTAAAGAGGGAGAACAACTTTTGACATGGGCAAATAGTGATAGGATGAGGGGTAATGGTTTTAAGCTAAAAGAGGAGAGATCTTGATTTTAGATGTTAAGTTCTTGACTGTGAGAGTGGTGAAGCACTGAGCAGGTTGCCCAGAAAAGCTGTGGATGCCCCATCCCTGCCAGTGTTCAAGGCCCAGTAGGATGGGGCTCTGAGCAATTTAATCTAGTGGGTGGCATCCCTGCCCATGGCAGGGGGCTTGAAACTAGATGGCCTTTTAAGGTTCTTTGCAACCCAAACCATTCTATGATTCTAAATAAGAAATGCAGAATACAGGTTTTGTCTTTTAAAGGCCCGTCTGCAGAATCTAAGTGAAGTTGCTGTCTATTTTTCATTTCTGATGGTGATCATATATAGATGAGTGTTTGATTCCTGTGGTGGAAACCAAAGTGAGAAGCTTTGATCAAGAGTGAGGAGTCAAGTTCTTGTCTCTTGCTCTGGAATCAGAATATATGAGAATCACTCATCCTTAGTTAGGAAGTAATGTGGAGAGCACAGACTTTTGGCTTCTCATGGAAAAACTTCAGGTACAGCATTGGAGAGCCTGCAAGTCAAAGGACCTAAAAGAGAAATCTCTGTGCAAGATATTTTTAATCCTTTTCTGCCTGGGAGAAAATGAGGAGTATTTGTAGTGTTATTTAGTCTTTTCCTGAATGCTTCTTTTTCACTTGTATTCTACTTAGGTCCGAAAATGGATTTCCGACTGGAATCTGGCCACAGAGAAAAAGCACACTCTCCTGAGACTGCTCTATGATGTCCTAGTAGACTGCAAGAAAAGGTATAAAAGACAAGTCATACATACTAGATAACTCTGTATTTTGATGTACTATAGGTGATCTGTAGGGAAGGTATTTCTCACAAGACTTGTAAAATCAATCTGTACCGATAATTCAATCCAAATATATTTGGGGGGGGGGGGTTAATATTTTTAAGCATTCCTGTATTAAACCAGTGTTCCCAAGAATATTAAAGTTAGTGGTGAATTAGCTGCAAACCACAGACTCCCAAAATAACACACTATTTCTTTCTATAAATACTCATCTTAGAGCATTGTAGCATTATGCCAAGTTTATTATTGCACTTTGGACATTTTAGTGCATGGTAGTGCTATCTCTTACTTAATGATGTGGGAAAGCTTATCAATCACAGTTAACAGAATCAGTCTTTTTATGTAAACATTACCTTCAGGACAGAGCTTTCCACTAGTCATGGAAATTAATGTCCACAGAATACCTGCTTGGCCATTTTGAATTATTATCCTGGATCATAAGAAGCATCTTTGATCTAACAAACTTGGCAGACCACTGTCTTCTGGCATGTAGAGTAATCCTCTGTGTATGGTGCCTGTAAATTAATGCAGGTCTTAACTGAGAGCTGTCATCAGTTTATCTTGCAGATGTGATACAGTGGATTGAGTGCCCTGGCCAGGACTAGAGAGGTGGGCTGCTATCCAGTGGTTCAGAGTGTAGTTCCACAACAGCTCAAACCTACCTAAACTGCCCCTGTAGTTTGGAAGGGGGATGTTGGGGGTGTGTGTTGCTTGCTCCTGCCTTTCCACTTTGTTTTCTGAGTTACTTTTCCAAGATTTTTTTGATTTTTGTGGTGAGGCAGCATCAGGACCCCTCCACTGGTGACTCACAGTGGTACCAGAACTGCGCTTGTGTTTTCCGCGTTTGTGTAACCTTGTACTGCTGCAGAAGGAATGTTCTGTCCTGTATCCTCTGTTCCTGCCAGTCCCTGAGTGTGTTTGTGCTCGTGTGGGCATCTGCGTGACTGCACAGGGGGTTGGACTGGGGACATGACCTTGCTGGGGGTTTAAAAAGGCAAGTGTGAAGCTGTCACAAGTGGAGAAGAGTTCCTTCTGTCAGGACAGTTGGCTTATTCTGCCCTGCTGGAATTATAGCCTGGAAATGCTGCATCAGCACAGCAGGATCGTTTTTGACTAACCTCCATTTAGGGATGATTAATCCTCATGGAATAGTTACTCTGTGAACTACAGTACTGGGAATTCCTGTTTGTAACACTCAAATGCTTTTGCATCGATAGTTCTGTATGGCAGATTCCAAATGGTCAAAATAAATTCAGGAATGTTAATCACAGATCTTTTCCATGGCTTATTGCTTACCTTGTTTCAGAAATATTACACTGATAACATTCCTGCTCTTTTAAACACTTCCCATCCTGTTGATTTATTGCGAGGTTTTAACTAGTTTCATTCCCTAACTTAATAGCCAGCTATTTTTAGCTAGCCTTGCTGTCAAATCAGTGGATTAAACTTCTACTTTTTGTTTCCACTGCTACCAGTAACCTTGCTATTAAATGTTTTTTGCTTACTAACCATAGGTGATATTTTTAAGATAGCCAATAAAACCTTCCACAGACCCTGTTAGAAAGGACTCCTGCACTCAGTGTCCTTACCATGGGTTGCAGCAAGCTGTGCACTGAGCGGAGCAGCGTTTCAGAGCACTTGCACTTCCCTCCAGAAAAGAAAACAAGAAGTGACCCTGGCACCTTTGACCTGGTTCACTCTCCTGGATCAGTGGGCAGTGTTTGGAATAGTATGGGAAACTCACAGCAGCATTCCAGCTGTAGCACTCAGGAATGTTGCTCTATCTAGCAGTATGGGAAGATAAGTGGGAACTGAAGAATAAGTGATAAAAATCATACCTCAGTTACCATTGTTGATTTATAATCAAGGGAAAAGAACTACCTTGTTGAAGACAACTTAATTCTTTCATTTGCTTGATTTATGTTTTAACTTTGCTCAGTGTGGCATAGGAGATGGTTTTCCATAGCTAACAGACTTTCTCACAGTGGGTAAATTGGTAGTTAATAGATTGGTAGCTCCTAAAAAGCAGATGATGCAGAGGTTGTGTGGTGTCCCTTTTCCTACGGTGATAAGTAAAAGTTTGTTTTATCAGACCTTTTCTAGCCACCTTGATGCAGTTTAAAGCTGGTCTCTGCTGGCAGGATCCAGCAGCTTTAGCCCTGCCCAAGTTAAATTCAAACAGGTCTGGCAGGTCTGGTTATTAATACTTGTAGCAAAAAGCTCAGCATGTCAGGCACCTGTGGAGTAATTGTTTCATTTAATTTTAGTTCCATTTAATATCATGTAATGTAGAGGGACTCGATTCCAACATGTCACTTAAGTCTCTGAATGCTCTGTTGTGGTTTTTTCCTTCCTTTTATCTACCATCACTCTTAAGCTCTCACTGGCTTTTTGTCAAGTTATGCATCTGGACTGGCAGGTGGAGCCAAGAGCACTTGTTCAGGCTGTTTTGCTAGAAAATATGTTCACATTTGCACCTTAGGTGAGACACATTTAACAAAGAACTGTGGGAAAATAGTGATCTGTATGAGTGCTTCAAACATCCTAATTTACAGTAGTAATCTGACACGAAATAGAATGTAAGACTAAAGGCCTGCCATATTTGCTGAGGTTCACAAGAATTCAGCACAGAAAGTTTGGGAGTAATTGTAGCATTCTGTTGTTTCCTAGAAAGACAAGTGACAAATTCCACTCCTTCCCCACTTAAAAAAAAAACAAAACAAAAAAGTGGGGAATTGAAAATACTATTTGAAATTAGTTAAGTGATGGTTTTCAATTTTTGCTCCTAAGGGAAAGATTAGGACAGGAAAAGTGCCAGAAAACTGTAACACAGCTCTGAAGTGTACGAGAACAACTGCTGAAAAGCTTTTATTAAATAAGGAGTTGTGTATTCTTAGGTTGAATAGCACGTGAGCTGAGCCTATTTGATTGAATATATATATAGTGCCAGTCCTGTATTAAACTGATCCTTTGTCTCCTAGAACATCTAGTGTTGGTAAGATTTCACCAGTGCCACAATCAGAGTCAGTCATAGACTGATTTACATGCAAATGCTTCTCTCATATATAAAGCTGCCTAAATTAATTTTTTTTCACTGATACAGAACTGCCAGTTCATTTATGTCAATATTGGTTACCAGTGCAAAGCATAACCTGAGCTCTTTAATGCTGGAGTTTTAAAACAAATATTCCATTAAAGCTTATATCCCTGAATATGCTTCTGGAATGTTTTGGGATCTACAGAAAATGCCCCTGCCTGGGGACAAACTGTCTTTGTTCAATGTACATCCAGATTATATATGATACTGGCTGTTGCCCATGATATCCTAACTTTTGTGCTGCACATCTCTCTGATCTGGTGAATTCTCTGAGAATAAACTTCCCCCTATAGAGTGGCTGTCAAACAGTGGTATGGTGAAATTTCAAATAAGTGCCCATATAAAGACAATGTTAATGTACTACAAAACCCATTCAGACCTGTGCTGCTGTATGGGTTAAACCTCTGTCACAGCACAGAACATACTGGGTATGTTGTGTTGGTTTGTTTTTCCCTGTGCAGTTTATGCCATTGGCCTAAGTCATTAATGCAAATTGAAACTTCATTCTTGCAGTGTTTTGTTTTAAGGAAAGTTGTGTGTGCTTTTAGACCACATGGGATAATTTGTTGCAAATTTTGCAAAAAGCATCAGTGGTCGCTGGCCTTGGTGGTAAAACTGTTTGATGAAAATAAATAAAATCTGTTAAAATGACACAGTAACGATCTCTGAGCTGGTTTGCAGTGGTATTGGTGGTGTTTACAAAATTATCTGGGTAGACAAGGCTGTAGGTTTGCTCAGTTGCTGAGGAGGAGTTGTTTTTCTAAAAGCTGTCTGTCGGAGCAGTGCTGGAAGCTGTTTGCTTCACAGCAGCCTCAACCAGTCTCATTGCTGGCTGCATAATTTCATCAATAAAATGAGCAGCTCTCACTCTGAATACTTGAAGAAAGAATCTGTGAAAGAAGAGAGCAGCTTTTATACAGTCATTTTCCTGACCATAAATATTCTTTAAGAGATGCCATTTTACATTTGAAATAAACTTTGCAGCGCTACTTATTGCACAATGATTAAATCCAGATGTGCATAAGAGGAGCATTCTAGTGAACCATATAAAGCTGTTCCTAGCTCAGAAAGCTTTTTCCATAACCAGCAGGTAATTTATCAGTTTAAGAGAATGAAATGAAGGGTGAAGATAAACATTTTGTAGAACAAGAATTGAAAGAATACATCCAGTTCATTTGTTCTCTCCACTAGAATTAAAATGGATCATCTACATCTTTTTCAAGTGTAATTTAATTTGACCTATAACATCATAATGGAATTATTTAAATATTTGAGTGTCTTGTTTGAACTATTTTTTCAGCAGTCCTGAGGTAATTTCATTTTTTTTTCTATAGTGACACTGCAGCAAAAGTAATGGTGGAGCTACTGGGAAGTTACACAGAGGACAATGCTTCCCAGGCTCGAGTTGATGCTCACAGGTAATACTGGCTTCCCAGTTTCCTTAAAAGTAACTTTTCCTCAATTGTCAAATATTTTGATCATCTTATTATTAAGAGTATTGAGTGGCCTGACAGGTCAGGGGCCCTGCCATGGCCTCTTCTGTAGCATTGCTGACTCAATCGAGAGTTTGTCTCTGCAGTCTGCAGTAGGTCTGGTTGTTTGTAGGCACAGCCAGGTTTATTCCAGTGTGCAAGTGCACAGGAGTGTTCCTGGTCACTGCTGAGAGAGATCAGCCTTGGGTAAGGACTTCCTGTACAGCAGCGGTGCACTCAAAATCTGTACTGGAATCCTTTATTTCAGATTTTTTTACTTTTTGCCTGTTTTATTATCTAACCTTCAGCATTCTTTTCAAATAGCACTTTCTCTTGAAAAGACATTGTTGCTGTCTTGTCTATGAGCAAGTACAAAGAATGAGAACTGCACAGAATTAAGCTTACCTGTTAGACAAGCTGGGACTAAATTGATTTGTAACAGTGCATTTTCCCCACTGGCCAAAATGAGTAAATGCCTGTATTTTGATGTTCTAACTATCATGATTTTTCTTAGGAATTAGTTATTTAAGTTCTGCCAGATGTGCACTATCAGTAGTTCTCAAGGGAGTTGTTTATACTTAACCACAGAGGAAAATCAGGATGACTCCTTTGGAAAATTAGTGTCAGTGCGGAAGTGGAAACTTCACTGGCTACCCTACAGCAACCTGCAGCCTGTTCCTCTGAGAGAACTCGTGTGCCCAGGGCTGAGTCTGTGCAGAACTCCCATTCTCCTGGTGTCCTTGTGTGGCAGAGCAAGCCAAGGCATCTGATGTGCTGCTGAGAAAAGCTTTCATCTGGAGTTCCTGTTTCTAGTCTGGAGCTGCAACTGATAAATCCTGGGCCTTGCACTGTTTGGTGTTGGGGTTTTCTCTGTTTTGTGTCATATATTCAAGTATAATTAAATCTTCCAAAACAATTCTATGACATTTTAGGAGGACAGTAAAAATGCCTCTAGGAATGAAGGCTGTGCTGGAAAGAAATGCATAGATGGAAACTGTAGGGTGATCTGTGGTTTTACCACATGGCACATTTATTTTGGGATACGGGACAAATTACTTAATGCTTTCTGTTCCTTGGTTTTTCCATCTGTAAAATGAAGATTAAAATTGGAATGTGACATGTGTTACCTTTAAAAATAATTGAAAACCTTTGTGTATTTCTAGGAACAGCAAATTGAGTTGCCCTTAGTCATAAAGATGTGTATTGCTTTGAAAGTAAGCATTTTCCTTTTCTTGTTAGATGTATTGTACGAGCATTGAAGGATCCAAATACCTTTCTCTTTGATCATCTTCTTGCCTTAAAACCAGTCAAATTTTTGGAAGGAGAACTTATTCATGATGTAAGTAACTTTGTTTTTAGTGAGATGGTTTGATAGCAGTAGACTGCTTTGTTTTAATGTGTCTTTTGAAATCCATTAGAATAGTTATCTGTGTCAGTAATCCTGAGCTGCAATGGGCTATTCCTTTTTGTAGTCTTTAAAATTAAAATTGCATGTGAAATGTTTCCCTTTCAAAGTTCCAGCAACTCAGTTACAAGTCCTGTCCTCACATGAGTTCTGTAGCAAATCTTAAGTCTGGGAAAAGGAAGTAAGCTCAACACAGATAGCCCACAGCTATTGACAGAATTTCAGCTCTTAACATTCTGTTCAATACCCATATATCTGTCCAGCCTGCAAGATAATATTTTAACTGTTCTCATACTTGTTTTCCATCTTTTAGCTTTTGACAATTTTTGTAAGTGCTAAACTAGCATCCTATGTCAAGTTTTATCAGAACAACAAAGACTTCATTGACTCCCTGGGTAAGTTTTCAGATCATTGCATTTCTGACTATTTGCGTAGTTTAAGGTATGGAAGCCACAGAGTTCTTGAGTTTGAGTCCATGTGTTGAAGCAAGGAAATTTCGTAACAGATGAGAGTTTGTAGACGATAACCTCTGCTAGATGCTGAGTGGGCCATCTGACTATGGTTTCTTCTTTGAAAACAAGCTGGTTTATGGCTTTGGAAGAGAACTATGGTTTTACCTGCTGGTTTTTTTCTCTTAGAACTCCCCCCCTGAAAGGTTTAACACAGTCGTACTCTAGGCTAGGCCAGAGATCATAACTGCATTGAGTAAACCACTGGCTTGTATAAATCTCATGTTTTTTTATGATGAATAACTTTGTAACAGCAAATACTTCTGAGCAGTAAGATAAGGCATGTGATTGTGTGTGTGTGTGTCTGCATGTGCTGATGCATTAGACCCAGCAAGCCACAGTCTGTCCCAGTTAATTTGTTTCATCACATGAAGCAATGTGATGGAATGTTAATGTCAGCACCCTCTTTATTTACACACTGTGGAAAAAAGGAGTAGTAATTAACACTCTGACACTCCCCCGTTGATGTGTAATTGACTGTTTCAAAGGAGCACTGGTTCATAAGCTATTGCATGCATTAAAATTACGTTTTTTATATTCCAGCTTTTTAGGACAGGGGTCAGTGACAATGCAGAAATTGCTCAATGATGCAGATTTTTTTATTACTGCATTAAGGTTTTGACATATTGGTAATGAATAAATGTTTCCATAAAAATATGGGGGTTCTTTTAATAACTTTGATTTTGAAATGACACTTAAACACTGCATTGGATGCATTTGGGGAAAGCCACAGTTTTGCTAAAACAGAGTTGAGTGCAGCCTTTTAACACATGCATTATTTTGTTTAATGGAGTGTGATATAATTCTTAGAATAATTGCCCTCAGAGCTTTAAAATTGTGGTACTTTGGGTATTGAAATGATGGAAATACCAATGGGATTTTTTGGTGGATAAAATTAGCAGCAAGTTTTTGGTAGCTTGTAAATGTGTATATAGGATAAGTGTATCTTTAGTCACATGTATCTGAACATTAGTTATGCAGACATCTTACACTTTTCTTTCTCAGGGGAAAGTGGGTTTTGGGTTTATCTTTTAGGTCTTTGTCCACAGAAGTATTTGCTGAAATTGCTGTTACACCAACATTTGAATAAATTTATAGAAAATTAATTATACATATATGTAGCAGTAACTGTATTATACTCAATTGTTGTGATTTTTTTTTGCCTTGTCTCCCAGTATCTGTGCTTCCCTCCATGAATTAATTCAGTGTGTCAGCTTTCAATATATCTAAGATTCATATAATCTTAGTAAAATCCTTAAATACCAGTGTAACTGTTTTGAAAGACAGTCTTAACTTCCACTTACGCTGATTTCTCACCTGCCTTATGGTGTGCTCAGAAACTTGGTGTGTCTTTGAGCAGTGGACAAACAGATTTGGAGGCAGCACAGATGGAAATGCTGGGAGCTGAATGGTTCAGCCTTGGCTTTGAAGAACAAGGGCAGTTTGGTCTGGACAACAATGCAATTATTAGATGAGGCATTCAAAAATGATCTGTTCCCAAAAGCAATGAGATTTTTAACCATGCTTTAGAGATTTTTTTTAAAATAACTTGCTAAGATACTTTTGTTTTAAAGGCTATTAATAATAGGATTTCAGTGGCAGTAGAGCATGGGATGTAGGTGTAGCCTTTCCTGGACCAGGACCAGTTAGAACTGGCCCAGGAAAGCTGTGCAGTGAAGGCTCCTACAGGTGGCATCAGTTTGTTACAATTTGTTGTTTTATTAATGCTGACAATTTAGGCCAGCAGTAGCATTATCTGTGTCAACTGCATCGCCCTAACATGGCCACAGTTAATCTGGTATTATCAGCAGTCTTTTTTGCAAAGTTAATCAGCACCTCATTTGCATTTGTTAATTAGGGTTAATGTGTGCTAATTGATTTTTTGATGCTTATAGAGTTCCATTAAACTCAGTTAGGTATAGTTGCTGGTGCTCCTCATTCGTATGAATTATGGTGATCACATTTTTGTTGAATCGGTGCCAAATAGGAAACCTGCATCATAATTACAGCTAATTAACACAACATGATGTCCTGCACTAATGTGCTTCCCTGCTAGTGTATGGGTGTTATAAATTCCAAACTTACATATTTACTGAAGCAATGGGAATGTTTATAATGTCATTGTAGAACAAAATGATTGACACTCATTTTTAAGGAACTTCCACTGGATCTTAGTTGGTACCTCATGGACCTTGGGATTAAAAAATGCCTTGTTTCATCTCAGTGGCTTAACTTGGTTGACCTAGATGTTTTTCCAGAAAAATGGTCTCTGATTTAGACATGCAAGGTCTTGGCACAGTTCCTTGTGTTGCCATTCATGCAGTCATGTAAAAGATGTAACCTGACCTTGGCATTGGTTCTGCTGGTTTCGAACAACACTTTTCTTGGCCACACTGGATGCTTACATGGGACTTACGATGCCTTTTTTGCTGTGGACAAACAAATTCAGTACCAAAATGCTTTCTTCTGGCACCACAGTGTTATGTTCTGGAACCAAACTGTGAGAGGTTTGTTTTCCAGAAGCTACAGGAGAATGAGTGGGGAGGCTGGAAGAAGGTTTTTTGGCATAACCAGCTGGGGATTTTCCGTTTTGTTGCATTGCTGTTCTTCCAGGTGATGCAACTGAAAAATTCACTTGTACGCTCACCACCTAAAATTCTGTTCGGGTGATGTTTTTACTGCTCAAAAAATAAAACTTTTCTAGATAATACATTTTTACTAAAAACAACTGAGTCTTGATGAATTCACAATGAAACTTGCTATTTTAACAAAAGACAAGGCAGATGCAGGATTTGATATTTTACCTCAGAAAAACTGCTGTTGATAAGGAGAATATATTTTAATGTGAAATAAATTCGAAATTATTGGAAGCATATCTAGTAAAAATAACATGAAAAGCAAATAATTTGTATGATTATAATTAAATCATTAATTAAACTATCAACACTTTTACTCAGGCTTGTTGCATGAACACAACATGGCAAAGATGAGGCTCCTTACTTTCATGGGAATGGCTGTAGAGAATAAAGAAATCTCATTTGACACGATGCAGCAGGAGCTCCAGATCGGGGCTGATGATGTAGAAGCGTTTGTCATTGACGGTAAGAACTGTGGTACCACTCTGCACACAGTGCTCATGAACAAGAACTTTACAGTCTTCTAATGCTGAGTATTAGAACAGTATTAATTTTAACTTCTGTGCTTTTTACAAGATAAAGCTGCACAACTTCATGCTTAAAGACAGGCCCAACTGTTGTGTTTTAACCAGTGTTTTTCTTCTCAGTGACAGGAACTGTATCTCAAGTAATTCTTTACAGAACTAATAAATTGTTTGCAGGTTTAATTTGTTATCTGGTTTTGTTTGCTGTCATTAAAACAGGATGTGTTTGTAGGGGAGAGAAGTTCATAAAAATTGTACAGGATATTACTTTAATAGGTTGGCACCAAACAATAGGATTCGTGCATGACCTTCATCTTGTTACATCATTTTGCTTTTCTGCCTATTAGGCCATTAAAACCAACAGCAAAAGCGATTAAGTGAACTGCTTATGTGTTCTTATGTTTGTATTGATCTAATTTTGAACCGTTTTTATGCCGTTTAATACCTTTGCACGATCATGAAAATGTTGCTCAAAACAGCATTGGTTTTTTGCAGCTGTAAAGACAAAGATGGTGTACTGCAAAATAGATCAGACACAGAGGAAAGTCGTTGTCAGGTAAGACAATTCTTCATAGCCTTTTGCAGAACTTAGTGTGTTCTAATTATTTCCCTTATATTTGTAGAATATTTTAACTAGAAGCAAGGTATTGTTCCTATCAGTTGCTGGTAGTTAAATAGTTGCTATTTATCATAATTTTATTAAAGCTCACACTGAATGTGATTAGCTTATTTAATGAAAGAGTCCTACTTTCCAGGACATTTCATTTAATGACCTACTAGTGACAAGAATACTAATCACTGTTGTTGCTTTAAATATTTGGGAAGGCTGCAGAACTCTCTTAACTGGTAAAGTGCAGCCATTTCTAGAGAGAAAATCAGAATTTCCCTGTTTGTGCATGAGAGGAAAGCAATGCTATAGAAGAATAATTAGGTGAGTGCGACATCTCTAGTAATCTTCTTCCAATTTTGTTTTACTTCTCCAGTCACAGCACACATCGGACTTTTGGAAAGCAGCAGTGGCAGCAATTGTATGACACTCTAAACACCTGGAAACAAAATTTGAATCAAGTGAAAAACAGTCTCCTCAGTCTTTCAGACACCTAAGAATTTTTTTTTTTGACCTAGTAATATTGCTGTAGGTGAATTTTATTCAAAACTTTGACAGTTTGTGAACGTTTCCAAAAAATGTATGCAATTGGTTTAAAGAAGCTAAATATTCTAAATAGCCCAAAAAAAAAAAAAAAAAAAGAGGCAATAAAACTAACATGGGAAAATGTCTTCTGTTGATTTTCTTACATAATCAGCAACAAGAAAAACTGGCAACATTGGTTATGCTGCTTTTGTTCGT
Source organism: Corvus kubaryi (assembly GCF_017639235.1). Lineage (NCBI taxonomy): Eukaryota > Metazoa > Chordata > Aves > Passeriformes > Corvidae > Corvus > Corvus kubaryi. The sequence continues at coordinate 2,899,900 of NW_024581126.1, read as the reverse complement.
TTTACAGTATGAGGACCTTTCTTTGCAAGATGTGTGGGGAGGAAGGGAGGGAGGTCAGAAAAATGATAGTGTGAGTATTTGTAAAGTAAGAGAAAACTTCCCTTAGACCCAAGGGAGGAGAAATGTGACCCAATGGAAGTGAAGCTTCATGAAGCCAGATCTGCTGCCTTATCTCTGTAATCATACCTGATACTTCAGTGTTGAAAGAGACCTTACTGATACAGAAACTATAACAGATATATTTAAATAATTTGGCAGTAAAGGTAAGCAGGAGATTTTTCTGTTCTTCTGCCACTTAGAACTGCTGGAAGTAGGTGTAAATGTTCGCAGAAACCATTGTATTCTGAAACAGTTGGAGGTGATTTTGCCTGAAAAGTGACTGAGCAGTCTGTCAAAGAAAATTAATTGAACTGTTTTCAGCCAAAACTTCAGAGGAGCAGGAGAAGGGTAGAGTCAAGTAATCATTTAATTTTACTGAACATATATAAAAACATTAACTTATGAACTTTTTAACTTTGGCAAAGTTTGAATTTGATTGCAGAACCAGAACTAACATTAGGAGTAGGAACTGTATACATTTTTGCACACAAGAAATGTTAACATGTATTAAATGTGAAACTACACATATAATATACCATATTCTGTAGGAACACCTCTACCAATCTGGTTTGGGTAAGTGGTCTATGCCTAAAAGAATGCTTATCTCCTGGCACTCATCTTCACTGGCCCTCTTCATATTTTCTTTTTCTTGCTGAATGAAGTCTGTCCAAATTCAGTAATTTTTCAATTTCTCCTATTTGGTTTTGTATAATGGAGTTACGAAGAGAGCAGCTGTCCTCATCTTTGAGTGCTTTTTCACTTCTTGCTGGAGTGATAGTCATGTGAGAAGACTTCTGCTTGTTCTGTAAAGCAGCAAATCCTTCTTTAACCTGCCAGAATACAAATCTTAGCAGTTGATAACCCAGTGAAATTCACGTACCAAGGTTCAAATTGTTGGATTTTGCTGAACATTAAGCAAGCAAGGAAATATTAACAGGAAAATAAATCAGTTGGGAAAAGTATGTTTAATTTTAAGTGCTTGCTTCATATTTAGTTTAGAAAACTTGATAATGACAATTACACTTTTATAAACCAAACCTTAACGTAAGACTTGGTACAAGAGTGTGATTTTAAAAAGACAAGCTTTTATTAGAATGCAGATTAGCAAAATAAATAGCTTAATTAAAGAGTTTAACGTTGCAATTGACATTTCTATTGCTATGCAAGCATTTGATTAACAAAACCCAAAATCATGAGGTTTATAGTGTTAACTCCCTCTCCACTTCACTGTATAGATTAGAAAGCAAACATTGTTAATGCAAGGTCTGTAATAGGTTGGCTTTTTTATGTTAAAAGATCTTTTTGTTCCTTTAATAGTTTTAATTACTCTTTGATACATTACTGTTAGGTACTTCCTATCTATCCAAATCAAAGACAGATGGCAGCACAGTAGGGAAACAGATTTTTTGCCTGATGAGCAAAAACCTCGCATTTGAATGATGAGTTCTCCACTTGTAATCTGCGGTTGTGTGGCTCCTGTGGGGCTAGCACACAGCACCAGCCACCTGCCTGAGCAAGGTGCAGCACAGAGCCAGTGCTGCAGGGGATCTGCAAGGTGACCTCTCAGACTGCTTCTGTGCTAGGGGACTTGTCTTGCAAAGATCACAAGATGAGGCCTTCCCCCTCTGCTCAATCATTTTTTTAATATTAGGCAACTGTGCCCCACCCAACTGTAAGCCACTCTGTCTTTATCAGGCCTACCTTTATTTTAGCACATTAATTTTGTGCTAAAACTTACCTTCCCTAGTGCACAAGCATTTCTTAAAGTTTGAAATATGAACAATAAAATGTGTGCAAATTGTTCCATTATTGCATTTGTAACAGTTACTGCCATGCAGCTGAAGGTACTGATACTTAGGAGCAGTAATGACTGGCAGCTCACTTTCAGTGAGGGCGTAACTTCTCCATTTGAGCAGTAGAAGTATCAACCTGTTACTTCTTTCATGCTTTTTCCCAAGGCCTCAGTAAGAAACAGATCATGCTTCACAGCGAGCCAGTCAAAATCTCTATGGAATAGCATGTGGGGCTGAACCTGTCCTGTACTAAAAATTGCATGTTTAAACTGAGTTGAGGGTGCTTATTCATCCTTTGGTACTCAGGCATGGACACACTAATGTTTAAAACAGTTGTTAATATTTTTACTAGAATTACAAGTGTACCTGTAGCATTTGTTTATAATTTTTATCCCTTTTTAGAGTACTGTACTGTGGTTGAATGAGATTACCCAAATTGCTGAAGGCTTAAGTCTGCTCTAGTTACAATCATACATGTTAGTCAAAGCAAACCAAGCAGCAAAAAAGACTGTCGAGCCCATTTTTAATCTCCCAACAGCTTGTTTATATTGGTCATAAAAATGCCAAACTTGAGAACAGAAGGTATTAGAATGACACCAACACAGAAAGGAGGGAGTGCTCTGCATTATTGCAGGCTGAGATTTCATAGATTAAGTATTTGAAAAATCTAAGTAAGGTGAAACCAGCAAGGCACTGTTCTTGTCCATCTCTGCTTTTTCTTAGCTAGCACATCAGGAGCTTTAGCTTGGAGGTGACAAAGCAGACATAATCACAACCAGATAGTGAAATACAGCTTTGCTTTAGCTCTAGGTTACATAGTGTAGTTCACTCAGCTCCTGGCTCCACCTCTGAGAAAAAGCAAGAGACACACAGTAAATACCACCACTGTGTTTGGTGACAAATCCACCTCAGTGTCATTCCCAAGTAGAGTCAGGTTAGGAAAGTCGAGTAATTTAAAGTATCAGTCCTGTGAAGTTCAGGGAATGGGGATGCTGGTGGCATCAAGAGCTAATTATCAGCTCAACTTTGTCACTTGAAACCACTGTACAGCTCACCCAGAGACAGCCCTGACTACCTGAGAAATACCTCTAGAACCTCTTCTAAAAAGGAAAGGTCAGCTGCAGCTGTAAATTACTGCATCACTTTTGAATGATACATTTAGCATTGGGTCAAATTCTAATAGAGCAGTTAGAGCTGTTCAAGCTCCCGAGTCTAACATAAATGTGAAAATGCAGCAGAGCCATTGCTTAGTGCCATGCTGAATCAAGTTGTCTTACAGGGCAACAACACATTTCTATTCTCTGTTTTTGTGTATTTGTGTAAGGTTACCCTACAAAATAATAAGATTACTGTAAATAGGGCATCACAACTACAGTGTAAGATAAATGGATAGGCTCTAAATCATAGATGTGCTAAATTTTATTCTTTCATGGATTCTTTTGATTCTTTTAAATGGCATGGTGCTATAAAGTAATAAAGGAAACAATGTTTTTATACTTTCACATACTACTATCTTCCTTTTTTTTTTTAACTCTTACTGTAGGTGATGATTTTTATTAGGGTACACAATGGACTACCCTCTTCCTCCCCTCCCAAGCAGACTGGTTAGCATCTGTTTGATTCATATGCTGTGACTTTTTCCTGCTGCTTTCTATCAACCTTAATTGTGAAAAATGGTGTCTTGTTGCCCTTTTGATATTATTTCGGAGATTGACTCAGCCTTAAAGTATCCAGATGGGTACAGTTGTACAAATATCTGTGGAATTAGCTCACTGAGGTCTGGTCTGCAATATTTTTAATTGACTTACATGTTCTGTGGGAAAAGAAGAATCATAAAAAGCCTTTGCTATAGCATTCCATTCTTCACTAGGGTCTCCCTGGGGGTCTCGGTGGATACTAGAAGTATTCAAAGTGTTGGCAGCTCTGTTCAGACTGCTAGAACCTGATTGACAAAAAGGAAATGGTAACAACTGCAATTTAGTCTCCAGGCACTAATTGTGAAATAACTAAACTGGTTTACCTCTGATCTTAAAAAATGAAATATTTTTGTTTTAAATCACTGGATCGTTGTTATAGGCTTTTGCCCTTCATTTTTTTCTTTCATGTTTCATCTGTTTTTTCTCTAAAGATGAGGAATGTTTCTACTTGATTAAAAATGTTTTCTCTCATTTTCACATATTAAGTTAATGACAGAAAAGTGACTTATAGGAAGTGTATGTATTCCAAATATTCTAAATGAATATATTTTTTCAAACACTATTACTTTAAACTCACCTTCTGATAACGATAATAAATAATCAATGCCATTATAACATGTTATTCCAGGATGACTTGTAATAAAAGAAGACATTAAGGCAAAGCTTTTCAGACAATCAAAAAACATTTTAAATATAGAGTCTTTTTGTTAATGGCTGTATCTCATGTTTCAGGTGGTCAGGCAGTAGCCATCTACTAAAGGTAGGAAAGGCATTCCTTGCAAGATGAAAATACAAGCACGCTTTCACAATTACTCACCGTGCAAACAGGAGCTGTTTTGTCACTACACAGATGCTTATGGATCACTGCATCAATGGTAAAATCTTGTTTTGCTATGAAAATACATTTTACCTCATGATTATGTAACAGTTATTTCAGAATACTGACATTTTCTCTTGGGAGGAAGAGGAAAATGGTTTTGTGTTTGTTTTCTTTTTTAAGCATCTGCCAGGAAGATCTTTCCCATTCCCAATTCATTTCTTCATTTAGTGATGTCTGCTCTCTGGGAACCAGAGTATAAATAGTAAATTGCATTGTGGTTAGGCAGTAGAAGGAATTCCCTCAGGTAGGTTTACTAAACTCTTTCACCACTTCTCTTCCAAACTCTTTCACCACTTCTCTTCCCCTCTAGATCTCCCATATGGCCAAATGGTTTGTGCTCCAGTCAGTCAAAAAAAATTTAAAATGTAGGTACAGTGTCCACATGGATTCCACTGCAGGTTTGCCATTTGGGAAAAGATCTGCAAACAAAACACGAACCCCAAGCACAATAAACACTGGAAGCTGCAGTGCTGTGTACCACAATGACTTGGAGGTGCTCTGACTGTGAGGTTCTCTACACTCCCAAAGAGGTGCAGGACTCAGAGAGGGCAGCAGGTGCCAGGAGGGACCTCTCTAAATTAGGCAGAATGCGGCACATCTGGGACACAGACCAAGACCCTCACCATGATGTTTAGCTGGAATTCAAGAGGTCTGGTCACTAGGCAACTCATTTGAGGGACTAGAGTTAGTTCCCTACCAACTCCTTTGGATGAACCTCTCCGAGTCACTTGGAGTTCCAATACTTTGCATACAGAAAGGTTTCTGACAAGAGAAGGTGGAGGAACACACAGGGAAGAAATTCAGATAGCACTGTCTGTTCTTACGAAAAGAGAACATGCAAAACCATCATGTAGCTATGCATTCATTTTATTGAAACAGATACCAAAATTCACATTATTGAAAGAAATAATGTGCCATCTGAGATCAGGATTCTGCTACCTTGCTACCACTGCTACTGTTTTAGGGACAGTGACATTTCTGAAACTGAACTTCAAAAACCAGTGCATCTAACACAAATATCCATAAGCAGGAGACCAAGTACAGAAACCAAATTACCTATAGAGCTAAATTCATAATAACAGAACAACGTAAAGAAACCAGACTGTTGGGTTTTGCTGTCTGCCACTGGCTGCAAAACTAAAGATGGGAGACTCTGCTCTTGGTATGTTCAAGGGGCAAAGGTGAAAACACTGCACCAACAAAAAATAGACACCAACGCCCTGTCCTGTGGGTCCTGCTCTTTGGAAAACATCTAAGCACCCAGGGCTCCAGTTTTGGGGTAATCTACCAGCTAATTTTATTGCAAAACAAATCTAAAATACAACTTTTCCACATGTCAGTAATGATTTAGAAGCCCATGGAATAAAGTTCATATTTACTATCTTGCATATGCAAAATATTGCTCAACAAATAACCAAATGTCAATAGTAGGAGATTAAAAAGCTCCTTGAGCACTTAAAGCTCCGTGTGTTTTCCAGAAGTTGAAAGAATATAAAGTCCTTTCACACATTCAACACATTCAGATGGTTTTAAGTGTACATCTAAATTACAGATGTACAATAAAATAAAAAGCAAATTTCTGTAAGCCCTGTTCAAAGAAGCATCTGCTGATTCAAAAGCTACCCTAATTTGGATGCAAAATGAGAACACTGAATAAATAATTTCCAAAAGCTGCTCAGTGCTTTTCAGATCCATGCAGAGCCCTGAGAGAATGTCCTCTACATTAGGGTTAGAAATGCCTATCAAAATTCAGTTTGTCATTGCACTGCTGTTAGTTCACAAAGGAAAATATGAGAAAAATATTTGATCAACTAATTGCTAACAAAAGGTGTTCATTTGCATTTATAATATAAACAGAGCAATCTCACCTTTTTGCAATGTAACTAAAATGTCAGGTTTACAGTTTTCTACACTAAGAAATTTCACATTTTGATAATTTTTCTAAGCACTACACGGTTCAGAACATTAATGCTCATATTTTCTTACCTTGTTCTGTTTCTCCACTGTCCACATTTTCACTGAGGTTTTGACTCTGTGTGTTTGAAATGTTTGTGTTTTCCACTAAGCACGGTATTTTCTCTTTTGAAAGGGAAGGTTCCTTGGAAGCTGAAGCCCATGTAGCTTGACCTCTCATTTGCTTTACTCTTGAACAAGAACTGAGAGCTAAAAAATTCAAGTACAGTGGAGTTTTCTCAGCTTTTTTATCTGAGGTTGAAAGATCAAAGGATGAACTTACACTTATGTTTACTAAATTTCCAGATGTTCTCATGGGTAAAGAGCATGATTCTTTCAGGTGACCCTCAGCAAACTTCCTTCCTGGAACTGCAGTACTCAGTGAGTCTTTCTTCTCTTCTAACAATGTGTTCTTTGTTGGAGTATTAATCTCCAGGGAATGTCCACGTTTGATGGAGTGTATCTGAGTATCATCGTTAACATTTTTACATAGAATTAGTTTATCTATACTTGCTCTGTCTGTTGGGGGTTTTTTATGAGCACTTTCAAGACCATCACCCTTTACTGGAGATTTGGCTTCAGCACTTGAAGTCCATGTATTTGAAGCATTCCCTGTTTGTTTAGCACTGTCTTGTTCAGGTTGCTTGCTGTGCATGTCATCCACATTTACTCCTCTCTCAGTTTTGTGCAGGCATAAACTAAAAGTACCTAAGAGAGACTTTTTCTTTCTGTGTTCTTTTGCAGTAGCATCATCACCACTTGCTTCATCACAACAAACAGCTGGTGGATTTTGAGCATCAGTTACCAGATCATCGGTACTGTTCATGTTTCTGGCATTGTCATCATTTCTGCCTTCAGCATCTACATGTGTCTGTTCCAGAGGAAGTTTATCTCTATGTAAACCACTCAGATTTAAGTGTTTTTCTGTTTGATGTAATCCACTGCCTACATAATTGTCACTATTCAGCAAGCTACATTTTTGGTATTCTGCTTGAGAATTCTCTTTAGTATAAGGTAGGATGCCAAACCTTAACTCCTTAGTTTGGTGGCTGGCTGTACTTCTCTCATGCAGAGCACTCTTCTCAGTGCAAAGAACAGCTTCAGACTCAGGTTTGGGTGCTTCAGGTGTAAGGACACTTTTGTCGTGTTGTCTGGTGTCTGAGTCTGCATCTGCCTTGGCACAAGTTGGTTCATCTGTAGTATTGCTCAGTTCTTCCTTGCTAGTGTTGGTCTCCTGACTTCCATTTTTCCTGTCAGCACCTACAGTCTCTGTGCTGCCTAGAAAGGCCTTTCTTGTCTGTGTGTGGCATGCTGCCAAAGGCTCAGTGCTGTCCTGTGATTTTTGATCTAATTTTGCATTGTTTTCATCTAGTAACACTGTGTGTGTTGCTCCTGGATCTTCCGCCTCTTTGCATCCAGTGACATGCATTTCCAAGGTGTGTCCTTGGGTAATTAAATCAGTATCTGTGCAGAGGGTATTCCTGGGAGAAGCCTCCCTTTGCTTTACTTCGTAAGGGCTAGCAACATTAATTTCATCCTTAAAACTGTTTTCAAGAACTTGTAAATCTGTAGAGTGAGTGTATTCTCTAATTAGTGACTGATAAACCAGAGGTTACGTAATGCTTTATTTTTAGTTTATAATTTCCAAAGAGATGGACTCAAGATTGGTATCGATTCTGGTATCTTATATTACACACACAAGCCTGTCAAAAAGTTACTGAAGGTAAATATTGCACTATGGTAACTTGCAAAATATTTATAAACTGAGAGAGCAGAAAATATATTAACATTCTGTAGATTTTAGATATGACCATTTAATTCAGGATTTAAGCCCTCTCTTGTCATATACTATATCTGCAAACATTTATCCTTTCTTCAACAATACTACTTATCTCTATTATCCATGGAATGTTATTACTTTGTTCTGTCTTTAATTCCTCAATGCTTGAAGACTGGTCCGTTGTGGTTTTTACTTGAGTTTCTTCTTCATTTCCACAATTACCATATTTTCTTATTACAGACTGCATAAACTCATTTTCTTCCTTAATAGCCTGTATTTCACTGTCTTTTGAGTGTTCTTGACCACTCTAGCATAAGAAGGAACAAAAGACTGTAAGTACTTTAATAATTTACTATAGTCACTGATTAGGTAAAAAGTTGAGGACTGAGATTTAAAATTAATTTTACAGTTCTGATGAAAAACAAAGACCATTCACCTGAAGTATGAGAAGTTAACATAAACAGAGGAACAGAAAAAAGCAGACTAATACCCTAGAAGAGTAGGAAAGAAATCAGGTCCTGCTATATTACAGTCCGCAATGTTACACAGATGACACAATTCCTCAGTGGAAGGAATTTGTGTTGTACATGTGGTGACTGGATCACTCCCTCTCTGTGCTGGCTCAATCAGTGATCTGCTCAGTAATTACATGTGGAAAAATCCTGCATGATTACTGTTTACACCCAAACACATACACATATAAACAACACATACACATATAAACAACATTTTTTTTTTTCTAGCAAACTGCCCAGGACTTTTAAATTCATTTCACAGGCAAATAAGGCTTATGAATTTGCAATTCCTGACATTCGGTTCCTCATTCCCTCCCAAATAGCTTTTTAACATTAATTTGAGTTAAATTCAACAAGAGTAGAAGCCTGAAGATGTGTCTACTTGAAGTCTAAATCACTGGTCTACTATTACATCTGTATTTGTGTTTAGGTTTGAAAGCTGCAGTTCTGTGAAAACTAGGGCCTGAATAGTGAAGATAATAAAATCCCACCAAAACAGAAGGAAAAGGAGATGCATCCTTTGTCATCATCAACTGTTTGGCAGCTGAAGACAGGAGCACGTGCTGGCTCTTGCCCTAAAGATAGGATATAAAAGTAGGCAGATGTGGGAGGGAGCTTAGGCCATAAAAGATGTGGGAAAAAGCTGAAGATACTCGGGTGACTGGAGGTGTTGCAGAAGGAAGGCTGGGATGTGGGAGGGAGTTACAAGAGCTGTGCTTGGGCATTGGATGTGTGAGGAGGACAGAGAATATTGCAGAGTGGAGGGAGGCACGTAGACAGCACTGCTAAAAAATGAGGCTGTTGCAATGCTGGCAGAGTAGGGGATGTAGAACACAAATCTGCCAGAAACAGTTTCTTGCAGGTCACAGAAACATCCTGATGCTCCCAGCTTTGCCGATTTGGGGGAGGGAGGAGTCATGGTAAATGGAGGAGGGTCCTAAAATACTTTTCCTTTGCCAAGTAATCCATCCTCAATTTGAAGTTTCAGTTGAAATTTCTTTCTCTTTTCCTCATGTTTTATCATTATTTTCCCTGTCATTCTGATTTGGAAATTGTACATGTTACATCTTTTTCTTTTCTAGGTTTTTAATTAATTTTGCTTCTTTGCTCTATGTAGCCCTGGCATCACATTTTCAAGATTTTGTATACAAATAGTAGAAATTTCCTTTTACTATCATGAAAGCTGTAACTATTTTATAATCTTTTGTTTCTAGGAGCTCTTTCTTCAGACAGAAACACCAAACACCACACTGTAACTGTGTACATTATTCTTTCATAATTGTAAAGACAGCCACTGCAGTGGAACTTACCACATCTGTTGGGATGGACTGAGCTGGTGACTGCATCTGAAACAAACAGGATGAAACGTTCATAGAAAGGCAGAAAGGTTACATGATTCCTTTCCAGATTTTCAGATGGGTTGAAGAAACCTACTTTTCAATAAATTCAAAAGGCTGTCCAGCTCTTAAAAAATAGGTCCAAGATGGACAAACTAAAATACCTAAAACCCAAAACTTTTAGACTTGGATTTTAATTTTTTTGCGTGTGATTTAGTAAAATCTAAGAAACACATATATCCCTAAATATCCTTTCCCTCAACAGACTATTTCATAGTATGAAATTAAAACCCTTCTCAAAACCAGATCTCCCTGTACATACACACACAAAAGAATTACAGCAGCCCATTGCAGGGTGTAACCCTATTCCCTAATGGTACACAGCTGTATTACAAATTATGTCAAACTAAATGTGAAGCATGGTAAGGTTAAACTAAATTGCAATCCAAGTCTGGAATGAGGTCTGACATTGTACCTTTCTTTTAAAAATGTCTTTTATTTAATTACTATTCCAGAGGTGATCAGTGTGAAGAAGTACATTCTGAATTTCATGCCCCACAAATAACCACAGAGATTTCTGATTGCACTAGGTGTAAAAATAAGTCTAAACATATTTCCTTACAACACCTGGAACCACAGTCAAGACCTAAATCCAAGCCAACAACTTTCCCTTTTATGTTCCACTAGACACTGACTCATTAGTGATACAAGGTGAAATTCCACAAATCAGAATAACCAATACGATCTGCTGCAGCTCCAGTTTCTTGGCAGTGTTCCACTCAGTCCAACCTGCCTAGCTTTGGAAATCTAATGATTGTACAACACAAAGTGGTATGGCAATTTGCCATAAGATAGTGTAAGATGTATATTTGGAAGACATCTGACTTCTTTTGCATTTATGAGTATATGCTTTAAGCTTTTCTGCTTTCAAACCCATGGGGTTATCTTAGCAAGCACAAGTACTGTTTATCAGGAATGCCTGATCACTTCGATTCTGCATCCTAACAATAACCGATATTTCATTTTCATTCAAGGAAACAGTGGCTTTTAAAAGATACACAATTTGCATTATACCTTGTAGAGTTCATACAGTTTTGGCACAATGAGTAATCATTTCAAGTCTAATTTCCCTTGCATTATTAAGTGCATACCAGCAGCTATGTACATGTCTTTGTGAGCTATAAACATACATATGTACATGCACTGTGAAGAAATTAATTTTAAGTTCTTCCAAATTCTAAAATATTTTTACTGTTTGTCATTTTACCGATAATTCATATACTAGTTCTAAAATAGTTACCTGTCTTCACAGTCCTAGTGTCTTCCTATTTTCCTAACACAGAAAGCAAAATTATATGCATGAAAATGAGTTTTCCCTTCTTTGAAGAATAGATCATTTTTTAGGTGTAAAAGTTAATGGAAAAGGGATATAACCAATACTCAACAGAACAACAGAATACGCTCAATGCACAGAGAATGCTTCTTATGGCTTCTGACTCTGCCCTTTTTTTTCAATCTTATAAAAGACTGGAATACAAATTTGCAATCCAGTTTGATCATGGGGTAACACAGAGCTGCAGGTCTACATGTTCTTCCTTTCATTCCAAAAGACCATCTTTGTGTGCTCAGCCACTCGTTAACTTCCCATGTGTGCCCTGCATCTAGAGCTGAACATGGACTTGGTTCACCCAACAATCCAAGCTCAATTCTAGTTCCACCTGCACTGCATAAAAGCATTTTACCTCCTGCATTCACCACGTGATGAGCTCACTGGGCCTTTGATGACTCTTAAAGATGCTATGTGACATAAAGGTTGGTGTTTCCTAAACTAAAACTGAAAAACTTAAGATAACCTGTGTATTGATAAAAACAGTCTTCGGATCTGTCCCATGATACAGAAGCTGAAATTAATTCTTCTGAGTAGCAGTGGAATTACTTCCACACCTCCAGGGAACTTACATACATATGAAGTCAGTTGGGTCTGCCCCAGTATTTGAGAAATACCCATGCAAAAGATGTTTTTGAAATAGGATTTAGTAAAGATGGGCTATTTAAGTTGCTATCTATTAGGTACAAATTTATTAATGAAGTAACATCTCAGGTTTCTATGATATAAGCACCCCTCTGGATGAAAGGCAAATATTCTTTGGGTACAGTAAGTTTCAATGATATTTAGGGTCATTGTCACATAAATTTTTAAGTTGAGCAATGTCAAAGGAAGATCAGTGGACATAACAGACAAGATTAGAAAAACTATCATATCTTTTTTTTCTCTGGAATTTTTACAAGACACACTGCAGCTAGTAAAGACACTTACCTGCAGATTTCCCACTTGCTCAGAATGCTGATTTCCCTGAGGAGGATGATAATCTTCAAGATGTCTATGAAGTCCTTTAAGGGAATTCAGCGCATTTTTAATAGTGCGTATTTCTCTTCTCATGTTTTCCTCCTGTAATAATTGCAAGTACACCGACCACACAAACAATTTACTGCGTGTTCATATAGGTAAATCAGCATTTTACAAAGGTATCAACAGCTTAGTAAATGAAAGTTAATCCTTAAAAGAAAGTACAGATGCGAAGGAATTTCTTTGTACAAAGTAATTGAGTTCTTTCATTCAAACCAAAATTTTCATCACATTTCCATTGCAGATGACAGCTTTTATTAACTGGTTTAGGATTTTTTTTTTTCACCATTTACTGCAAGAAGCAATGCTTCAAGAAAGTGAGGTTTGTGTTTGTAGCTTTCTTCCCTTTTGGCTCAAAGATAAATTTAATAGTCAACATTCATTCTCTACCTACACTATCAAGAAACCACAACAGCAAATAATCTGCTTGGCACTTTGCTTCTGTAAATAGCCTCAAGTATCCAATGCTTCTTCAGTAAACATGTAATATTTAAGTTTTTGTATTCAGAACTAACTGAATTGTCCAAACTACAACTTGTAAAAGAACAGAAGGGCAATTTTACAGAAATACCTTCACTTAATTTACAAGATTTCCAGACCGGTGTTAACTTTATCCTTGATGATTTACTTCAGGAGACAAAATTTCTAGTTAGCCATAGCAGAAATATGAAAAGGAATAATAATCATCTTCTAAAGAACAGATGCAAACATTCCTGAGAAATAAGCAGGGCAAATTCCAATGTCTATAGAGGAAATTATGGCACAAAATTCTCCATGGAATCAGGGAGATCAAATCTTCTCAGGGAGCTGAGCATCAGAACAGTTTAGCTGTTTTGTGGCCTCATGGTTGCAGTCATCCCCATAGTGGCTGCGCTCAAGGGAGTGAGCCTCAGACAACAGGATTACAAGGACAACCGTGCATTATTTCCCCACAGCTTCCCTAGAAATCTATCTACCAAAATCAAAACCTTTCTGGCAGTAGGTGCCAAGTACATAGAAATAAAAAAGACAGACTTTTAAACAAATGCTGCTTAGAGTCTGGTTTCCACACATTAAGCAGATCTTGTCTTACTGAAGTGGCATTAATCTTTCGTACGTCTAAACATGCATTTATTATTGCAGACAATTTTTACAGCTACAATGTTTTTCTAATTGTTTTGGATTAAATAATTACTGAAGTATTCTTTCAAAGTAATGAGGTAATAGAAAGAATGTCAAATATAGAAGATAAACTATTGTTTAGGTGTCCACAGAGGTGAATTCACTAGGGGGACATACCAGACATACACCTTTTCTTACCCACTTTCACCCTCAGTCCACACTGAAGAACTCCTTTCAAATCAGAACTGCAGGAAGAGCACTGGAGAGCACTTTTAGAGCACGGAAGTCAACCTAAATCTGATTTTTAAAATATTCATTTCTAAAGTGTATGTATTACTGGAGAAGAAATGAGTTGGGTTTTTTGTATTATTTCTGTGATATTTTCTTGGTTTTTAGGAATTACTTGAAATGCTTGACAACTATTCGAAAAAACTTTTAATACTATAGCATTTAATTTAATAAACCTACATCATTTTTCCAAGTTCTTAGTGCCTTCTCATGCTCATTCTGAAGATTAAGGAACTTTTCTTCATTTTCCTTTGCCTTCTCCCTTTGCAGCTCATTATCTCTTTCAAGGGCCTGCAATAAAATTAATTATCCAAAAAATAATCAATACCACGTTAATGAATTTTGATGTGTTTTATGTTGCTTGGACCTTTGCTTCTAACATGCTGCAAGTGCCATACAGATCAGTGATAATGTGCTATCTCAACAATAATTTTCATAAATTAACAGAAAGGTGCTTATAGTTTAGCTAACAGGAAACAGGGGGAGGTTATGAAAAAAGAAATGGCTATAAAAGGGTATAAAAACACTTGCCATTATTCAGTTTCACTGCATAAGTTTTAATGTGCTGAAAAAGTAATATAAAGTCCAGAGATGAGAGATATGAAATGTAGCATAATCCAGACCCACTGCACTTAAAGAAAAAACTACTGTATACTGACTGGAAAAAAAAATATTTTTCTAATCAGTTTTTCTGTCCTATATTGTTTATTAACCTTTCTTATGAACTAGATAATCTTTACATTCTAAAACATACCTACTGCAACATGCAGTAGATATCTGATTATGCGTTAATTTATTTTTATTGGGTCACTGTAATAGGAGTGCATTGAAATAACAGTAATATTAAGTTTTATACCACCATAACTGTACTTGCAACATTTTTGGGTTAACTCTTTCAGCTTTACTGTGCTAAACTAAAGGAGTCTTGTGTAAATCAACAGTAACTTCACACATGTATCAGGTACTCTTGGAATTTTTATCCTATCTCATTTTTATAGCAAACAATATGGAAGATGAAAGACTCACTGCATTCCATTACCTGTTCTATAGATGACACAAATATATTTGATAATGTAAGCATAACTTTAGTGCATGTAGCGGTATGACCAGATACATCATTATGACTCTGATGAGTTTCTTTGAAAGTCCACTTGAAAAATGTTATGGAGGCAATATTCCAAACCAATTCCTTTTTACTAAATCTTTTAACCAAAAATTAGTCTACTTTTTGATTCACTTACCATCAATTTTTAAATGCCTATGTTAATTTCGTTACACTGTTAATAAAATTCTATTTTACAGGTACTAACACTAAGAAAACTCAAACCACTTTGCATTTTTGTACACATGGGAAAAGTTGTGCATAATAGTGTAATGGATGTTCTTTGTCAGATTATGTATTTAAAACGATGAGACAATTCAACAACGCATTGTCTGAATGATCACACTCTGATGTAGCATCTTTCATCTAGTTGTATAAACCAGGAGTGCAAGACCTCCTCTCTTTGATGAACCTGCTCTTAACTCCACGGATGCTTTTACTTGCACCTCAAATGCAACCTTCTCAGTGATGGATTATTATAGTTATTCACAGCATAGCTCTTAGGGCAAAATATCAGAAGTAGCAGATGTATGGAATGGATCATATGTTAAAGCCAATTGTACAGACAATTCAGGAATACCTGAATTCCTTGCATTCTCAAGTATTCTGTCATCTGTTAAAGAATTAAGATTTTTGTTTTGAAGTCATAACAACACTGGTATCCTAGCACTAAGAGAATGCAAATAATGAGAAGGGATCCTTCTTGAATGTTACCTTGCAAGTATTCTGTCATATCAAGCCTAAGAATAAGTAATTTTTTGTGAGTATATGAATAAAAATATTTCCAGGGGACTATACAATCACTCCTTTCATTTTTCTGTTATTCTGAAGAAACTCTTTTGCTTCATAAGCAAGGCCCAGAAATTCAACAGGGATGTAGGACAGGGCATAAGAATAACACATAACCTTTAGATCCCATTTGTTATACTGAGGTTCTAGAATCCATTAAGATGAAAGCAGTAGCTCTCAAATTGGAAGGGAAGTAGGTAGACCCTTCAAGTTACATATTCAGCTCCCTATTTCCTAAGTTCCATTTGATGTTTTAAAAAAATGCAAAAATGCAAAATAAGAAGCTAACATTGTCTCATTCCCTGGAATATCCTGGTATTTGTATCACACTGAAAAATAAGGTCTATTTACATCAGTCTAAGTAGTGAAGGTTGAACCAAGAGCCCCTTACTGGTTATCCATGCCTTGTAACATCCATTTCTAAAGTGTTCATGCCTGCCAGAAGTTACCTCTGAGGACTGCACTGAAGCTTTGATGATCAGCAGTGGTTTGTACAATAGAACAATAGAAAGCTGTAATACCACCCCATTGTCTAATATAAACAGACCCAAATCAGAGCAGGCTCTCATCAGAATTTGCGTAATTGCAACCAGAAATCAATTTTTGGCCTGCACAGGCTGCAAAACAGAGACTTGTGTTCATTCATACCTTAACAAGAAGAAAACAAGCCATACTTGTAGACATTTATGTGCAGTCTTCAAAGAGAAGATTCACAGATATCATTTACTGTTCTAGCTGGAGCTTTAAGGCATACTATAAACTTTATCTGAGATGGGAAACAATAGCTCAGAAATACTATCAGGAAAAAGCACTTTAAAATACACTTGCTATTCAATAATCCTGACACAAAAATCCTAAAGGTTTCCTGTATTATGAAAGTCATCATCAGTAAGGTTATATATGAATTAAATTATCTCGAGCTTCTGTTTTAATCTACAAAGCAATTTCAATTATCTTAAAAACTAAAAAGCACATTACCTTCTTACTTTAACAAAGAACAGGATTATAGGAATAGCAAGTAATCCAGCTGTTTCACTGGACCCAACATGTAAATAACAGATTTATACAGAAGATACAGAAAATCATGCTACTTTAGGCACTTCTACAGCCAAAGGGTTGTTCAGTTAATCTTTGTAAAAATGTTGCAGATACTTAAATTGCTAGGGGGACTTTAGCCAGTTTCTGATGGAGAACATAGCTCAACTTTAACATTACTTGTTTCATCAAAATGTAAAAGTCCTTTATTTATATTGTGGCAGAAGGCAAACTACTTACACCTGTTAAGAGTAAAGTCTTAGGGGAAGTGAATAATTTCAAATTATCAGAGAATTTATTTAGAAACATAAGTATACATCTACACTGGAAGTTCAATTTGAAATTAACTGAACTCCTAGTTCAAAACCTTGGCTTTGAAGAGTGGAGTAGTTTTGTTTATGTCTGGACAAATAGTAGATAGTTTCTAATAGTCCAGTCAGTGGCTGTACCTGAATGCTGCATGGCACATCTGATGGGAATGGATATGACCTTAAACTTCAGTGCACTGTGGGCCAAGCTGACTGCTACTGAAATACAGAATGTAAACTGTTCTGAGCTGCTTTTACATGCTGAAAGAGGAACTAAGGAGTGCTGCAACTCCACACTCTCCGCGTGACTACTTCCCACCTCTAGCATAAATATGACACCAGAAAACACAGCAAGAAAGGGCTGAAGATAAAGCTCTTTCTTAGGCTCTCTGCTTTAATAAAACTGAGGACAAGCTCAAGCTATGAATGAAGATCTGAAATTTGAAATGTTGTCCAGAAATTTATACCTATATGAAAATTACAAGAAACAAAAGTCATAAAATAATTTTATTTCAATAATTGAAAGTAGCCCTGTTCTGGTTTTGCCCTCTAGAAATGGCTGCTAAGAATGGTAACCATGATTTACTTTAGGGAGAGAAGTAATAGAGGGAAAGCACAGCCTGCGCTTCAAGGTTCACGCTGACACTTAAGGAGCTGAGGGAGCAATGGAAGTGAGGTCAAAAGTTCTGAAAGGCACACAGATGTCTTTAACAGCCCTGGACTTTAAAAATACATAACAGATAGTAACAGCTTGTCTAATCGAGAAAAATCTGACCTGATAGTCTTCTTTCAATGCATTTAATTCACTTTCCATTCTAACATTTGTTTGGGTTATTCGCTGAAGCAGCTCCTGCACACACTGTAGAGAGCTGAGAATTTCCTTATTAATACAAACAGAACAGGATATATTGAGCAAGATTTTGTTTCTGGAGTTTAAACATTAGATAATTTATGTCTTTTATAACAATATATTTATTTTTTTATTCTGTCAGTGTTTACAAAATCCTGTCTGTAAAAAAGGTACTCCAATCCCAACATTGGGGAAAATTTGTTGGGAGAAATCAGAACAACACCCGTCTTTTCTGGCCTTTTACCTTGGAGAAGATAAAATTATTACAAATTATTATAACTTGCTCCTCTTCAATGAACTTTCCTGTAATTAAAATGAAATCCACCCAATCTTTATACATTCTTCAGTGCAAATCTGGATAAAATATATCAAATCAAACCCCACTGTGAGTTCAGTTCAGGATAAACAGAGTAACGTTATCAGATCACAGTTCTGAAAAACATGGAAAATCCAAAAGAAATTACTCCATTGACAGATCACCCTTACATGGAATTATTCTGTATCTCCTGAATTAAATCCTGACAGATGTGAACTACCTCCCATTAGCTTTGCATCATATGGTGCGGTATATCAGATTTTGCTGTCAAGGTCTGAACTTTTGTGGTACCTTCCTCAAGACTGTATTGTTACTTCATGAAGAGGAATTTTTAAAAAAAGAGCCACCCAAACTGAGCTGATTTGAGTTAATGAAGGTGCCATGGATTTACAAACCCCATGGGTGCTGCCATGAAGTGTGCTGCTGGAAACTGCGCCATTTTCTATTAAACTCTACAAAACATATTTTCAAAGTTTCAAAGACAGAATGAATGACCCAGACAAGCCAATCACCACTCCCTCAAGACCACTTACAGCAGTTACTGAAAGAAGACCTGCATAGAAAAAAACCCCTGAGTTTCAGGCAGAAGGGAGTCTGAAATGTGCTCAGTTGCTTCAAAATACACTGAGAGGAACGTATTATTAAAACAAAGTACTTTGACATACTTGAAAAGTGTTTTCAAATGATTCTAGTTTTGGTTCTACTGGGTACACAGATACAGCTGTCTACTAAAAATAAAATCAGTATTTTAATGTACTGTCTCTCATCCCTTTTCCAGCATGTATAAATAATATATTTTTGCACTGAAGCTTAATTTATTTTTAGTTCAATTTTACATCTAGAAAACTAAACTGCAGAGCTGTGGAATGGCTTGGCCAGTGTCATCTGACAGGTCAGTAGCACAGCTGGCCACATCTTTTAAATCTAGTACAGTTTTCTCTCAAATAGACCAGACCTCTTGTCTGATACAGTTTAGTACAAATCAGGTGTTAATTTAGATGGTTTTTCTAGCCTAAGTCCAAGAACCACTGAAGCCAACATCTCAGTTAAACGAGATGGTGAATTATTAGTGCTCTGTAACACAGAAATCCATGTCTTCCAACCCAGGCAGCTGGATGAAACGTGAAGTTCATCTCTACATTAGAGCCCTCCCCAGACTACACCAAAGCCCTTCAAATGTTAAAACTAACCTAGCAAATAAACCCTAACAATTCACACAGAACAAGAGAGACACAAACCAGAATCCTTCTCTTAGATAACACATATCAAATATGCATACAAATTATGCTCCACACATCTCCATATAAATACTTACAGTGCATTCAGGGCTGGGAAAGTAATGAGGCCTGAATATGTCTCTCATTTTTTTCCATGTGTTTATTGGCAATTTTTTAAAATCATGCTCAAAATGCAAACAGGCTTTTATTAATTGGAAGAGTGCTGCTGGATGAGTGCTCTATGGGCATGCAAGCAAGATTCTGCTTTTGTCCCTCCCAGAGACCAAGAATGATACACTTCTCTGACCTGCTCCCTTTCATGAACTGCAGAGTGAAAACTCTGCAACTGTTCAAGAAAAGGAAAAAACCAACCACCCTTTCCAGGCTTAATGTTCTGCAAAACAGTGTATTATGTTGTTGTTGCAGGAAACAAATTTTTTTTTTTCTGTATTTGATACTTGACTCCATAGCCTTTGTTTAAACATCAGGATTTTTTCCGGAACATACCTGAGTTAGCAAGAGAAGACAGTGCTAACTCTGTTCAGGAGTGTAAAGGTGTTGCTTAATAGTCTAAATGTTTATGTTCTGTATGATTGGAACATCATTTCCTGTGTATACTATTGAC
The DNA here is from genome assembly GCF_017639235.1 of Corvus kubaryi. Lineage (NCBI taxonomy): Eukaryota > Metazoa > Chordata > Aves > Passeriformes > Corvidae > Corvus > Corvus kubaryi. Next base: position 2,879,808 of record NW_024581126.1, on the reverse strand, counting down.
ACATTATTCCCATTTTGCCTGGTTTCAGTACCAATATTAGAATAAACTGTTGGCAACCAGAAAGCAGAACAGCCAGCAGGTTATGCCAGCCTTACTGCTTATTTATACTGATCCACATGCAGGCAAGTGTTTCATGAGTATACTAAATTTCTCCCATCTGAATCAAAGAGAAAATATAAGACTTGGAATAAAGTGTCAAACAATGGACTTTGTTCTGGTAATACTCCTTCTAAAAACTGAGCAGTAAGATACCACTTATGCTAGTATTAAAATATTTCTGAAGTGTAAACAAGTGAATTTAACTCGTTTTTGTAGCTTAGTATAATAAGAAACCTAAATATGAAATACAGCACCTATTTTCTTAAGTGATTTTTAATAGCAAAGCTGTATTAACAACTCACCAGCTTTTCTTCTTTAATGTGATTGTTTTCTTCTTGAACTTTTTTACTGAGTGCTGTCTCCTTAAAAAAAAAAAAAAAGAGCCTGAAAACAGTAAAAGGCATTTTAAATGACTGTTTATTTTCTTTAATAATATTGTATTGATGTGATATAGTGAATCATCATGAGGCTATTTAAAGAAATTTAATTATTTTTAAATGTCTTCTTACCCATTTTTTTACCATGAAATTATACTAATATTCATAGCATGTTAATTTCCCTAGAAAAGGTTCTAGAGGAAACAGTTTATTTATATTTTATATGCAGTTAGTAGAAAGGAAGCACTAATCTGTATGCATCAGAGATCACTGCCAGGAGGTTTGCTGAGTGAAGGACAGGAAATATTCACCAAAACTTTAATTTGTTTAAATTCCAAAATACCATTCTGATTTTCTGTTGCAGTTCTTGAAACTGTTTTTCCTTCACTGCAAGATTGATGTTTTCTTCTCCCACCATGTACTGAGATGTGACCTTGGACCTTATCAAGTCTGTAGTTACTTTCTTCAGTTCCTTAACACAGGAAACACATATAAATAGTTCATCCAGTATAGGCATTGCAATTCAAAACAGAGACAAATCTTTTAGACTATCCTGGTCATGCCCCACTTTGAAATAATGTATGGAAACAACAGAATAAATTAGAGGTACTGAAATGTGTAAGACTGACTCACTAAACTTTAAACTTGTCACACGTGACTGAAAGTTTATTTTCACAGGTAAAATGTTACTGTGCCAATTTTACTCTGTTTGAAGTATTTACTTAATCATTTTGTTACTTCCTCTTCCAAGAGCTATATTAGAAGTGGACACTGAGTTGGTATTGGTAAAACCTTCATCACCCAGATATACAATAGGAATTACTATTGTAACTACTGTGTACATTCTTTGGAATGAGGAGGGGAAAAAGGCAGAACAGTCATTATCTGGTAAAAACAGGAACTGGCTATAAATTTGGAGGATCTTTGCTTTTCCTGAAATGTTAAGTACTTAATCTCAAGAGAATGCTAAATTAATTTTATATTAGAATGTTCCACAGCACGATGCCTTTGATTTTATAGTCTTTATCCTCTTTTAAATACCCTGCGGCTTTTTTTTTTTTTTTTTTTTTTTTTGGTATCTGTTTTGTAACCAGTTTATTCACTAGGAGCTCCTAGTGCAGCAAATAAACAGCAAACGCTTTGATCTCATTAAATTACAACTTATAGTTCCTGGAGTCATAAATATTGTGCCCTGTTCTCCCCCTCCCCTCCCATCCTGGTGCAAGGTAGTCTGTTTAATATCGCTCTCTCCTTGAGTGCTCTGACGTTTACTCAGACAAATAGCAGAGGTTATGAATGCTGCTCACAGATAGTATCAAGAATTCTCCGTGATGCCATAGTGGTGAACCAAGCATTCAGAACGGTAATAGTTTTATCTAACAACTAAGTTTGGTCTGTTTAACTTTTCTTCACAAAACTGGAATTTCGGTTATCACAGACAGAATTATCACAGGCCAGTGGTTCAACTGTTCTGGACAAAATCATAGAACAGTACAAAAGAAGAAGGAAAGATTACGTTGCAGCTGAAATTCACAAAGTTTTATGGAAAATACAAGCATAGGTAGTACTTTTAAATAAATCATTTTTTTGCTAGAGGCTTTATTTCTCATGTATTTTAGCCATAAATAAATCTAAAATGATCTAGTAAGTCCTAAGTGTAACTGCAGAATCAATTACAGAGCTGAAAGACAGCAATGCTTTACAATTATTATATTCTGTAAGCTAGTTAAGTTTTTCCCATCTTTTGCAATAAAGACATATATTCGTTCTACTAATATATGTTACACATAGATAGTATTTTCACAGGTAAAAATATAAATATATAGTACATATATACATATATATATAGATATATATACTAATATATATCTGTTTTTACTAGAAGGGACTGTAATGAGGGATGCAGTTCCTGCTGTTGAGTGGCAGAAGGTGCAAGCAGCTCTAACTTTGTCAAAGTGAGAAGGTGCACTGGGCCAGCCTGCACAGAGCAGCAGATTAATGGGACAGAGAGCACAGCTAACAGGCTGGGTGCCACACAAGCAGGTGCAAAAGCCTGCCATGGATCTGATACCAGGTGTTTTCCAAAACTCAGATTTTACAGTGTGCAGAAAAACCTTACTTATTTTGTCACTGGGAAAGCACAAGTCAGACTAAGTAAATCATGTCCTTGAGGTAGAAAAGATGACTGTATTTTCTTCTTTGTAATGGCAGGTGGATGTGTACAATCCATCTGAAACAACCCCCTGATCTGCTAATACAAAGCTGTAGGCAGGAAAAAACCACAACAAAAAAGCAACCAGAACCCAACATAAACACCCCCCCCCAAAAAAAAACCCACAAATGAGACCACCAAAAATAATGGCAAAGTTTTTCACGGTGAGTGAAATCACAAGGTTTGTAGCTGCAAAAATAATAATAAAAAAAATTTTATACATATATACATGCATTTTCTTGTACTTGGAAATTAATTAAAAGTTCACCTAGACTTTCTGCTTTTTTTCTAGCTTTTTCTCATTATTAAAATCACAAGTAGTATTCAAATTAAATTAGTAGTAGTATAAATTAAATTGAACTTGGAAAATAATTTTATCAGTTCTGGGGCGTGCTGAGAGAGAATGATAAGGCTTTAAACCCATTCCCTTGATCTGTTGCTAGCTGCCAATGCTTAGGGACGTGGCTTCAAAACCACTTCATGCCAGTGTAAGTCAAGAGTGTCACAAAACCGCAGTCCTGCTCCTTAAACCTCCTTTCCTGCTCCGAGTTGATCTAAGCTAAAACTTCCACCTTTTTGGTTGGGTTTTTTTTGTTTGTTTGTTTTGGGGTTGTTTGTGAGGTTTTAGGGGTTGGGGGTTTTTTAGTTTTAAATATAGTTTTGGTCAATACAAAATTTTAATTCTACCCTCCCTTGAGGGCACACCAATACATGTTCCAGCATGATGAAGTGGTGTGGGACTGGAAAAGCAGCCAGAACAGGCAGATGTAACCACTTCCCAAGACTGATACCCTATGAAAACTTTACCTGTATTCAAAATTACACCTATATCTGTTTGCTCTCTCTTCCTAGATTGCTGCAACCCTCTTGTAATCTTCTGGGTCTTGAGCAGTAGACTTGTTTTTTAAGCAGCAGAATGAAAGAAACCTTTTTCTTGGCTAGATATCAATGCAAGCATTTTCACAGTGGTTGAAAAAAATTCTACCACACTGAATACCAAAATGTTCAAATCCTAAAACAAATATTACTGAAAAGGAAATTCCACCACAGTCCATTACATTACAATTCAGGAACTGGACTTGAAACAGGAAATGGCAAGAGAAAATTACAACCTCTCTAAATAATATCTCTTTCCTGAAACCCCAGAAGAGTAAACCTGTGCAGAACAGACCTCAATTTCACTCGAGTTTACTGTTGTACATATTTAACACCCTCATAACATACTTGCAATGTCATTAAAATTGGAGATTAGTTTATTTTTATCCATAAATGCTGAACAGCATTCACTAACTTCACATTCCCATTAAGAACAAATGTGTGAGATCATCCAGGTCTGAGTCAAAGTAATGGCTGTGATAAGAGCTGACAACCAAATTAAGATTTTAGTACCATGGATAGTCATTCCCACTCCAGCACTGAGGCTACAGAGGAAAGAATTTTGAACCCATAAGTTGTCAGAGCTGTCAGAGGTCAGTCAAGTCTCCAAGGCAGATAAAACCAGCTTTAGAAGTTGTCCCAACTAGTGATGTAGATATCAGGACTTCTTTCAGCTATGTAGCAAGTGAAAACAGCCTGGTAATCCCTTTTCAAAACTCTTCTAAATATCCAAGTTCAGATTGTTCAGAACAGGATGGTCAAATACTAAAAACCAATAAATTCAGAAACAACTAAAATAAAGGCATTTCCTGCTGAACTGAGGAAGCCAGATTAAGTTTCAGTTGGCAGCCTTTTCCTGCTTACCTAACAGTATTTTATTTAAAATTCATAACCCTTCTTGACCTTAAGAATCAAGAGTACAGCTGAGAAAAAGAGTGGATCAAACAATATGTTTGATTGCTGGAGTTCATAAGTCTCAATTTCTCTCTCACACCTATGTTACTCACAAATTTCATTATGTTAAATTTTCTTACACATTTCTGTTTTCGTAGCTCTCAAATTACTTACCCTCAGAGAATACTAAGTAATTGATCATTCTTGATTTCTCACAAAAAGCAACAAATCCAATTTACTGTGATGCTTAAATATTTCTAAAACCCCTTTTTTATTTACAATATACTACAATAAAGACATGCTGCATTTTAGATGAATGCTTCTGTTTCTGTCACATGTAAATGATTTACCTTTTTTTAAAGGAATTGCATCCACAGTTGGAGTGTACACAATGCACAAAGTTGCCTTCATACCTTCAAAATTATGATGGTATCAGCATCCTAACAAATATGGCTTTCCTAAAGAGGACAGTTATCACCACAGACACCTTCCAATATTTTTCTGTTTCTCTTACATCTATCAAATATTCCAGATAAATATATATAGCTTTTTTATATAACCCATCATTTGAATTATGTAGCTAAATAAACATTTTTAAATACTGTAAGACCTAATTGTGATATAGAAATTAATCTGAGAATTTTTCCAGTGTCTGCTTTACTGTTACTGTGGGTTTCAGTCTGCTTTTATGATAGTAAGAGTTCCAAAATCTTTGATCACTTTGAAACTTGATCTTTTTGACACTGAGGTTTGGCATGTTATATTCTAGTATGTAACTAAAAAAATCCAGACTGAATTCCTGATTAATTTTTACTGTGGCTAGAATATTTCAATGTAATAAATACAAAAATTAAATAAAGAACGAAAGAAGGTAAGAATGAAACAAATGAAAAAAATCTCAAACTGTCGATATTTCAAGATAAAATTAAATTTTAAGCCTGGCTTTTAGTGAAATCATACTCCAAAGAACCTTAACAACAAGAGGCTACATGCTCTTAAGAAGAAAAGAAACAACAACAGATTCAGGGAGAATTTTCAAGTACTTTTGTACGTTCAAATCCCATTTTTCAGGCAAAGAAAGCTTATGGCAGGTAAACATCCATTTTTTGATCAATATAACCCAAATATTAAATGGTTATAGTCTCTTTTGCTCATGTACAAATTATCTTCCCTCCCTGCCCTTTTTTGTTTCCAAAAATGTTCACAAACTTTGCAAAGATTCCATAGTAATTCAAAGCATTCATCTGGAAACTGGGGATTAACATTAGGCCAAGAAGTTGAGATAATAACGCATTTGATCGCTACATAAAATCATTACGGAATCTAAAGGAGAAAAAAAATTAAAAAGAGGGAAATAAAAAGATAAGGAGATATGAAAAAGAGATGTGGAGTGGAAAGATACTGAGTTTAAAGAATACTTCTGACTTATGAGCGTCCTTTTTTTTTTTTGTTTTTCTCTTGTCAGCTCATAAGAAACAGCTCAGAGGGAAAAGAATGTTATTCTTCCCACTGTTACCTGTGTTCAAGAGTGCAACTCAAAAATTTACTTGGCAAAGAGTAGTTTCTGAATAGAGGCAGGAGAAAAGAGCTTAGTGGCAACTTCCTTGTAAACAGAATCACTATCATCTGAAAACTCAGCTGCCTTGTCACAAAACTGTCCCACTCCTGACAGGTGTTCAGTTACACATTTTATCCTATGTTCAAGCTAGCAGCTCACTTCCATGGCAACTGCTCTTCACGTTGTATCTCTGACTTAACTGAGAACACCACTGCTACCTTCCACATCAGATGGAGAAACGATGACAGCACAGCACAGGAAGAAGAGAGGTTACTAATAATTAGCAAGAAACAAGGAGGATGCTGTAGAGGTAAATAAAAATTCACAGGTTACAGAATATTCTCAGAGCTGCTCCAGTTTTAACTGAAGTATCTGTGGAAGCACAAGATTAATTTAGCCATTAGTCACAGAATGAAAAACAGCTCTGTTGCTTGTCCACTACTTCTACTAACACCTCAACAGCTGTTGGAAGCCCCAAAGAATCACAGAATCACAGAATATTCTGGGTTGGAAGGGACCCACAAGGATAATTCTCCATTCAGAAATGTGCACTGTACTTACTTCCTTCAGATTACTTATTTCAGTCTCTTGTCTTTTATTCACTGATGCTAGTTTCTTATTGTGCTGTATGGCTTCCTGCACTTTAAACAGAAGTTAAAGCATGTTACCAAATAATTTCACATTCGAACAATATTTGGTTTATAACTGCAATAGATGTGCATATAATTTATTTTTTTAAAGTCTTCATAAAACTGCAAATACGATTCAACTACTTTTTCTGTGTAGTTTGATACCAGACTGGAGGATTATCCCAGGTGGTAGCAGTTGTCTGTACCTCAACCAATGAGTTAAGACTTTTCTATATGTTGGCTTGCTTTTTTTAACTGTAATTTAATTTTCAGTGTCTCATTACATCATTTTATTAGGACTTTTAATCTTGGAGGGTTTTTTTAACCAAGAGTTTGCTTGTAATTTTCTGGTGAGCTTAATTATTTTCGGACTAACACAGAACATAATGGGCCACAGAACAAACAAATAATTAACAGATGTACAGAGTTAAGTGCATATAGGCCACGGAAGACAGCAAACAGCAGAGGACAGCATAGCAGAAAACTCTAAGAACAACTTCTATTCCTGCTGAAAGGGAACTTTCTCTTAAACATTATACAGGTGAAAATATCACTGGGAAATTGCTTGAAAATCCACAATGAAAAGCTGAAGATATTTACTGGTTCCTGAACTTTTTCAGACAGCTCTATTCAATCTCTTGGTTTTGGTCCTCTGAGCTTCCCCTTCATCCTTTTCTATTTTCTGATTCCTCTTCATTCACCTGTAATCTTTTTTCTTTATTTTCCCCAATAGTCTTCAGGCGCCACGCTTGAATACAAGAACGCAGACACCCAGAAAGTCCTCTCCTTTTCTGCTAGAAATGGCCCATGATGGGGAATGATGGACAACAGCCTTACATTACAATAAGCAATTTTGCAGTTTTGAATGAGAAGATGTGCTTAAAAAATTAAAATACCGAGGAATTTAACAGCTATCTTCTGATACAACTTAGGAAAACCCCCCAGAAAAACAAGCAGGTCGAAGTTGGTAACTCTCTTTCCTATCGTTCAGCAAAAGTCATGCGCTCACTCTCTAGCTTTGAAGTACAATCAGCAAGACATTGGTTAGCCAGTAACATTCTGGATTTAAATTTTTAAAAATTGAATACAACAAGTAACTTATGTAACTTATAACCACAAATATACATAGACTATGCTACCAGTTTATTCAAACTAGATTTGAAAAAATACTTTTGGTTTCAGGCAGAAACAAAAACTTTAGTAAGATTTAGTAATTGAAAAGTTTTTTTGGTGTTTTGGGTTTTGATTTTTTTATCAGTTCCTCGATATAATTTCCTGTGTGGTCACACACACGACTGTAGCAGTGGATCAGCAAAGAGCAGTGAGGAACCTACCAAGGTTTTGGATGCTTGGCATGGGACAGCTGCTATTTTTCTGAGTTTCAACTGTTGCCAACTCAGTGTTGTCACAGCACAGCAAAACCAAATGCTGGAGGACTTTTACAACATACATACCACTGTGCTGTAGTTTTCCATGAACACCTTTTACAATTCCAAACTGAGATGCAATAGTAGCATAACACCTCTCAACTTCATTCAGTTTCTTATGATGCTCCTCTTTTGCAGTTAAGTGCATCTGCAATTTTTGATCCTGTTAGGAACATAAATGAAGCACCCATTTAATGACAGTAAGTAGCTCTCCAAGTGCTTTTGAATATAGCAGCATAAATGCAAAATCATTCCCAGAACCTTTCAGTTGTCTATTTCATTTTTAAAGATCTTTCCCATTTCCAGACAGCAGGAAGATAGAGACAGCATGACAATCAAAGGGTTTGAGCACCTGACATTTGAGGAGAGGCTGAGGGACCTGTGACAGTTCAGCCTGGAGAGGAGGTTACTCAAGGGGATCTGGTAAATTTGTGTATACATGGGGAGATTTGTGTGTGAAAGGAATAAAGAAATCACAGCAAGACTCCTTTTAGTGGTGCTCACTGACACAAAGGGAAAGACAGGAAATTTCATTTAAACTTGGGGGGAAATAAGTTTATTATAAGGGTGGTCAAACACTGAACAGGTTGCACAGGCAGGCTACAGAATCTGTTCACAGAGATACTAAAAACCAGCTGACATGGCACTGTGCCACTGACTCCACTGGCCCTGCTTGACAGCCTTGTCCATTCCACTCCTGGGATTGCAAAAAACGACACAGCCAAGGGCAATCAGTTGGTGTATTTCACACTCCTAAATAAAGGAATTTCAATACATGTGCTAAAACCAGAAATGCATCAGCTACTTCTAGAGTAGTGGTGACTTTGATTTAGATTAGTGAGACTAATGCAGATTAATACTCCATGCTTCCCAGAAAAATATAAATAACCTTCCAATGCGTAATTCTTAATTCTTCAGTATCAATTAGCAGTTATAGTAGCTTGAAATACGAGGAAATCACTTTGTGTATCTGTAGAGGAAGTTTCTAACTACTTTTGTAAACATCTAACTCTTTTATTTTACTTCTATTCACATGTTGGACTAAGTAATATCACAAAGAAACCCACATGGTAATTAAGTAGAACACATTTAATTAATTTTACCAATTTTTCTCGTTTTGTGGAAACTGTTCAGTGACACATGCTACTGATTTTTTAAAGCTATTTGTTATCCTTGTAACACTAAGATTTTTGTGTTCTTCTTTATACTGTATTTTTTATTAACACTTTCATAGGTACTATTTGGTGATTTTTAAAACTAATTTTCTCTGAAAAGAATGGATTAAATTAATTCCTCAGAAAGGATAACCATTCATTTAGATATCTAATCTCTTTCTACTCCACAGTAGAGCAACACAGCAATTAAAATGAACTGGGCCAAATTCATTCCTGTGTGTAAATTCAAGTTACACAAGGATGCATCTGGCCCAGTCTGTTTGGCTTAGGCAAGGCTCCATTTCCACACAGTAACAAATGCAATACATGTCCAGGCATCAGAGGATAATAAAAGCTGATAGTAATCAAAAGAAATGACCACCATAAGACTAGCAAAACAGGATATACAATACAAATTTCTCATGTTTTATAAGGTATGAAATTAAACACACTACAGCAAATGGAAAGTCATAATGGAAGCACTGGTAAAGAAACACCACCACTTAGAGAAATCACTGCAAGGAATGTAGGTTGAAAATGTTCTTATACTTTCTCCTTTTCCTAATCATAAATTAACTGTTGAAGCAGTTAATAGTTTAACTAATTAAGCTAATTAGCAGTCCTATCTTAACTAATGCTAGGAGGGGAATTTTGTAACAAAAACATTAAAAGGAAAGATTTTCTTTGTTTTTCCTGGTAGTTCCCTCAGGTATATATATTCTAAGAGATAGATGAACAGGGAGACAGCCCTAATTTGAGATCTGAACAGCTTGTGGCAAGATCTGAGGGGTTTTGCAGTTTTTAATATGGACTTTTTCTTAGTGTTATCCCAATTCCTTTCTTTAGTCAACAAGACAGTGTTAGTCCCTCCTCCTCTTTCAGAAAGTTGAAATATGCTTTGCTACTTTACAGGGTTCTTTCCAGGGAGAAAAGGAACTGGCTTGCTCTACCTACAGAAGTTTTATTAAGAGCTCGACACTTGCCTAAATATGATTTTTGATGGCAAGCTGCTCTCCAGGCTTAATGCACAGAAAAATAAAAGCCTGAGTATGTGATTCGTCTCCTCACAGTGAAAAGGTTGTAAAACATCCTTCCATAGAAGACAATCAAGAAACACCAGGAGACACTGCAGGATAGGGAGTGTCTGACCCTGGAGTTGGAGTAAGACCCACAGAATCTTGGTTCTTCTTCCTTACGTCCGATACTGCAAGAACAGGAATTATTGCCCTGCCCTCCACCAGTAATAAAGATAAGCTGGGATGGGGAGTGGAATTGATTGTGGCCATATGGCTTGTTGAGGCACAATGATTTCTTGGTGGAACTAGACCCGAGAAATAGCTCAGGGTCAAGTAGGTGACTGGAGGAACACAAAGAGGGAATTGCTCATATCTCAAAGATACTCTGGAAATTGAGTCACTAGTCAGAGGTACTCAGTGAAGCAGAAGGTGGTAATTGGGAGGTGAAAGTGTCAGAGAAACAAAGGAGGTGTAATGGCATGGGGACCTAAGGCAAAATCACGTGAAAATTATGCAAAGGGATACCAACAGTAAATCTTCGAAATAGGAATTTTTTCACAACAGTTTCTCCAGTTCTCACCATTTTTATACTTTAAAATAATTTGGTTTAATTTATACTGTATCACTGCCTCCTTGTTGTGTTTTTAAACAACATAGTATGATTACAGGCAAGCTCCTAAAAGATGCAGAAAGGAAATAAAAACAACACTCCTATCTAAGATTATTAAGAACAAACCAACTTTTAAAGTTTCTGGTTTTTAACATTTTGCAGTAATTACTTTTTCATTCATTTGGCAACTACACCTGTATTAGAAAACTAAATGGTGGTACGGAAGTTCTCAGAAAATGCCTATACTGCTGTTAAAGTATCTCTGACACATTTTGGCCTGTACCAAGTAGGACTCATGTAAGCAGTTCCTGGGCACAGTTCAGGTGACTGACTGCTGGGAGCAATGTAAGTTACTTGGATCCAAATTCCCTCTTTTCTCAAGAGTGGTAGGGTTTAATCAACCTAGAACATTTGACTGCAGCTTCACTAAATGGTTTCACATACATTTAATTCCCAATAAAAACAGTAAGGGAAGACAAGAACAGATGCTACACACAGAGAGTTCTGGCATTCTCCAGTGTATCATCTGTCAGGACACAAACACCTGACCATTTTCCTCCAGTTATTTCCTTATTTCAGCTGCAGGAAAACAAATACAATGCAGAGCCCACACTCAAGTGTATTCTACCAAGTGAACTGGCTTTGTCGTAATCCCCCTGTAGCCTCCTGACTGCAGGAATGCTGCTGTCCATATGCAGCGAGGTGCAAAACAACTGCACCGTGCGCAATAATCAGCACTTTTATTGTGGGGAAAAAAGACAATAATAAAGACAAAAAATAATAGAAGACAAATAAATCCTTTATTTCTTTGCCTACTGTCTTTCAATATGAAACAAAACCTTCCACTATTTCAAAATTATAGCATATATGCTAAGAATTATATCAGCACTACAATTTTTGCATAAACTTAACTGGATGGCATGCTAAAACATGGTGTTTACGTCAAGTATTAATATTACGTATACTATTCTAAAAGAACAGAATTAAAGGAACAAAACCAGAATGAAATCCTAATCAGCAGGGCACACTCAGTCCCCAGCACATACAGAAGTTCCTTCACTGACTGGCAGGGTTTCTAAGGTGCCAGATATAAGCTGAACAGCACATCTGCTTACTCTCAAAACACACACCAGAGAACCATCTAATCTTTCTTTAACAAAATTGAAATAGAAATGGGTCTCAGAAAAATGATTGGTTCAGAATTTCATCCATTTTACTTTTAAACACTTTGCCATTGGTGATGACCAAGAGTCTACATGGGCTACTACTACTTTGATCCTTAGAATGTACCGCTTATTTCAGTGCAACCATTCAGGGAGTAAAGTTGGTAGAATTTGACCTGGTCTAAAACTGTATTAGCCCACTACTGCAAAAGGTTATAGGAAAGAATTCACTTCTGTTTACCTTGTGGGGGTTTTTTTTATCATTTCATATCAGAGCGTTTTCCATAAATAAGTCCCAACTGTAAATGTTCTGTTTAGTGCTACATGCAAAAGAGGATTTCTAGCACCTTGCCTCCACTCAATATCATTTTTAATTACCATACTCTGTATCAAAGCAAATGTTCTCAAAATATTCAAACGATCAATTAAATGAAAAGTTTATAAACGTAAGAAATATATCTGTTTAAGCAGCTTAGATGCATTTCCTTACAGAAAAGGTGTTGTCCTTTAAACATTCTCATTCACGTGGAAGACTGAGCTTGAAAGTTATGAAAGAAAGATAATATGCAAAATTACCTAAATGTAAGTCCAATAATTTAGTATATTTTCAACACATTTTTAGATCAGCTGCATTTTACGAATAAATACAAGTTAAAAGTGAAGTAAGACAAAACACATTTTATGTTGCCTTTGATCTTTAACTTGTAGCCTTATCTCCCAGGTCAGAGGGCACATTATTCAATTTCACCATATTTTGTGTAAAACCACTGTAGCGTTGAAGATGACTTTCAGTACAAATGTCATGGTACTTAAAGCTAAACTGGACTCTAGTTTTTTGAGCTTCTTAATTAAAATCACAGTTTGTAATGGTCTGACAATATTATCTTTATTCTTTCCAGTTGAGCAGCAGCAGAATTTTCACAGCATTTATTCAATCAAGCCTAGCAATGTTTCTGTGGCTCACTCTTTCACTTCCTAAAACAGACAACAGGGTTCAGAGCCACTATGCTGTCACTCTGGGTAAATTTATTCCCTGTGTCAAAGGGAGTAAGCTGAATGGGATGAAATCTAAACTGTTCAGGGAAACTGATGTTAAGAACTAATTCTGAGGAGCAAAAAAGAGTGAGAGGAAAACCATCCTTTTTTTTGAAAACAAAACTAAGAACTGCTAGGAATTCTGTATTACTTTTTGAGATTTTTATGCTAGATCCTGTTAGAATAAATAATTACATTATTCAAATGACAGTCTATAAAAAAGTCTTTAATCTATAAAGAGAACAAACGTACCAATTCTACTTTAATTCAGTGAGAAAAAAAATACCACACTGTCATCAGTAGCTATCACACTATAAAAACCTAAAAAACCTACTGTAAGATTTTCAGGTTTGAAGCGGATACCTCTTTCTGCTATTTGTAATAATTATCATATATCATTTAAGTATTAAAGTTGGTTAGTATTGCATTATACCCTAAGAAAACTCTTTTCATTAAAGCTCTTCCTTGGTTTTTCATTTGCTTCTATTATTTTCTTACCATTTCATTCAATTTCTTTTGTAAAGTGTATTTCGAAATCTGTAAAACAACAGAGAGTTATTAATTAAATGGTACTTACATTTTTTCTGACAACAACCTGCATAATTAAGTATTGTTATATCTAGGATTTAGTTGCATTTGTTATTAATCCATCCAATACAGTAATACTGGTTTTGAATTAATGATGGCACAATTTCATTTATGACTAGATTCACATTACTTCATAATGTCACTTCAATATTTGAATTATGCAAAACCACTGTACACTGATTTTTTACCAGAGGAGTTTTGAAAAAATGCATAAATCCTTGTGTTTTCTGGCAGGTATCATAAAAACAATGTGCAAATGGACGACAGCCTGTAAACTAGACTCTCAGAAATAAACAGAGAAGAAGACAAAGATAGAAATGAAAGTATTCCCTCAACTCCTGCAGGAAGAGAAGGGTGTTCCCTGTTGGAAAAAACCCAATAACATCTCATTAGATATTCTAAGTGGTAGCATATAAAGATATGATGTACCAATCTCACATGCTTTAATAATATAAGGCTGACATTAGGAGATATTAACACTATTTTAATACCCCATTGACAGAGTATTTTGATTTGCATAATGCTTAAGTATAAGAGGGGAAAAAAAAGAGTAATGTCAAAGAACCCAGAGTATGCACATCTTATACAGAAAATATTATTCCTAGGAAAAACGTAGAGAACAATAATTTTAAGGTAGGGTTATGACCCTACAGAGAAAAACAGAGAACTGAATAAAAAAATTCTTCACTCTTATATCAGGCTCACTTCCAAACAATTTCCCTCGGACCACGTGTCCACTGTGACCTCCTGCTTCCTCAAGCCACAGCAGAATTTCCTAGATCTGAACTATGCGGGGATATAAATGCTTGATCTGTGAACATTAAACATTTAAGATTTTTTTTTTTATTTGTGGTTTACCTTACAAAAGAAGGACCACTGGAATCTTTCATTACTCTTGCCGTCCACATATTATGTTCAGCAGACCATGGAGGGATGGATATCCTACATCATCTGTGCTATGCCAAGGTTTGAGCAAGGCAAACATCCTTACAGTTATTGCACAGAGGGCCAGACATGGAAATTAATTTCTTTTGCCCCAAAAATACATTTAGTGTTAACTAAGTGATTAAACAAACAGTCTGATACCAAGTAAATGCATTCCATTATAAGAGAATGTTAGTAAGAACCAAGAGAAGCTGCAAAATCATGGTAATAATCCATTGTAACCCTTTTGTTTTCAATAGAATTTTTATCCCACACAGTTTTGGATAGAAAAATAATTAATTCCTGGTAACATCTGAAATCTGGCAATGCTAGTAATCCATTTTCAATATATCTGCATTGGTCTTAAGCCACGGATGATGTGTAAATACAGAAACCTCCCAGTGAGACAAAGGAAAGCGCCCAAAACCACAGGGAACACTGCGAGTTGCAGGCACAGTGTGAATATTTATTTCTATTTAGGAGTCCAAAAGCAGGGATCCCAGACAGGTGAGAAGTAAGACAAGAATGGGAAGAAAAAGGAAGGCTGTGGAAATGAAAAGAAAGCACATTTCACACACTGTTTGGACTTTTGAGTCTTCTGGAGGAAAAGAACATTAGCCGGAAGGTTAACTTGAAGTAGTCTTGACACTGAAGACTGGAACAGAAACTCAGTGTTAGAAAGTGAGGTGTACACATCCCAGAGAGATTAAATAAGAAGGCTTTAAAGATCCTCTTAAAAGCAACTATTTTCTTAATAGTAAAACACCTAAAACTGAAACACTTGCATTCCAAGAAAAGTTATTTTACAAAAACAATAGTTTACCTGTAATGCTCTTAAAGTTTCTTTCAATCCATCGATTTCTTTTTCTTTTGTTTCGACAGCAAGCTGGTATTTTCCCTTTCAACAAAAGCTGTACTTCAGGATTTGGGCAGAATAAATACATTTACAACAAGAATTTATCAAAAAGAATGTTACAAAAACAAAGTGTTACTCTGCTGTGACAGAAAAATTCATTGGGGAAAAATTCAGTTAAATAATTTTAAAATGTAGATACATCTTGCTATAAAAAGAAAAGTGAAAACAAAATAATATCTTTTTACCACTTATGACTCTATTCATCAAGTCTTAAAATTGTCTGTTCTGGGAGAGACAAGCCTGAAAAAGGCAGAACTAAAACATTATTTATACCTTAACAAAGGTACTAGGTTTTAAAACCAAAGGTATCAGGTAAATCCATTTTCTTGTCTGCAGTAGCAGGACCTTCGTAGAAACACTTGCTCAGCTTTTCCGCTCCACAAAGACTGAACTGTAATCTGTTATCACTAGAATCGCTAAATACATGCAAGCACATTTTATATTTATATAAATATAAATATGTGTATGGGTATGCATATATACACACACATACAGAACTTGCACATGAGAAACTCAAAGGACTTCAGTAGAATTAAATCTGGTAAGAATCTCTGGCTGCAGTCAATCCAATGCAGACCAGAATCTAAATATCAGAGAATATGCCAGTGAACACAAATCCATCCATTCAAACACCCCTGCACGTTCCAGTCATTCCAACATAGTGCTGGCTGTGCAATCTTCCAAAACTACCTCATGACTAATAGTACATATATTCTAAAATGGAGCAAAAACTGGTCTTTTAACTCTAGCTTAATTTATTCATTCAGTTACTTTGGTATAAAGTACTTAAAGTACTATTCAATTCAATGGAAATATTTAGAAGGAAAAATTAATCAGCATACAATTTAATTCTGAAGCTTTCATTCAAAATACAAATCAGAGACTACTAAGTGGGTATGTATGGACAAATGGAATGTCTTAACAAGAAAAAACTCCAAATACAATGAGAAAATTACTCAACCAGAAAATATAAAATAAATATAAATAAATATAAATGCAGCAAACGTAAGATTTACTTTGATATCCTTTCAAGCCATTTAACCAGTTTGAAAAATTCTATGCCAGTTCTTATGCCACATGCAGTATATTCATTTGCTCTAAACCACCAGGAAATTTAAATGAAACAATAGAGGCCACATGCGAACATTCACTGACTTCACTTTTTGAAACAGGTTCATTGTACACCAAATGTAAATCCTTCAGAGGAGGAAGTGGGCATTCATCCTGGCATAAAAACTTATGTAGCTAACAAAATCCACATAAATTCAGGCTAAAATTTATCTTTTTACTGTTTAGGTCAAGTACCTTAGGAATCCAGCTCAGCTAAATCAATAAAATCCCTATTAAAATCTGATTTCACTAAGGCAGTTAGAAACGTTATTTCTCACTACAACTTGGAAAGGTCAATTATCCCATTTATCCCAAGCCCCTAGAATGAAGTAAATTTTGTAAAGCTGCAATATGGAACTATCAAAGAACACTCTTTCCCCAACTGATTTTTAGCATAAGCAGTGACACTTCACAGGGGAAGTTCTATAGGTTATGAACAAAAAACTAGAAGTAACAAAGTTATGAAGATACTTCTTTTGCAAAGGCCGTAGCAAGAAATAGAATTTAATTTAGAATATTAAGTTTATACTTAGGACATGTTTGATAAGTTTTATGCCATTATCATTTGCTTATGCTCTTCTTTGGATGACAAATAACAAATAATTATAGAGTACCTTTTCTTCTTCCATGGCAAACATCCTTGCCTGTAACTTGGTTGTCAGTCACATAAAAACACAGAACAAACAAAAAAATCAGAACAGCACATGGCATTAATATTATTCACGCAATTTAACAAGACATGGAGTTATATTGACCTGCATAGTGACGTTCCTGCTTTTTTTTAAACTATAGGAACTATAGTCACAAGAAGAAGTTTGTGAATGTCGAATGATTTTTTCAAGGAAGAAACCTAACTGCTTGTCAATTTCTTTTTTGTGTGACATGATTGTGATGCAGCATTAGTGACGAATTCTTCATCACCGTGGGCAGCAGTTTCAGTTCCTGTGAATGTTCTCTGCAAGGTCTCTCAGCACTTGTGTTTGCTCATTATAACATGGAGAATAAAACGCAAGAGTGAAACACACTTTCAAATGTTGAGCCGGGTAATTTGTGTGGCAGATCTTTTGCCATGGTTTATGAATCTACCCTTGCAGAGGTCATGCTAACTTAGAGGGGAAAAACCAAACAAAGCAAAACAAAATAAGGAAAGTATTAGAAGAAGCGTTATCTTCTCTAGGAGGTTTTTGAAATATAAAAAGGAAAAATGCCAGGAGTGGCGGCATCTGGAAAGAACTGTCAAAATACAAGCATTGTGCTGTGGTCAGAAGAAAGGACATGATTTTTTTGAGCTGTATATTCTAACATTTCATATGCAATAGAAAAATATTTTCATACCAACTGATAACTTGCTATGATGCATCATATTTTAAAATCCCACAAAGACAAAGGCTTTATTTCGTTACCTGTTTTTTAAAAGCTGCCATAGCTTCTTTATTTTGTTGTTGCAATGTGCCAGCCTGATGCTGCAGAGCCTCCTGCTCAAGTGAAATAACAACAGTGTCAGTTAAGTATTATCTTAGAGCAAATCATATATAAAGTATTTCAAGAAAAATGCTGATTTCTTGTTAAATATTTTTAGAAAGACACAACTGACTAAAAAGCCCTGAAGACTAAAAAGATGCCTTTTTAAACTGGTAATTGTCTTTTCGGTAGGAGCTTCTCTTTAATTCTTAAGAGGAAACAATTCTCACCCCTGGAATACAGACCTTTTGCTAGAACTTCTGTAAGCAACTCTTACCCACCCCATCAGCCTGCAGCAGCAATCCACATCCACTGCCATCTTAAGACAGCACCTTGACACAGTTCCAGGTAGTTACAACAAAATTTTATTGTCCATTAAAAATATAATCCCATTTTAAAATAACTGTTATTCTGTTTATAGTTAAATTTTGGTCATTTAACAAGCTACCTGAAAGAGGTGAAGGAGGGCAGAAAAGACTAAGTGTAAGACAATAGTATGAGATTTTATCATCATCCTGCCTGGCTTTACTCTCATCCATAAAGACAAGAAAACGAGTGAAGAGGTACTTTTTTGAGTTATTATTTCATATCATAATCTCATAGGCTAATACTACACTCTGCAAGCTGGAAATCTCCAACATCTTTAAGCATCGTGCTTCTCTGTAAGATATTTCACCTCTACCATGGAATGTATGCATGGAAGACCAGGTTTTTTAAGTTCTGAACACTGAAATATATTAGGTAAAGGTAGTTAAGAGGCTCAACTGTCCTTGGATAGCTATCTCAAAATATGAGTGTTTAGCTTAGAAATATTAGTGTGAAGCAGGAAACAATTCAGTAATGACTGCACAAAAATAAATATAAATTGAGACTATTAGAAAGAATGAATGGGAGAAAATAAACCGAAAATCTGTTTCACACACAAGGAGTCTAATTGCTTCTCCTGCCTTAATAGGAATTGAGAGTTTTTTAAACATGAAGTCCATTCCAAAATTGCTGTTTTCTCCAGCAAGTTGGTGTTGATTTCACATTGTACAAGCGAGAGCTCTTGCCTTTTGATAGAAGACAAGAATCCATGGAAGTAAGGTGTTCTATACTCATTTACTTATTAACTCATCCTAAGATAAGTAGAGAAAGTTTTTATTTGTGTGTAACGAACAATATACACTACATAAATGAATATTCAGAACTACATAAAAGTCTTGAGAAAGGTTTTTGTAAGGTTGTTCCTTAGCCCTGTGTTCAAGGCACAGGTTCTCCAGGGGGTGACAGGCATGTGAAGTACCCTAGAAAGGCAGAGGCAGTACTGCAGGGACAGCAAACCAACTACTCCCAGTGCAGTATTCCTGCTCACTACAGAAATGAAATTTTATATCCATAGTACTGCCAAATTAAGATGGCACGACTTTAAAATACACGAATTCAAGCCAGTATCATATAATAAATTATGTAGCTATCAGTCTGGTTTCATAAAACAGTCATCCTTTATACAATTTTATCACAGATGTAATGGAAAAAAATGCCAGTGCTGAAGTCTTTATAACATACCACTTTCTTGTACTGTATATTCCAGTGAGGTATTTTATTTTGAAAAAGACTGGGGAGTGTCTACAAATACTCATTTTCTAACAAGCCTCACATGCAAGACTATCAAATAAAATAATTATATTATTCCTGTCAGAAATTCAGGCTTGGAAGTAATTTTCCATATATGCCATGTATGTGTGGTGCAGGGAGACTGAAGAAAAAAGCAGGGTTTTTTTTAAAATATGAACAAAATCAGCTTTGATATTGTGATGTTCTGCAAGCATAATGAGTATACTCCCTAGATTTTAAGGAATATATTCTCCGGTTATTCAGTTTTCCCTGCTTGAGTGTATTTTTTCAAGAGCAGCAGCAGTATATTTATAAAATATAGGCAAATTGTAATACTGTAACATGACTTAGCTGAAGTCATGTCTTTATTTCAATATTGTTAAATTTATGGTAAAATGAAATGAATGACAGAAATGTTGACTTAAAGGGAAATCTATGAAAGAAATGGAAAAACAGAACCTTTGACAAGCCAGAGGAAGATGTCTACTTATTGAACTACTATTGTGATCAATATGATTCTGAATTCAGAAACAATCAGGTAACAAATTCAATTTAAATGTCATACTTAGAATTTTCATCTTACTAGAGTCTCCAGGACTGGAAATTTGCATTAGCTTGTTCCTTTGAATTTCCAGAATATTTTCTCACATGAAGTTCCCAAAATCTACCACTCATTGTTTACATCAGCTTTGCTATGTGTCAATGTTAAGTGCAAAATACAGGAATAGAGTTCACCTCACTACCTGTAAGTCCCACCCTTTTATGAGCGGTAAATTAAATCGCTGTTAAGGTCTTAGAATGGGTGGAAATCCTCCCTTTTGAACCCAGAATATTAAGAGCTGCAATGCTACGTTAAGAAAAGCAAAGAAGGGTTACAACTTGAAAGCACTCTTGCTTTTACAAATATAAAATATTTCCTGTTTCTGTGCACATATATATCTTTCAAGAAAGAAAAGCACAGAGTTAGGATTATTAATTTAAGATGGTTAGGATGAACTCCAAGATGAAATAGTCTTCCTTTACAACTAAGATGTTAAATATCCCAAGATCAAGGATAGAGCTGAAATTATTGTTTTTTCTGTGATCGTAAAATATACAGAGTGAAGCCTTTTATCTTGTGACCTAGTGACAGGGGTCATAGGTTTGATTGTATTAAAGAAGGGAATGCATTTCCTAGGAAAGCATAACCTCAGGAGCCCTAACTCTGAGAAGAATGTTAGACTTATGTTACTGAATACTTCATTCTCAACATTTAAAAGCTGACACACTACTTCTGAGTGTGGAGAACATACAAGTTAATGTTTAAAGCAACTTTTTGGAAAAATTGCCACTTCCAGAAGATTGCAAGTGAAGTGGTTTGCTGCACTGATATTTGCACTTGCCAAAGCCAAACATAATACAGAGAAGCTGCTACACAGCTTCCCCCACACTGATGTGTCAATATGCCTCATATTCAGCTAAATGTCTTATTGCTTCAATATTTCCACCTCTTTTGACGGAAGATTGCCAAGTCATGCTAAATATTATTATATTCTCTTGTTAAACACATTTCTAAGCTAGGCACAATCCAAATCAAAATAAAAGCTACAGATGTTCATAACTAAATTATAAGCTAGCACATTCAACTACTAGAAATAGAAATAGCTCTAAAAAGAGGAATTGTAACAAATCAAAATTTATATTAACATATTAAAATTAAATCTCAGCAGGTAAAACACTAAAATCATGTAGGAAAGTTACCTTCTGCCATTCAAGTTCCTGTTTCTCTGTAACAATTTTATTTATTTGGTCTTCATAATTAGTTTCTGTTTCCTAGTTAAAAACAAACATAAAAAGCAAACGTCAAAACACGTAGATGAAGAGAAATTCAGTAAGACGCAAAAGGGCCTCAAGAATCCATTGTAGTCAATGATACAGATAATCATAGTTAATGACTCAGAATCTTTGGGACAGCTTAAATATTCAGCTCAAAGTATTTGAATCTTTATTCTTTTTGACATCTCCTAGGACAACTGAAAACTTTGTGTCAGCAATTACTTCTGTTCTTATGGAAAAAGTGAAATATTTATCATTATCTTCTGTGCCACAAAGCCTTCTGACCTACCAAATAAAAAAATTGAAACAGAATCATGGGTAATCGACACATATTTTTGATAAGATGAGCTACAGGTAAATCTGAGAAGACCATTACTGAAGTCCAAAGTTTCCTCCATGATCCACAGAAGGTACTAATAGCAAGAAGGTTTGTTACCAATCCAGTTCTTGCAGAAGCACTTAGTCAAGAATCAAACTATTACTTTTGATAATAAATGAGAGTTACCTTCTGATAATCACAGTTGCTAAATAAATATTTATGACAACTTTCCTGAAACATTCTGGTATTAAAGTAAATTTTCCTAACAGGAATCAGCTTCCCTTTGGAGTCCAATTTCTATGAGCTCCGGCCTTCCTTCACAAATCCAATACTCAAAAAAAAGGAAGAACGAAAGGTTCCCCTATGAACAATCATGACTTCTTGCAAGAACAGTGTTCAAGCTTTTGATGCCTGTCATAAGCAACTCACCACTGTCCTGTTATTGCACATAGTCAAAATAATGAATATCCTTCAAAGACCTGGAAAGCTACACTAATGAGTCACTGAGCTTCAAAAGCTGCTTTCCTGCCTTGGCTCTGCACACTGATGGCCAGCTTGAAAAAGTGACTGCATTAAGTAAGCCTGACTTCTCTTTGATGAATCGCTGCACTAATAACATTTACTGAGGTCTTGTGCTGGACACACTCCAACAAGGCCCAAACTGACTGTATGAGGGTAAAAGAATACTCCCAATACTTGAACTGTGCATTTTGATAAATTATGCGCAAATTTATGCCCTTTTAAGTTCAACTTCACTACAGTTTAAATCCTGCAATCTTAATTCAAAATTCAAGTACTCTTTAAGTGACTCACACCTCAAAAGTTGGTTAGAAACTTTAGGAAACAGTCACAACTTGGGAAAAAAAGGCCATGAATCTCTTTAATGAAAAATAAAAGAAGGCCTCAAAAGGATCATTCTCTTAATACTGGGGTTTAAGTAAAATTCTACTGAATTGCAATACCATGAACAACTACAACTTGCCATGAGACAAAAAAGATATCACCTCTGGATGAAGCAATACCTTTCCTGACACACTGAAAGAACAAATGAAGGCTCTTTCTCCTTCCCAAGTGAAGAAGATAACACAAATTTTTTGGCTATAAAATATACTGCATCTTTAAGAAATGCAATTCTTTCTGCAGCCCAGTATGAATAAGAGTTCCAAGTTTTTGATTCAAGGATATCTACAACACTTCATCAGTTGATGCAAAAGAGTTTTGTAGATTTTGCAACCCTTTCTCACTTAGTACAATATTTGATTCATAGTCCCACCATTTATCAATAGAAATAAAAGAGAAAAATATGTCCCAAGTGATTTAAAATAGTTTTTTGACATTGACATCTTTTATAGGGTTTTAGGTCAAAAACTGACTTCCTTGATTAGAAGACAGTTTACAGGCACACGTGTGGAGAGAAGCACACTTCTTTCCACAGGAGGCTACCCATAGGCATTTCAAAAGATTCTTGCAGGTTCTAAATACATGCCTCAGCAATCATGTGAATTTTACATACAAAATACTGAATATACATTTAAAATTAAGATTTGGCTCACAGAGAACTAGAGAAAACTTCTTTAGCTTTTGCTTCTCTCTTATGTACTGGTGGAATATAGATGGAGAAGAGACCTATTTCATATGACTTATGGTAAAAAACAAAAAAAAAAAGAGAACTTAAAAGATTAACAATGCTTCCCAGTTCTGCTTTAACAAGTAGTACTGCAGAGTTGCAATGACTTTTTTTCTGATACTATTCTATAAGTACTGAAGGAAAATACATTCCCCTGATATCCCTGGAGTGATAAAACCAAATGAGATTGACTTGGAGCTTTTTAAAAAGGTGTAATCCTCAACCATTTCTGCCATTAAGTAACAAATGCCATGAAAATTATATATTATTAGCAAAAGCATTGCTCAAAATTGTAAGAAATTGGCATTAAATTCCATTTTAAGCGAGCCCTTTGCTGTGAATACTTAAGAGGATAAGAACCAAAGTTCTAAGTGAACAACACTCCTCCAACTTACTCTCAAATTATAAAGGTGTACCTAGAAGCTATCAAAAATGTGTATGTATGTAACTACTGTTGAAAAAATAAACATCATAAATACTTAAACTGAGAATGACAATTACATGATAAAAATGTTCTCATGTGAAATCGCTAACAGTTATAAGCCTAATCCATCATTTTTACATCTTTCAAAGGACATTTATAGTTTACCCATTTTGAATTGAAAGCTTTTAAAACTTGTGGGAAACACTTTTTTTTTAGAAGTTCTATCAGCTGTTTAATAAGACAAAAACATTTTTGTTATACTTAGGAGAACCAGATTGTATATAACTCTGATGAGGGATCAAAAATCCACAAAACCTTAAAAGTGTTCATTTTTTATTAGATGCCTTAGGACTACATGGATTTAAGTGTTTTTATAAAACAAGACGACCATAACAATAAAAGAGGAGTAATTTGATGGTTTATTTACTCGTTATAACCTTTAGAAAGTGTCAAGCCTTCTTTAAAGTGTTTGCTTCAGGCTGTAGTTTTACAAGATGGGCTGTGGATTGGTCAAGCCCCCTCGATTCTTGACCCTGAACAGATTTAGGAACAGAGTACGGCTGGCTCACGTCCAAGCAGCCAAAACTGCTGCTAGGTACTTTTATTATCTTTTTTGAACTTACAATCTCCCTCCTACAAAATTGCACATCCAATTCTCATGCAGGTCAAATAGTACTCACAGAAACTACACTTTCTGATTGTTTCAAACTATAATTAGAAATTCCTTCATGAACTAAGCAGACCAGTACAACTTTTAGTAGACCTCATGGATATTGTTCTTAAGCTTTGTTTCCAGGACAAGTATTAAAGGGAAAGAAGATATTTATCATAGCATTATTCTAACTTTTGCTCCTGATAAAAGATTGTAGGATTTTAATAGTTACTACAGTTAACAAACAACAACAGCAACCATATAGTTGGAATCTATTCTCAAAAACTTTCCTTTTTCAGAAGCAGACACACAGAAATGTATACCAACCACCGTTTTTCCTTTGGAAATTTTTCATTGGTCTGTCCTTGACTCCACTGCACAAGTTACAATTCCTTTATATTTAACTAAATCTCTTCCATCAGAATATATTCCTGGAAATGCCTGCATGGATACTTACAACACTCTCCTCTCCAACTGCAAGCAATCACTTCCTAATCAAAAGCAACATTATTTACTAACACAGAAATTATCATCTAATGCATGCCTTGCTGACTTGAAAAACAGTATCACAGGATGTCACAGTCATGAGATCTGTGAACTTCAGTGCTGCTTATTCCCTTGTATCCACATACTTACTTCTTTTCCTAATATTCAGCTGTCCTTGTTTCTGTGATTTTGCTAAAAAAATAGCCTCATTTATGCTTAGGTATAAAATCCAGTTAAAAGACTGTTAGGAAGAAAATGCATTCAGCTGACTGCAGAGCAAGACTGGCAGACATGGAACTAAGTGAAGGTGATATCTGGCACAAAAGAATCCCTGGCCTGGTCAGTGCTTGATGAGTGGGGAAGCTAAACGGGAAAAAATAGAAGACAATCTAACTATTGGAGTGTGAAGTAATCCCTGTGGGGCAGGGGAAAGAGAAACATGATTTTTTGTAGATTTTAATTACTTACATATTCATATTATGTCAATTTCTATGGAGAACAAAGACCCTGTGAATAGCCAAAGGAATAAAGTGAAGCTGTATCAAGTAGAATCATTTAAGCAATGTATTCTTTGGAACAAACTTGCACAGCTATGAAGGACTGGGATTTCATCTGGAAGATGAAACAGATGAACAGTCACTTACTAGCAGCAACTCCTCTAAACTATTTTTGAGAGTTTAATTATGAAATGATGACATTAAGTAAGGATTGTATCAAGTCTCTCAAAACATTTTCATATTTAAGAATTTGGTTTTTATCTGTCTAGCTTCACACAGATAATTTCATCCACAAATTTATTTTTATTAATCTGAATTTATACTGCAGCTTAACCAACCATTCCATGCAGTTTATTAAACTCAAAATACACAACAGGTCCTGTCCCAAAGAGTCTCCTGTTGAAGTGACAAGCAAGACCAAGAATGGGAAGAAAAACAGAAGCAAACAGAAGTAAAATAATCTCATTTGAGGTCAAGCCAGAGGTCAAAGACAAAATTGAGAGTAAAATCCACTGTACTGGCTCTAGTGCCTCCCTCAGGCCATCATCAGTCTACTGAACCTCACAGGCAACCTGGAAAGGAAGTGTGAAAAGTAATAAGAAACCTGCAGAATTTCTACTTTTACTCCACTTTCTTATGGAGCAGATGACACAGTTTGTGTGTTTCATTCTTGTCCACAGAAAAATTTGCATGGTGCAAGACAAGCACTGTAATTCTCTAAGTTATCCCTGTATTTCAATCTGTGCACTACCTTTCTCTCAGGGCTGATTAAAAATTTACAGAATAACCTCATGTTGATTGAATTTGTTAGAAATTCACAGCTAAAATGGGGAGAGGGTTTTTAAGGGGGATTTTAAAGCAAAAACATCCATACAAAGTTCTACTTAAGAAGATAAAAATGAATGGCACTAGGTATAAACCATATTAATCAATAACCCTTGCTTCTACAAAATACTAATGTTTTATATTCCAAACTTCAAACATACTAAGCAAGCAGCCCGGAACTGATTATTAAATCAAACAAATCAAAAACACATTCCAGGACACCCTAAGATTTCAAATTGGCTGTCTGTAAAATGCTTACATTTTTACCTAAATTTCTAACTAAACACGTAAATATATATATATATATATATATTTTTTTTTTTTTTTTAGGGTAGGAAAGCACAGCTATTTTAGAAACTTAGGACCATGTCTTAACTGTGAAATTGGCTCTCAGCATTTGCATCAATTTTGAAACTAAGACGAACTTTAAGGCAAAAAATTACTCAACCTTCTGAGGCAACTTTTACAAAATCACAGTCACAAACTCTTGTAGTACAGCAGACACAAAACAGGCATAAAAACCCAAAGAAAAATGCCAAAAGATGAAATTCCATAGCAGTCTATGAACACTTTAGGCTCTGACCAAGTGCATTAAAAGTGCAATAATAGGTTAACAATGTAAATTCAGCTAAGCGGTCTTATAAAGAAAAGTACACTCTGATTATTATAATAAAAGTTAAATTATTCAGTCTTTACTTTTAATACTGAAATACTTTGACTAGAACAAATATGTAACACAGGTCTGGGGATCACGCCATTGGGGCTTTAACAGTACTGCACCAATAAAGTACCATCATGCAGCCTTTCTCTTCTTTTTTTTTTTTTAATGGCAGTCATTCTTTTGTTTATGGCTTTTAAAGAGAGGATTATGGCATTTCACTTAGATCAAAATAAGCATAAATCAAGCATGTCATCAATACTAATATTTTAAAAGTAATAATACACATCTTTTGAACAGGTCAAAATCATCAGATGAAGAAAAATACACTTTAGGTCTTTCAATATACACAACAGTTCTGAAACACTAAGGGGAGAAATAGAAAAAAATGTTTACACACACACAATTGAAAAAGTAACCACAGAAAAATACAAGTGAAAAATTAACCACAAGAAAACAGAGCTGCCTTTCCCAGCACAGAACCCATTTTACCTTGGTACTACTACAAGATGATTCAACTCATTTCAAAAACAACCCCCCCACCCCCAATCCTCAATACACTATTGTTGTAGGGCTCTAGCTTAATAGTTTAACAATGTAAAAATGGTGAAATAAAGTGTATTTGGTTATCACTGTAGCTCTTTGCCCTCATAGGTGATTCTGAAAGCAGAAGTTAACAGCCAAAATCACCACTTTTCTGGCAAATGGCAAATCAATTATGAAATGAGAAAGACTTAGGGACTTGGCATATTTGGATTGTTCCTTTTCATTTTGTATCAAAGGCTGCTCTTAAAGAATAATGAAAGACAATAATTTAATGTAGATCATTTTCTCAATAGTCTGATTATCAACTCTAACAACTTCTTACATTGTTACAGAAAAACCAAATTCATTCCCATACAACCCTGTAGCCTTTGTGCTCTCTACAGGGAAATTTGTAATACACACAATACCTAAACCCATTATATTTTTAAATAAAACCCTGGTTGGCGAATCACTTAAAATTCAACATGAGGTTTAGCGACACTTATGCAGCATTTTCTATGATTACCAACAGAGAGACAGAAACAAGACAAAGACTAAATCCAATATAAAAAAATTTACCCTTCTTATACGAAGTTCTTCTATTGCCTCCAATAAACTTGTTTTAAAGTCTAACAATCGAATGGAAAGTAAAGTCTCTGAGGGACTTGGAAGAGTAGAGCCAAGTGCCTGTGCTTTAAAGTCTTCATCCATTCTTTGAGCTTCTTTCTGCAAAATAAAAACAGGCATTTCCTCTCCAGTTTATCTGTAAGAGAACACTCAAACTGCAAAACCTGCAAATATGGAGGCAGATTCTTTTTGCAAAGAGTGAAATTACTACTTATAGATACTATGCAATTACCAATATTTTCATTTTAAAGTAATGTGCAATACTGTAGAAAAAACCAAACAGATATCAGTAATTCACAATATTCCTTTGCTTCTCCTCTTTATTGTTGGCCTGGTTTTAATTTTAAGCAAAAGCTCGATGAGCAGACAGAAGCTCTACAGAAGCAGAGTTTTTTTCCCAGAGTTACTGCCCTGTACTCACATGAAGGTGCTGCAATGAGTACATTGTGCCATGAAAAAGTTGCTGTCGACATTTAAGATGTCAAAGATCACAAGACAGGCTCAATTTTAAAAGACATCTTTAGACTGAAATTAGGGACTTAAGGTAATTCTTGCAGTGTCTGCTTCTGAATTTTAACAAGAAAACTCTGATTCTCTTCCGACAAGATCCTGTATCAAGATGTTGTACTCTAAGCTAGCTACATCAACTGTTGTCAAGCAAGGAGTTATGCTAACAAGAGACCCAGGTGTCTCTGTACGGACAAAGCAGGTTTGTTAGCAACACCAGAGGTGACTTCAACACTCAGCATTTTATTCACAAAAACATAACAACTGTACGTGTTTCATCTGTTTTTCCCAAATTATATCTTTTTAATCCTTGAGACTGAATTTTCAGCAGTGCACTAGAACACCCGATGCTATCCCTGCCAGAGACACCCCTCGTGTGTTTCTGCGCTAAGAATTACGGAGGCAGGGGTAGAGCACAGGAGTTATGACTGACCTGGCTGCTGCCACAGAACCTCTAGGAAGGAATTCCTGCAGAAAGAGCAGAGACCTGGTCTGTATCATGGGGCCATAACAACTACAAATCAGGGCTCACCACTTTTTCTTCTGTTGTCTAAATAAAACCCTAACACAGATCACATTTAAGCTGCTTGGTCACGGATAATAGATTGACTCCTTGCTTAGCTGCCCCACCACAAAAGTTAATCTGTTAGTAAAACAATGCTTTTGCTAAAACCAAAAAAATCAGGCTCATTTTTGTCTTTCATTTTAAAACATATGACTAATACTGAGCTGTTCAATATGAAGGATATAAATTCTTTGACAGTGTCAAAATGTGTATGTTTGAAGGACTTCTGAAGAGGCAGCAAATAAAGCCGGAATAAGAACCATGTACAAACATGTAGCACTTCAGGCAACAAATCCGTTGTGTCAATGTGCCAACATGAATCAGGCATTGTGCGGCAACCTACAGACATTTTAGACTGAAGCTGTTTGGGTTTTTTTTTAAGTAGTACATTAGGATAAAAGCCCACTACTTATATTTTAGCCAAAGAACTTAGAATAAATGAAGTCCGATTCTCACAAAAGCACATTAAAATATTTTGTTTCTTTCACTCAGGTTTTCAAAATTGTTTCCTTACTGATACTTGTTGTACCACTACATGAAGAACTACCACAAACATCTGATATCAAGTATTGGGAGATGACCATAACTAAAAATCTAAAATTCCAATATTATGCACAATAAATTAGGCACAGAGCCACTTGATTTCACTTTTCATCATGCTAAGGGTAGGATTTTTACAAACATAATGTTAAAACATGACACGTGGTCTAATTCTATTGCTGTCAGCTAGCGTTCCAGGTTTGGAGTTGGAGGAATCCTACAGTGATGAATTTCTACAAGACTGTACAGTTATCAAATGAAGAAGTCTGGAAGCTTGTGTTAGTAAGGGAAAAAATAAGAGTGCTTGTGAAAAACTTGACTCAGAAAAAGGATTCATCCTACAAGACAGGTGCACTTAAAGAAGTGCATTTCAGTTATGAAATGACTTCTGTTCAGGTCAACCAGTAGAAGAATGTACATTAACTGCTACACACTGGGGCTTGTGATTTTCTTTTCCATCACAGAAGCAATCTGAGAATTATTTTCTCAAGGGGATATTTTCAAACTAATGCTATACTCCAAGGAACAGAAGAAGAGGAGCCTCAGGCATCCACAGCTTTCTCTCAGCTCAGTGATCTCAGCAGGAGCACTTGACAAACAAGAGTTCACCTCCCTAATTCGGTGAGTACAGACAAACGCTTTGGTGAGTGAATCTCATTGAGTCTTCACCCATCCCTTCATTGTGACAGTACTGTTTTCTCATGGGCAATTCGTACTCAAGACTGCTTTGCCAAGACTGCCACAAAATGCTTCACAGCCTGCTGCTGAAACCTGCAAGGTTCGGGGGTGTTACACACATTCCTCCTGCCCTCCTCAGAATTCAGTGCCACACACCCCGGCGGTCTCTTCCACCTCTGAGAGATGAAAAAACTCAGTACCTTCCAACGAGTTTACACTGGGCTTGACTAGAAACAAAAATATACAAAATATAATCATGAAGTTTAAAAATAATTTAAATTATCTACATATTAATAAAATACCTACTTTTGGTATCACACATTAATACAACAATCTAGAGCTACTGCAAAGATACATAATAAATGCCCTTCACCACAGAAAATACAAAAAAAATTCTTGTGTAATTAAAGGTATTTCCAAATAGATGAATTTTTACTTTAGCAACGGATATTTCTCAGAATACCTAGAAAATACGTCTTAAAAAATCTAAAGCATACATGTGATAACATTTTAAAAGTGAAAGATTGAAGTTCTTATTTTGAAGCATTTACTATGTTTCCTTTCCTATTACTCGCACTCGCTTTACATTTAACAAAATAAGGACAAAAATTGATTTTTAAAAAGCACATTAAAAAATCCATTTTAACACAATTTTAAGTGCCATAAAGGGCTTTATATCTTTGAAAAGCACTTATTAAAAATTACATCTTAAATACCCTGCACTAGAAAGTAAGTTAGCCTATAAGCCTGATAGGGGTCAGGGTAATAACACAGAATGAACAAATTACACTGTCATTCCACTTAAATTATTTAAGTTATTTAATTTGACCTGTAGATAGTCTCTTGTCTTCTCATCATGCCTGACTTTTAAGTGGGAGGTCTTCATTCATGATGATCCTTTAATGGAAGCAAAGCTTTCTCCATTTAACCCATGGTGTTATCAATCATGTACAGAGATAAATGAGGCTGTAAGATTTTGCCAGTATCACAAATGACACTGTGACCTGAGGCCAACATCTTTATTTGCTTCTCCAGTGATTCACTTCAGCAGATATTAACCAATTTTATAATCCATGAAAGGCAAAATTAAAGGACACCATCCATAAAACAGAATAATTCCTATCAGCAACAAAGTGATGTCTGTATTATCTTATAAATTATATGGCCATACAGTGTGGTAATGTAATGAAGTAAAGATGGTAATAATCAAATGCCTAGGGCAAATGCTAATATGCATTTAATCACACAGCATGAAGCCATTTGTCACTACAGTTGAATGCATGTGTACATAAAATACATGAGTCACGTCCTTATTGTTATAGTATAACAGCATCAATTTCACACTATCACTTTACCACAATAACAACTGCAGGGTTTGATATTAACTAAAACATTCAAACGCCAGAAGTGCGACCAAGAGCAATATCTTACAAAAACTGCTTGGAAATCTTCCCCCTACTATTTAACTTAACACATTCCAATATTGCATGTGTGCAGAATTTGACAGTATTTCTCTACAAAACCCCCTTCAGGTACATTTTTGCAACACCCTCAGTTTCTTTTTAGAAACAAGGTAATTTATGGCATTTCAGTAGAGGCTGGATCACTTTTTAAGGCTGTATCTACCTTAATAAATAATAATTGATTTTATTTGTTTATCAGTACTTACCTACACACAAGGAGACAAAACATCTGCCCCAACATAGCCTAAGATGTTTGCAAATGCTGCCTCCAGAAAAATTACACTGAAGCATAAGTATTAAATTCTGTGCTTAGTGAAACACAGGAATGAAAATATTAATGGACAAACTTTACCTGCTTAAGTCTAGTAACTTCTTATCAAAGGGATGGCCATAAAAATGTGCCTGTCCCCACCAGAGGCAGATACACAAGTTGTAAGAATCAACACTATCACCTCTGAATTTTGGATGCAGCCCACTAAAGCCGACATTTTAGCTGTAAGAAAAATTTCTAGGACTATTTGTGAAAAACAGTACAAAAGTTTAGCAACTGAAATGAATTCATCCAGGTACACAGGGCACACAATACACCCACATACACAGTTGTGTCCTGTCAAGAGCCAGAATTTAAATCTAAATATGCTGAGTTACTCTATGGTCAAGATGTTAGTGCTGCTGTGGAACCATCAAGTCAGATTACAGCATAACACGTATGCTCTGGATTTTTGTCATGTTAAACTGAAGACTATAAAATACTGTTTGCTTTTAAGTAAAATTATTTTTAAAATATTTATACACAAAAATGGCACAGTATGACTGAATTTTATACAAGACATCCTAAGTATTATAAATAAATAAATAATCCCCCTACACAGGATAAGGTTCCCTTTATGATCATGAAAGACTGAAATACATTTAGTGGCTCTGCCTGTTTGATAAAATACAAAATAGTAAGTCTTACATACATTTTCATTTTTCAAGGAAATGTCTTTTTGATACAGTTCAAACATCTTCGTGTATTGGAGAGAACTAAAAGCAGATTGGTCTAGAATCCATTGTTATATCAAAAAAATAAAAACTAGACAAATCCTTAAGTTCTGTTATAATTTTCTGAAGTTATAGCTCACATGTAAGTTTAGGAACTAGAAAACAAGTAGCCAGCTGTACAAAAGGAGCATAAAAGCCCAGACTCCATGATTCTGCTAGGAAGAGCTCACCTGAAAGCACTAGGAAAACAAATCAGATGTTCATCATTTTCCAGATTCCACGCATCATGTTTGTCTCACATGAGCCAGGTGGGATTCCTGAATAATAAGAAAACCTACTGGCACACAGTGCCATAAAATGTGGACAGTAAGACAACTGGGTGCATGGCCTCTGTAAAGACAGCTACAGAAAAGATGTCCAGAATAACATTTTTGAAGAACCATTGCTAAGAACCTGTATGTAAAGGTTTAGGTGGCTTAACATGTATTTTACTAGGTCTTTCATTTTTTGGGCTCAATTTGATTTAAAATAATAATTTTTAAAGGCAGCTTTATCCCTATCACAATTGGTGAGTTTTTTTCTACTTTAGATCCAGAGATTTTCTGTACGTAGAGTTATTTATCTTTAAACTTTTACAGGCTGAAAAATACTGTATGCAGATATGTTTGATCTTGCCTTACTTGATTTTTCAATTTAGGGATTTATAGACAAATGTTATTTTTCATTTTCTCCTCCATCCCACATCGTCCTACAAGAATTATACCATCTTTGATAGAAAAACAGCAATTTGTGCACACCAGACAACACTCAAACCCAACCAGCTCACTGGATTTGCCCACCCAAATTTGTCCATCTGTACAGCTCCAGAAGTGCAACTCTTCTGAGCTGTGGAAGAGCCACCACGCCAGGAGCTGCTTTCAGGGTCCAGAGGGCTAAAAGTGGTGTAATGAGGAACACACCCTCTTCAGTGAGCTGTGCTGAGTTAATTCTCTGCTTTGTTTCCTTTGAGGTCGTGTCTTTGGCCAGTTCTTTCAGGTTTTAGTTGAGAGTGGCTCCATTCACACGTACAAATCAAAGCAAACAATCTAAACCCTTCACAAGAATGCAGGTGCTGGGAAAGGCAGCGATACCTCTAGTAATTCCAGAAATTAATCTCTGTATACAACAGGGGGCTATTTAACAAAAATTCTTCCTTCCTAAAAGGGCATCTGCCATGCAACTTGTATTTTAAAGATGCTGCTCTATGGTTTTTATTAAAAATATCACTGTATTTACTTATCTGCAATTATGATGATCTACAAATCATTATAACATCATACAAGACAAAAAAAAATACTTCCTTCACAGTTCTCAAAAACTTTAGAAGTTAATCACTTTTCAAAAAATCCCCAAACTTCTCAAGTTTTCAAAAATGGATTGCCAATCTTATAAGACAGTTTGTTCTAACAGCCAAGATCAATACACCGGTGTTGTGGTGTTCATTTACAAACAATTATGGTCTTCCTAAACTAGAACATCAAGATGTGGACTCTTTAAAAAGACACAAAACCAGAAGAAAATAAAAATCTAATATTTGTATTTTTGTAGTCAGATCATATAAAATCAAAAATCATTTGAAGGAGGGATGAGGCAGACTTGTGGTTTTTGAATGCAGAAGATTATAGGATTTTTTAAAATTTTACAGTAAATCAGGTAACATTGTCAATTGAAAGTTCTTATTTTAAAGGACTGCCTTATACTCATTTTATTAAAAATACTGTTTTATACCAAAGTTCCATAGAGTCTTCTTTTATTCATATGTTATATAAGCCCACACAACGTAAGAACACCTGTCCCAGGTCGTGCAAAAGGTCCTTCTACCTCAATGTCTCATCAACAACAAACAAGAATCCAGTTAAAACTCTCTTCTAGTGAATTAAAGTGAACAGTAATTCTCTTCCTTGACCTTGCAACTAGAGGACTTTTAAATTAGCCCAGAGCACAAATTTGGATTGTGGGTTGCTTTTTATCCTGTAAGAGTCAAGTACAACATTACCACCAGTGTGCAATTTAAGTGTGGACAATACACCTTCAGAGAGTGCTGGAACCAGACTGTTCAGGGCTTTTCTGGAGAACGTTCTCCAAACTTTTACTGGTGGATTAATAATATTTTTCTGTACCTACTCTCAGTAAGTTGCTCAATCTACCCTTTTCCATGTTCTTTCCTATATTTTGAGTTTAGATTTTTATTAGCTTACCTTAGCATCACAGGACAGAAACATCCAGAGGACTCATGACAGAAATTCTGAAACAGAGTCAAAGGCTGTTAGTAAAGAAAGTAAAGATTATGGTTTTTTGCCACTCTAGCAGCTGAAGGCTTAAAATAACAGATTTATTCTGTATAATAGATATCCTACAATTCAGCACAGCTTACTCAAGGAAAAGATTTGTGAACATGCTAGTGCTTCTTGTTTTCCAAAGATAAAGCAGTCCTAGTCACATCAAACTCTCCTTATCTCTGGTACTAGCAGTTTCTGACCGAAAATCAATGGCATTTGTTTAACTTTTAGATAAGTGTAAAGATTTTAAGTGTGGAAGCTGTACACTTGTTCTGAAGTTACCTTTGTCAAAGCCTAGAAAAGTATTGTGTCCTTTTGGGGTGGGAGACCAACACTACCCCCATAAGAGAGCAGAACAATTGTCCTTAAAAACCTACTTTAGAGTCTTTGCTGACAAAACCATCATTTGATAGCAGTAATCTGAAACAATCTGCTTGATGACATAATGCTTTCCAAAGTCTCAGATTTTAACAGAATTGTGGAAAAAGCATTAAACAAAGAACTCTCAGCTGATAGAACCCTTAGGTTTTCTTTGTCAAGAAGCAGTGGGTCTTGGTTGCTTGTTTTGCTTTTCGCAATTTCCTAGAAGCTTTTAAGTGGATTTTTTACTTTTATTTTCCTTTTTTTTCTTCTTCACATTTCCAGTTCTGTTTTGACATGTGAATGAAAAAAAAACAACAAAAAAGGAAAGCTGAACAACACATTCCTGAGAAGACCAAACTGATGACCCAGAAAGCATATGGGAAAGTCCCTCTGAGAGCCTTTTTTTATTCAGTCTGCAATACTTCATGTTGATGCGATAATAGGGGTTCCAAGCAATTACTGCACTGCTCCGAATCAGCTTCTGAGATCATAATGCAGTAAAGATTAATCCCACCAAGTACAGAGCTATAGCAAATGTAACTTGAAGGGTGACTTTTTAAAGAATTTTTTTCAGTTACTCCAAAGTCTGTATTAGCTACCTGTTGAATTCTGGATGAAATTAAAAAGACTGGACCTGCTTGCCCCATTACTGCATTGCTTGAGATCTGCATTTTCCCACCCCAGTGCAAGAGGTTTCCTTCAGTAATCTGAATTCTTTTGATGAAAACATATAATTTTACACAAGCTAGCCAGCATGTTCCAAAAACAGGTGTTTAAAATTTTTATATCATATAAGTTGGTTAGTAGGGCTAACACAGATCTATTATCAGGATCCTTACTTTCTGTAATCAAAAATAATTACATATTATACTGTATTTGTCTTTCATAGGACAATACTATGGTAAGACCGTAAATAATAACTAAGATCTTTTCAACCACAAGTAAAATATTACTAATAAACTAGAAAAAGATACCTTAACTCATTTCAGCTCAAATTAAAAGAGGAAACCATAGACAGCAACACTCTGATTAAGACTGTAAACTGTTTTCTCCTTACAACATGTTTGTATGAGGGATTAAGTTCTTCTCCCTAGCCTTTCAATCCTAATATTTTTCAGTATTTAGTCAGCATCCTTCCAGCTATTAGTATAGAGATACTAAGTGTTCAAGGGATTAACAGAAGTCAGGTTTACCCAAATTTTACAGGCAC
Source organism: Corvus kubaryi (assembly GCF_017639235.1). Classification (NCBI taxonomy): domain Eukaryota; kingdom Metazoa; phylum Chordata; class Aves; order Passeriformes; family Corvidae; genus Corvus; species Corvus kubaryi. The sequence goes on along the minus strand of NW_024581126.1, from coordinate 2,843,080 downwards.
AGAATAAAACTAGAGGTGTTTTAGAGAACCCAAAAGCAGTTTGTGTCCATTTCAAACACCATGCTGCCACCTAGTCGACAACCAACCGAACTGTGCTCTCCTGGCTGCACTGCAATTACAGCTACAGCCACGGAATAAAAAATCAAACTGCTTTCCAAAAAAGCTTAGTGCAAGACTAAGTTACCAGAAGGACTTAGAGCTCCATCTAAATTCCCTGTCCAGCAGCAGTGGCCTGCCAGCACAAAGCAAGCACAACTGCAGCTCTCAGTTGGAACATGTCACTCACTGCAAGAAGAGTGGATGTGTTCAGGAAGAATTCCCATGTGGTAGCTGTTACTTGTCATAGTTATAGTTGTGAAATCCCTATACCAAGAGTAAACAAGGAAATAATTACACTCAGTGCCACCAAGTAGGGGATCAGTCTAAAATAATATAATATTAACGTTAAACAAATTTATGCTGTGTCAACAAGTTCTGGCACTACTGATATTTAACCTCCTTCCAGCAGTTTGGAGGTATCTATTTTGTATTCAGAAAGAACTGGCTGGTTTGGTTCCATTTTTTTATTCTCTGTCTTCCTTTAAATGTGTCTGACAAGCATTATTTTTTCCTCCACAAACCACTCCTCAACACAACCTATACTAACATGGCTATTAAATATTTGGTATCCCTACGGTAAAGCTTCAAAAGGAATTATATTTTCATCTCAATGGGGCATAATATATGGAAATTATTTCTTTGCTGCCTGAGGTATCATAGATAATGTCAATATTAGTGACAAAAATCCACTCTCATAATAGGGAAAATTTCCTACTTCTTTATATCTGCATCTCACTATAGGTTGGAGTAAGGATGTCTCTGCAGCACCAGGTTTGGAACAGCTCCCACAGACGGCCAAGAACGGCAGGAGAAGACAAGGAGCAGCCTTGCACCAGAACACAAGGTTATATAGCTCCTCTCCATGACACAGCATCCCCAAAATCTCAGAACAGCGGAGACTGAAGAGAGCAGGCAGGAGCTCTCCTCCCTCTTTGGGTACCCAGCCTAACACACGATCAACAGGTACAGGATTTTTGCAGAACAGAAGGCAGGATGCATGAGCTTTCTGTAAAGGTGCCTTAGAAGACCATAATTACACTATATTGTGATAAAAACTTGAATGCAAAAGACGTAAGAAATCAAAAAACAACAACACTTTTAAGACAACATAAATATGCTGAACACGGACCTTTTAGACATCTTTTTCATGTTAGCCTTCACCATGACTATGAGCGATATGAATGAGAACTTACTAGAAATCCTCAGTAAATCTGGATGTCTTCTGTATTTGCTTTAATTCCTAACTGAATGACAAATTAAAACTTCCCCAATTTTGCAGCTCAAAACACTCTACTGTTGCCTACACAGTTAGTCATTTTTTTCAGATAAAACATATATTGCCACACACTGACAGAGGAGAGATGTCCTGGGTGTTCACATATTTTCCTCACGGATCTGTGGCACGACAAAACTGTTCATATGCCCAGAGGCAAGCAGCCTGGCTAAATTAAATTACTATTTCCATACTCTGGACGGGGCATTGCATAAACAATCCATACAAAAAGCAAGACAATCAGCCAAACATATTAAAAACAAGTAAAGAAACCGCTCGCTTCGGGGCAGGCCCAAGATGTTAACAGTGCTGCGGCCACCTAGGCCCAGCTGGAAAACGGCTTTTTTCAAAAAAGACAAATAAAACTCCACACACCTCATTTTTCCCAGTTCCCCCGGTGCAGAGGCAGGGTATTCTCCAGCAGGACCAGCACCGAGCTCTTGCCCCGCACTCCGGGCAGCAGCCGCTGCTGCAGCGCGAACCTTCCCGGCAGCGGGCCCCGCTCCCCTCAGGGTCCGGCGGGGCACGGGCAGAGGCAGCCCGTGTCTGCCAGCTAATTTCACCTTGTTCCAGGACAATTAGAGCAGGACGCCTCACCCTGCCCCGTCTAAGCGCAAATCTCCCTGGAAAGAGCCGTATTTCCACGCCCCCGCCCCCTTTCCAGGCCCGAGGACGGCCGCCCTCACGCCCTGGCGCCCCGTGAGGGCTTTGTGCCGGGCACGCTCACAGAGTATCAGAGTACGGCAATGCAGTCGATATACCCCAAATCCTTCACTCTGCCCTCTGGTGACACCACGTAAATTCATTTTAAAGTGTACGGAACCCAGAAGACAATTTGTTTTTCGAGACATACCAGACACTGTTTTTTTTCTCATCTCACATGTCCCACTACCTAGTTGTGAGTGGACGAGAATTTTGCCCCAAGTTTGTGTTATTTTTCCGCAGATATTTGTTGTTTTGTTGTTTGGGTTTGTTTTGATTTGGTTTCAGGGTTTTTTTACATAAATTAGATTTTTCTACTTGACTTTGTTTAAACCATGACAATACTGTTCGATTTTATGGCCGGTTAAAATGCACACAACACTAAGGAGAAGGTGATTTGAGTTTTGGGCTGTACACAGTCCAACTTTGCTGGAACACATGTGGTAAAGAAAATGCTTCGTAACAAAATCAACATTTCCAAAGCACTCAAGTTATAAAAGACAGATTTTTAATGGGTTACCTGAAAGAACATTATTAAAAGGATAAGCAGAATGATAATGATGTTCAGAACTGTACTCTTACTCTGTCCAAATAATTTATCATCAAAACCTTTGTTTTCTTGGCTAGGGAGCATCATCAGCACAGAATCCCAAAGGAATATTCTCAGGAAGGCTTGTTCCAGTAATGCCAGAAACCTGAAGTGACACCGACCCTCTGGGATGGTCCCTGTGCCTGTGTATTGGTGGATCTCCTTTCCAATACGTGATCAATTTAGTCATCATTAACCTCAGCAGGCAACAGTGGTCCCACTCATGGATCAGAATCCTGGGGTTTATGTATCACAAATGGATCTCTACAGATTTATTACAAGAAAAATCCCCAAGTAACACACACAAGGCTTCATCTAGGGAGCAGTGAGTTGCTTGAGAATCTATCTTCCCCATAGGTCTTGGCTGCTTTGAGTATTCCTGAATGCCTAGTGGAAATACACAACTGCAATATATGATCTGTTCAGGAAGATCTGGCAGTGAATTTCAATTAAATTAACCTTTTATTTACACAAATACCTGGTTGGACCTTTGTCCCAAACTGAGACAACCTTCAACCATGGAACCTTATGCATCTTATGTAGAGAACTCAATCCTGCTCTCCCACTGATTTCAAGATGAAAAGAGCCAGATGACACAAGCAGAGCATGTTAAATAAAATTGGATTATTTAAAGATCAGATATTACAGAATGGTTTGTCGAACTCTGCTTTGCAACATTCACAGAAAACACTAAGAGAATTAAAACTGAAAGTATTATATCCAGCAATTTTTTAAACAGCACTACATAATGAAACACCATAACATTTTAAAGTTTCATTCCGAACGGTTTCAAAATTGTGTGCTGTTGTTACTTATGTAGTAACCATAGTGTCAGCTTATGACTTCACCAGCTCAGTAGTTCTCTGCCAAACTTAACATTCATTAGTATAATTATCAACATATCATTAATAAATCAATGCTGCATGGAAGAAGGCCTAGACACAGGAGGAAGAAAGGGGATACAAAGTCATACCAGTCAGGCAAGGCATAAGAGAAGAAGTATAATGTGAAAATGAGTGCTATATTGAAAAGGTATGCAGGAACTTATTTATCAAGGGCTTATATTTAACATGGAATGTGAGGTGAAGTCATCTAACAACTGGCTGTTAGGATAATTAATTTTGCTTGATCAAACTTGAAAGAGGCAAAAATAAATGGGATGAAGAACATGAGAAATAAAGAAATTTCCAGCAATTATTTCATTTCCTGGACAATAGAGAATAGAACGGATCTGCAGAAATACATATCCTAAAGAAAACAAAACACAAATTTGAAGGCAGTATAGGAAACCTTTTTACTTATTTTCCTCTCTGTGCTAAAATTCAAATATAAATGTACAAAGAAGTTGTATATTTTTTACTCAAGACTGTATTTCACCTGGATGAACATGCAACAGCATGAACTTCCAGAGTGTCTTCCAGTAATATCCATAGCAAATACTTATGCATATTTCATGTTACACATAAATCACACTTTATGGAAAGATAATACAGTCACTGTGGAATGGATTGCCTTTATCCCCTCTGAAATCCTGTGATTTACTTGGCAAAACCTAAAATATTAATTTGAAACAATGATACCTGGAAATGTAATATTTTCCAAAGTACAAGTCAGAAAGCATTCCTCTGCAGAAGTATTTAAATAGATGATCTGGATCTCCTAGACAGGACATAATTTGGACTTTCACTGGTAACAGGAGACTTATTCCTGCCAAGGACACAGCTGGAAGCTAAGAAACGACCAGAGCAGAGGGCTGAAGTCTATAGACAAAGGAAAACAAATTAGTACATATTGGCTCCAGCAGCTGCTGGAAATCGTGATGTTTGTGACTCAGCACAGCACTCCAATCTTCAAAATACACTTGGCAGTCTAAGTAGATCAGCATACTAAGCAAACCTTCATCATCCCTCTAATGGTTTTCACCAGGAATTCTGAGTTTTAATTGTGCAAATGTATACTTAAAAAGAAAAGAAATTCCTTTTTGAGAATGAAACAAGTTAACTTTAAAGTCTTCAGATGTCATCTCAATCTGCATCCAACTTTACTGTAAATATGTGCTTTAGATCATGTGCCCATTTTTTAACCACAATCTATACTTGATAGTCAAACATACCAACCAAATGCTGTTTCAATAAATGCCTTTTCTTTCTCAGCAGATGTTATTACTAAATTTAACCCAAATTCAATTAATTTATACTTAAAACTGACAGTATCATTGTTAACTTGAGATATTTCATACAACAGTAATGTGACATTTATTTATTATTTTGGAATCCATCAAATCCTATTTTTAGGAAGTAATACTTGCAGTTATATCAGTATATGTTGCATTGGTAGAGTTTGCCTGTTTGTTTGCTTTAAAGTTTCTTATGTGCAAACTTATCCTTGTATCCTTGTACCTCTGCTGTAATTTGAACATAGTACGCCAAAGAAAACACTAACTTTGTATTTTCACTTTAAGTTATTTTACAATTAGACAATGAAACCACAAATCCTTACAGAAAATAAAATTGGTGTTTTTTTAGTTCTATTAATATGATCACTAACCAAGAGTATTTGCACAAAGATAGTACTAGTAAATAGTAAACCACTATGCAACAACTTGAATATTTGTGTTCTGTGGCAAGACGAAAAATCTGTTTATTTTTAAAGTCATATTGGCACTAACAACAGTTTAAAGAGGAACTTTCTGTCTGAAACTTCAGTGACAATGTCAATGCTGCACAGAATGGGGTTGGTCCATCACCAGTTTTGGTTATATGGCTATAATGATTCAGGGATTATATTCAACACAGTCTCAACTGCTCTTCTGATAAGATGCCATCCTTACTGATCTGACAAATTCAATGTGAAAGGAAAATGTCAATAACTCTTAGGATTAAAAATGGGTAACAACCAGATACACTTCCAAACTTTATATATTAATATTTCCACATTCTAGAAGTTATGGTCTCATAAGAGTTTCCCATATAACTAAAAAAAGCCATACTGAGATGGTATTTAATGCTGAGCTTGACTTAATGTGTTATACAAGTGATTCAGAGATGGTGAAGATGTCCAAGTGAGAAAATGGGAACAGTCCTCCTATTTAGCTGCATTTACAAGACTCCATTTTATTGTTCCATTCATTACAATTTTTCTGTATCTCTTTAATATGATCAAACCAGGCATCTGGAAGGAAAATTCCATTACACATGGACTACAAGAAGTGGACTGTTCTTCAGCCTTTCACCTTTTTTTGTGTCAAGCTCTCAGAACCTCAAGAGAACACTTGTCCTCAAACATATTTGCTATGTTCTTCCAAGTTATTAACTATTGTATTTAGACTGTTGCTTCTTAATTCAGCATCAGTCTTTTTGTGATCATTTTGGACTAAATAAAATGAGTTTACAATAGATATATCTATAGAAGAAAATATTGAAACACTTTCTAATTGAAATACTGTGAATGAGATCTACCAGAAGTATTAAAAGAACTAATCACTGGGATTCATTTTTGAAAATAATTAACACAGCTGCCTACAAATATCAAAATGGTAACAGAGGAAAACCAGGAATACAGTCCTGAAAGACACACTGCTCCTCTCCTGTTGGATTTTACAGTGCTTATGGATAATAAACGATAACTACTGAGACATTGTGTTGCACATGATCTGGAAGAAAAATAAAAGAAAATATTCCTTTCATGGAGAGATTTATCTCTTCCTCCCATGTTAATTGGGTCTGTAGGACTTCCTACACTGTTTTTGTTACTTTCGCGCAAACCAAGGTGCCAGAAAAGGGACACAAAGGACAGAAGTGAATTTCTTTCCATCATCCCTGCAAAAAAAATGTTTATGGACTCCTATCTTTGATTTATAAATCCTTTCAGCTTCTGTAGTCTCAGCTTTTTCCAAAAAGCTTCATGTGTTAGATCTCCTTAGAGATGCTTCCTGCTCTGGACATCTCCCATTTTCTGAATTATGCCACATTCACATCAACCAACCAAGCAGTGATGGGTAATAAAGCTCCATTGTTCTGCTTGTTGCAGAAGCATTCCTGATCAAGAAATCAATTAAATGTACACTTACCCTGTAGGTTTTTGCTATCAATGATTCTATTCACAAGCTAAGTACACAATGAGTTGCTTCACTGAACACTACTCACCATCAAAAAAGATTAACCCCCAAAATGTCTGCTACAAGTGACAAGTTTCAGAACAAGTTATTTTTAAATGTAAACTGCCTCCTTAAAGGAACATTTACATAATCTCATGGTTTTCTTACATTAAGGGCATAAACTGCACTCACACTCTCAGCTAGTGCCTCACCTGTGCAGGAAGTATCATTTAATAAATAAAGAAATAAAGCTGCTTATGTGAGTCAAAAAAGTCTGTCTTAAGAACATAATTCTGAACATTTCTCAACTATCCACATTCAATACCTTAAAATAACATGTTGACCTGTTTTTCAATTATAAAACTCTGCTCACATGTATTCCTAGAATTACAAAATGGTTTCAGGTTTTTAAAAAATTAAATAATCATAAGAAAATGCATTTCTTCTGTATTTAGCTCAAATAAAAAGGATGAGTTTTTAGTCACATAAAACCCCACAAATGCTACAAAGGCATGTAAAGTCTGTCACAATTCTTCCTTAACATTTTCCTGGCATTTTTTAAAAATATGTGTGGGATAATAATAATAATATTGATGGTGTTACTACAGACATAAAATTTCTTCTTTTTCTCTTAAAAGAAAACCAAAACTAGCAAACACCATCAAATTCAACACATTATACAGAAATAGCAACAGCACTAAAATTAGCACTTAATGAAATCTGAAAGACTTAAAAAGACTTAAGTCTCTTCCAATTTTGTTTTTCATAATTGTGTTGCACAAAATAAACTGGTGTAAGAGATTAGGGGGAGGGGAAGAATCAGAGACTCTTTGGCTGACTGGATGCGTTACATTAATTTCTTAATATGTGAAGGAGTGGATTACCCCTCTAACAGCAATGGGAAATTAGTTTCTTTATTTCTTCATTAAGACTGTGGGAGGGAAATTAATTTTCTACTCTGGTTTTCAAAATTAATTGAATATATCTTTATTAAAGTGATAAATATATACACATACTTTTTGGTTGAAAGAATTCTCTAAATTAATCCTAAACAGACATTTTCGTAGCAGTTTGGTAGCACGTGGTTATTTTTTTGTTTGTTTCATTTTGTAATGTTATAAAAAACCCTGAAAAAACAGATCAACCAATGAAATAAAAATGTTTATAGAAAAAAAGCATCTGAAAAGAGTCTTTATAGAGTTATTTTCGTAGCATTAAATAGCATATTGTTTAATCTTCCTTGCTTCCTACTCTGTATTATTTTTGTACCTATGTTCTTGCAGGTTTCACCATGCACTTCAGCGTCTATGCTTTCATGTATATAGATATATGGATAAAAATTTTTTTTGATTGCTCTTACAAGAAACCACAGTTTTTAAAAGCATCACCCATCTAGCTTGAAGTTGAGGCAAAGTACCTTGAGGTGCCTATGTATTTTCTTGTGTGTATTGGCTCTTGGCAGAATTTACAGAGCATCCAAAATTTGGTTACTTTACTTCCTATGCCCTCACAGTGTTTATATCTGTTTGTATTGTAAATGTATTCCATGTGGTGTACTTACACCATGGCATCTACATCTTTTATTTCTATTCTTCAGTACTCTTTTATGCAAAGTCAGCCACCTCAAAGTGACCTTATGCCAGTAGTATTTTTATTTAACCTTCCCTTGCATGACTGGTATAATCATTTTTGTAACGCCTTTCTTACACAAAAGAAGTAAACAATAAGCATTTTTCTAGAGAACCTGGACACTTCAGCATTGGAAAAAAAACCCTACTGATAGCAATAGTGATTCCACCACAGCAGAATCCAACAGCTTATAAAGTCAAATTTGCCAGTCCTTTAAAACCATCACATCCTTTATGTATTCTTGGCCTAGAAGCTCAAAAGAGTAAGAAGATTCATAACAGATCCATAACAGAATCCTACAACTTAATTTTACTTGTGTGCCTCAAATACATTAAACAGAGAACAGAATTTCTCATCCCTTGTTCAATGACAGTTAAAAGTCCATCCTATTTCATGGGGCTTCTGTCTCCCTACACAAATTAATAAAGATTTCCCAAACCATATAAATAGAGACACAGGTTATTTAAATTTCCTTTTTTTTTTTAACTCAAATGGACGACTTTTCAATTTCTATCATCTTTCACATGACTTACTGTATTATTCTTTTCTTAGAGAAAAATCTAAGATATAAATCAGAAGACCTTTATTTCAAAAATTGCCCTGCAGTTACTATAGACCCAAACTCATGGTAAGAGAAGAAAAAGTAGGATACAGTAAGTCATTAAACAATGGGGGGAAATTCAGCTGATCTCCTTACTAGAAGTTCATAGGAACCTCTTGTTTGTTTAGTAAAACAAACAACATCTCAATTATGGACACAAAGAGTATACGGATTAAATACACAAGATTTACATTGAACAAAAGCAAGATTGTCCTAAAAACCTTCACACACCGTGATTCAACCCACTTGTTTAATCCATTTCACTGGAATGCCAATCATAAAGTTGCAAAATGCACCTGAGAAAAAGAGGCAGAACAAGTTATTCACTTGTTTACATAATTTACTGCTTGATCATTAGCTTGTTAAGAAAAGAATTTGAGTGAGTCCACAGAGCATCTTCATTAATACATTAATCATAATTTACAAAGACATACATCTTTGTCCAGAAAAACAATTTAATATTAATGCATAGAGATGTCAAAAAAAGTTTCAACTCTAGCTCCTCTTTAGGGGAGAATAAAGAAGCAGAACAAAAGGAAGTCTGGATAAAAATTAAGTAGCAGACAAGATCTCAGCTACCTGAGGAAATGAGTCCATGGTGAACTAATGAAAGAAAGCATCACTAAAATCCCTGTTCCTTAGAGAAGAAAATCTATGGTCCACACCACAATTAAAACAGCCTCTTCTGTCATGGAAGCGCCTTCCAATGTGAAAGATTGGAGCCTCTTCCAATTGTTTATTGCTGTTTTAATTGCTTCATGCATTTGTGGAGGAGGCTGTTGAAGGCCCTGCAATCCTCCATGTTGCACAAACTCCTTCTGTCACAGTCTTGGCAAAACCCACCACATTAAGTCCCTTCTCCCAAGACATCTTTTTAAATTTAAAAAAAACCCTGCTCCCCAAGATCCAGAAGCAAGAAAACTCCAGAAGACTTTTCATATCCAGATAAAAAAGAAAAAAAAGGAAATAAAAACTTTATAGAAAGCAGCCTCAAGCCATCTTGAGCCAGGGCTCAGTAACCTTCTCCAATACAGACCAATAGCTTTGCATGAATGTGACATGGGACTCTCCTAAAGCACGAGTCAATTACTTACTTGCTTACCTGCCCAGAGTAATACAGATTATGTTCCCAAGAAGGAATGCTCACTAAGCATTAGAGTTTGCCATCCACTGTGAAATATTTTGCCTTTGATAGAAATGTCAGGAATTGTATACACACCTGAGATGCAGTCACTAAAACTATTCTGTTGGAAACAACAGGAGATCCATAAAGCAAAAAGAGACAGAATTTGTACCATGACTCCTTGCTGGAACACTCTTTTTAGAGAGACTGCTTCACTAAATTTTCTGCATATTTTCTTAAGCAGAGAGACTATTTAGGCAGCTTGTCATCACTGATCTTAACAACATTTTTCAGAAAAATTTCTTTCTAGTCTACAAGTGTTTTTAGAACCAGCTTTTATACCACAGCAAAGAATGACTGCGTCCTCAAAAGAGCAGTGTTGGCTTTGCCTCACATGTGTGGCATTCTCTCATTTGGACTAAAACCCCCAAAACTTTCATTTGATTACTTCTTCAAAATCAGTAATGTTCACTTTGCTCTTTATATGGGTGTAATGTCCTTGGCAGAAACTGTTATCAATATATATAATTTTTATATATATTATTTATATATATTATTTATATATATAATTTTTATATTTTATATATTTTTATATATAAAATATGTATATATGTATATGCTTATATAATTTATATATATAATTTATCTATTTATATTGATTATATATATTTATATGATCAATATAAAAAGAACAGCACAATATGCGGGAAAAAAATACAGGTTAAAACATGAAAAACAGTAAAAATGTGATCTGTTATCAACCCTAATAACCATTACATCTGCTTAGATAAAAGCACCTCTCTCAGTTAAAGTTGGCTTCTACTCACCACTGCAAATAAGTTGAATTTTTAAGATTACGTGTCTAAAGAAAACTTAAAAATCCCTTTCTCACCTAAAGTCTTCAAGCAACGTTCCCGCAATCACAAACAAGTTCCTTGTGGATCAACCAAATACATACCAAATAGAAACTGCCTGTATCACAGCAACAGACACAAAGTTTACAGATACATCTCCACAGCTACCAAAATAAGTGCCAAGCATAATAGAAACATCAATATCTTTTGCATTAGTGCACATCAGAATCCTGCATCGCTGCTGCAGCTGAGCAGGATTAAAACACAGCCAAAGCTGTCGGTCTGCTTCTACACAACTTCACCTACAAACAACTCACAAGCTCGAATTCATTAGAAAATGAAACCTTTCCGAGACAGAGCTTTGTCTTCTCTGCTTTGATAACAGATCCTCAGCAGGAACATTACGAATTCTAAATGACAGAATCGCAGGACAAAGCTGAGAGGCCACCACAGAGCTCCCTCTAGTGCGAGCCAGGAAAGGCATTTGGTTAAGCCCAAGACCTCAGCTCTACAAAGAAATGGGTTACTGAGGCAAATAAGGGAATGCAACAGAAATAGCAAAGAAGTAGAAACCCCAGACCTCAGAAAGTTGAGATAAAGTGGAAACATCAGGGCTTGGGCTCTGCTAGGAGACAGTATCACAGAATCAGAGGATGGCTGAGGCTGGGAGGAGGTCAGCCACTGAGTCCACCATCTCATCCCCAAGCAGCGACGCTACTGCCAGCTTTGCGTATCTCCATGAACAGAGACTGCACAGCCTCTCTGGGAAATCTGTACCAGTGCCCACTCACCTCCTCAGCAAAAGAAAAAAGTTTCCTTTCGTTCAGAAGGAACCTCCTGTGTTTCAGTTTGTTCCAGTTGCCCCTGGTCCTGTCACTGGGCACCACCGCAGAGAGCCTGGCTCCAGCTCCTTTACATCCTCGCCTCATCGACGAGACTGTCCCACCCCTTGAGGCGAAGAGCTTTTGTCCTTGCCCAGTGGCCTTAAATACCAAGCCCAAACAGGCTCCTTTCACTAATCAAAACAGCTCACCAAAGCACAACAAAACTGTATCAAGAAAAGCCAGAAGCAGGTCTTCATCATGCTTCATCACGTGATTTTTTTTACCCTATGTAAATATGGGAGCACACAGTTTCAAATGAACCAACTTATGCTGACAGTTTTCCAGAAACCATTTTGTGGGATGCTCACATCAGGACATGGATGTAGAAGTCTCACAACTTACTAGTCTTTCCCATGGCAAAAAGGTTTGGTCTTACTAAACTTGCTGCATCTAAAAAAATTTTGAGCAACTGACAGTGAAGAATTGTAATCCCCTTAGATGAGCAGCATTCTCAGTGCCTGCAGTGGGAGCTGACAGCCCTGGGCCCATTACTGAAATCAGAGTGGGTGTTTGTGTCCCCTTCAGCACTGGTGACATTTCTATTTCCTCTCAAATAAATACAAAGGCAACTGTATGAGAAGCTAAGCCCTGCAAGGTTTTTACTGACCCTCTGTAAGCATTTTTAGTTGAATAACTTTGCCATAAAGGTTAGAATATTATGACAGCAGCAAAGTTTATTAATTGCATGCAATTACTTTTTTTATTTATGCATTAATACAAGTGTCTATGATTATTTCTGACCAGTACAAATTATCTCACAGCCTAGTGGTTAATAACCAAATATTTAGATTTTGTGTAGGCTTTCTTAAAATATTTTTGAAAAATCATGCCTCATTCGGAAAATTAACAACTGACATGGATCCTTCAACCCGTCCCTAAAATCCTAGTTATTTTGCTACTAAAGCCCTATTTTTTTTCATGTTTCTTGCTTTTCCCCCTACACTGCCATAGGATATTTGTGTCAGAATATTTTTTCAATTGGAAAAATCATTAACAGTCTTCTGAAGGAGAAAAGCAACAACTTCAGCAGAAGTTAACCAGCAAAATTCAATTTTTTAATTGTAAAGAATCTCATGATAAACACTTTAAAGAGTCCACCATGTCTTATGGGGATGAAGCAACAGCCTTAGCTAAAAATGAAGTGTTGTGTGTATCTGAAATTGAGGCACATGTAAAATACTACTATAACATCATTAAAATAGTAATGTTGATTCCAAGTAAAGATTTACTTGATGATATGTTTGTCGACCAACATAACTTATTATGTATTTTATTAGACCAATCCATGGAACTGAAAAACCAGGCATTTCTATAGGAAGGTGTAAGGGACACCAGGGAGTACCGAAAAAAGAAACTGTCTTTTTCAGATATGGCCCGGTCTAGAAAAACCCTTCCCTATGTATGTACTGTGTGGAATGGGATACCAGGTTTCTCCAAGATATTGATATGGTTCACTTGCTTGTTGACATGTTTATTGCTGAATATGATAGTCAAAGCCCTTTGATGTTAACTGTACAAAACCAGTAATTAAAATCCGTTACATTCAATTACTTCAAGTAAAAAAAACATTACTCCTAAATCAAGCTACCTGGTCAGAAATTTAGTTAACAAAGATAAGCACTTCAAATAGCTTTGTATAAAGGACAAATCTATACCATATGATTCAGGACATCAAATAAACCATTGCAAAGAACAGACCAGATGTACACAGCTCCAAATAAACTTGATGAGAGGGGTCATTCTCAATTACACATTTATGTAATTTCATTATCAGATCAACTAATAAATACTTCATGAGAAACTGAACAGTAAGAAATTTATTACTTGAATTATGGTAGGACATATTTGCATATTGGGGTGAGATAGAGGGTGTTACTTTTCATAACTCTGTATCCAACAGTCAAAAGAAAATCCTCAACCTGATTTGGACACATTTCACAAGGAATTAGATGCATTCCTGAGCCAAAGTCCTCCAAATCAAAAATCAGTAAAGCATTATTATTCTTTACTATACTGAAATGAATACCTGAATAGTAAAAATGAATACACCACTATTTATTTGCATCAAAATAATCAGTATATTCAAAATCAAATAATCAGTGCATGAACATCTTAGATTGGTATCATCTTCCTTTTGTGAGGGGATACACAGTTCTGGTTCAATTCAACAGCACCATATTTAATTTCTCCAATGATATTTTACCAAACATGACAGCAACAAGTGAAGTTCTAAAATACAGGTAAATAAGTGTACTAGCTAGTATGGTCAATAATTTAGAGATACATTTATAAATATGAATTATATATTCACCCAATGTTAAAAGCGATATAAATTCATTTCCTATTTCCCAACTCTCAGAATATTTTTAATTATGTATCTACAATACTGTATACTGATATTTATCTGAAAAGGTTGATGAAAGTAACATCTTAATTGATGGTTCCATCCTTCTGAGCATCTTCATCACACAGCTTGTTAATCAAAGCTATTTTACGTGAAAAAATACTTCACAAGTAGGAAAGTTACATGCAAAAGGTACTTACTGCTCTGCCATGATAAAAACTGCATATACATGGGAAATATTCTATTTATCCTAAGCACTTGCTGCACCCTTTTTTACTTATCTTTACCTTTTCTATGATCTGCATAAGAAACCAGAACTCATCCATTTACCTGTAGAGCCTCCCTGAGTGGAGATTTCACTGCCAGTCGTCAAGATCACAGAGCTGGAAACACAGACTGAGCTCAGAGGGACACACAGGAGAAAGTTGCAGCCTATTCCAAAGCAAAAGACTATGCTGTGCTGTTTTCCTAATGTATAACAACTGAATACTTCCTTGTTACGTCTCAGGAATAAATAAGCTATACTGTTTATGTTTCGTGTCACAAGGTTTTGAAAAACCTCCACCACACCTGCATGAGCACTCATGCACACGGAGACAAAAGACCCTTACAAATTTTTTGCTAAAAGCTGCACAGTCAGAAACATTTGGGTAACCATTGGTGAGTGTTAAAGCTCTGAGGGCCTCTCCCACCAGAATTCTATTGCATTGCTCCTCCATCTTTAGAGCAGGGATGAGTTCCAATGGAGAGTTTGGAAGGGGCTGATCCATTAGTCTCAGTCCACACCTGGACCCTTCTCTTCTGATATGGGCAGGGCCAGGGGATAGACTCACATCCACTCCCCAGAAGGCATACATAAGCCATTCCAAAATTCTTTTTCCCTCTCTATTAACAGTGATACACAATGCTGGCATAACACAATGGAGATTACCTGCTACTTGTACAGCAGAGTTTCCTCATACAAAGTTGTTGTTATGACACATAAGAAGTTCTCACATTGGCATGCAGGTATTTTATTTACACTTAAATGCACCACAGAGTCCTTGTACATTCATGCCCTTGCACTGGAGCTGTCAGCAGCTATTTCACAGCTGACACCACCCTCTCTGAGACAGTCAGGTAGGAGCTCAGGGTGAGGGTTGAATAGAGGGGCATGGGACAAAGCTGTTAGGTCCTCTACAAAGTAATGGTAGTTTCTCCTGTATGCTAACGTGTAACAGCTAAGTGTTCTTGTCTCCTTAGTATTAACTAGATAATAAACAATCTATAATGTTTTTTCTAAAGTATTGTTATCTTAGTTCTCCACTGTGTTATAAGCACATATACAATCAAAAGACAGAATATTCTGTTGAGATCGCCACCAGCTAAAAACCATTAGAGCCATCCCAGCTTGTAAGTTACATATTCATCAAGTACTTCTTAACTGCAGTGTGTTGATGTCATAAAGTAAATATTTAACTACAGTCATCATTCCTCCAAACAATTGTCCTTATTTCACACATCAGAAGTTTCTGGTTTTCTCCAGGGAATTTCTGATCACTTCCACTAGTGTTATCCAATACCCCCTCATTCTATTCTTTCCTGCTTCTGTATATACAAGTCACTCCAGCACTTAAATAAAGAATACAATCCAGAGCCACTACTGGAGACATGCAAACACAGACACAAATCACTGTCAGTCCCTGGATTTCCTGGTAGCAAAATCATTCCACTCACGTGTCTCGAGAATTTCTTTGGTGTGCAGCTTTTAACCCAACCCAGCCTATCCCAAAATTTTTCACATAGTTAATGTTCCCAGCACGCAGTATTAAACAAATCCTTACAGCAAATGTGAAGTACTTAATTGCTTCTATCTTGTCCTTTGGAGAAGCCAAAAGAGCCCCAGATCCATGTGCTCAGTCTGGCCTCTATACAGGGCTGCTCCTCTGCTCTGGGAAGGAGAGTGATGGGAGCCCCTGAAATAGGTGTGTGCTGGTGCAGATCAGCCTCATGGATTTCAGGGAACCATTTCTGCCACTTTCTAGCCTGTAAGGTTAACGTTCTGACCAAAACCAACCAAACAAAAAAATCTCAAACAGTAAAACCCACAAACAAACCAAAAACCCAAAACAAAACCAAAAAAAAAAAAAAAAAATCAAAAAATTGTTTTCACGTGTGTAAAACTACTGCTGGTCCTTTCCCCGCCGTGATTAGCTGCCTGGCTCGGA
Organism: Corvus kubaryi; assembly: GCF_017639235.1. Classification (NCBI taxonomy): domain Eukaryota; kingdom Metazoa; phylum Chordata; class Aves; order Passeriformes; family Corvidae; genus Corvus; species Corvus kubaryi. The sequence goes on along the minus strand of NW_024581126.1, from coordinate 2,826,679 downwards.
ACGCTTGGTGGAGGCAAGGCTCTCTAATAGTTAGGTAAGTGACTATTGCTTTGTTCTGAAGAGCTCCAGTAAAAACTGTTGCTCACATCCCAGAAAGGGTCACACCAAAACTTGACCAACAGCTCTCATGACAATCAAATTCTCTTGGCCAGGATAAGGAATAGCTGAGATGGCTTATGAGAAAGGAAAATACATTTATTTTACGTTACATAGTTAGAAAAGATAGCTCTGTTAGGTAAGAGAGCGATAGCTCTGTTAGGTAAGCGCTTGGTTACCCGGCCAGGGAGGCACACCCTGCCCCGGCTCCTGCTCAGCCGGCAGCCTGCCATCAGCACACCCTGCGCTTTCCTCGGGGGGAGCAAAACCCAAAGCAGGTTCTCAGCACCGCGATTAAACCAAGGCACAAAAAGTCAGGTTTAACAGTAGAAGGAGAAAGGACCTGCTGCCTACGCTGCACCGGGCGAGGGCCGAGAGGCCAGGCAGGTGTCTGGAACCAAAGCTCAGGGGGAGTGCCCGAGCGAAAGCCCTAGCCCCGCCATCCCAGCTGCCTCTCCGGCAGCCCCAGCACTGCCCACAACCCCTCTTTCCCCAGACTCCAGGGGCGTTTCTGCCCCCGCCCCAAGGCCGCCCCAGCCGGGGCTCGGGCAGCGCGGGCGGGGCGGGGCCGGCCCGGGTGCAGCCCCGTGAGTACGCCGCGCCCTTCCGGCAGCGCCGCCGCTCCTGCGCCGCTCGGGGAGGCTGTCCCACCGCCCGCTCCGCTCGGATCCCGCCGCACAGCCCG